>NC_139992.1:55906605-56259596 GCF_964263955.1 Coregonus lavaretus | reverse complement strand
CACCTGCTCATCGAACATCTCATTCCAAAATTATGGGCATTAATATGGAGTTGGTCCCCCCTCTACTCTTCTGGGAAGGCTTTCCACTAGACGTAGGAACATTGCTGCGGGGACTTGCTTCCATTCCTTCCAAGAGCATTAGTGAGGTCGGCCACTGATGTTGGGCGATTAGGCCTGGCTCGCAGTCGGCGTTCCAATTCATCCCAAAGGTGTTAGATGGGGTTGAGGTCAGTGCTCTGTGCAGGCCAATCAAGTTCTTTCACACCGATCTTAACAAACCCATTTCTGTATGGAGCTGGCTTTGTGCATGGGGGCATTGTCATGCTGAAACAGGAAAGGGCCTTCCGCAAACTGTTGCCACAAAGTTGGAAGCACATAATCGTCTAGAATGTCATTGCATGCTGTAGCATTAAGATTTCCCTTCACTGGAACTAAGGGCCTAGCCCGAACCATGAAAAACAGCCCCAGACCATTATTCTTCCTCCACCAAACTTTACAGTTGGCACTATGCATTCTGGCAGGTAGCGTTCATCACTCCAGAGAACGCATTTCCACTACTCCAGAGTCCAATGGCAGCGAGCTTTACACCACTCCAGCCAACGCTTGGCATTGCACATGGTGATCTTTGGCTTCTCGGCCATGGAAACTCATTTCATGAAGCTCCCGTCAAACAGTTATTGTGCTGACGTTGCTTCCAGAGGCAGTTTGGAACTCGAGGACAGACGATTTCTACATGCTACGCGCTTCTGTGCTCAGCGGTCCCATTCTGTGAGCTTGTGTGGCCTACAACTTAGCGGCTGAGCCGTTGTTGCTCCTAGACGTTTCCACTTCACAATAACAGCACTTACAGTTGACTGGGGCAGCTCTAGCAGGGCAGAAATTTAACAAACTGACTTGTTGGAAAGGTGGCATCCTATGACGGTGCCACGTTGAAATGTTTGTCTATGGAGACTGCATGGCTGTGTGCTCGATTTTATACACCTGTCAGCAACGGGTGCGGCTGAAATAGCCGAGTCCACGCATTTGAAGGGGTGTCCACATACTTTTGTATATATAGTGAATCATACTCTTGCAGTAGCCTATCTCACAGTCTGTAAATTATTCTGCAGGGTGGATCTTTTTTGTGCTGTTTTGTTCAAAGAGTAGTACCATATTTGAAGTTTAAAACAACATTCCAAAAGTCTGAATGTGTCACAATTTTTATTTAGAAATTGTAGAGGCCCATTATAATAGACTATGCTACGATGATACTCAGCCATTATGCATGGCACAGATAAGGTTTCAAAAGGCTACATGAGAACGGAGAAAGATATACCCAGGCTGCCCTATAATTCTGTGTTGTATCATTTTCACTTCGCTTAGCACAGACAGCACAAGATCCCTCTCTCCTCAGTAGAGTTGAAAAGAGTTCCCATCTGCACGCCAGTGAGTTCTGGGAAGCGTGAATGAGCAGGGAAGGCTCATTAGAAGAAGCTCACACCTGCTTCAGGCAGATGTGCCACTCGGCTATGGATAGAACCTACGTACTGTACAGTCACGCTTGGGGAAGAACAGAGTCTGTGCAGAAGTCTTCTGCTTCCAGAGCTGTCGTTGTTCTAAGCAAGTAGATGTTTTAGCGAGGGCGTGCATTGAAATCAAGTCTCACAAGTTCAACCCCTATGGAGCACGAATGCTAGTTTCCTTCAAATGCAATTGCCTAAATTGGTTCACACGTTATCTTAGCCATGTATGTGTGGTTTTGTAAAATTGCTCAAATCCAGTACAGTGATCATGAATTATAAGAGAATTATCATCTATGGCTGTTAATTATTCACAACACGTTTTCTTTGTATTTCATTGTATTTTGTTATGCATCCTCCTTTAACACTAAATTTGAACAGAGGCACGTTACAAATCAGTATGTGAAGTGCATAATACTGTTTTGTGTCTGTGTGTGTGTGTGTGTGTGTGCATGCGTGTATGTGTGTGTGTGTTCTACGGTATTCTAACCTTAACAGAGGTTTCAGGCAGGTAGTGGGGGTTGCGGAGCTTCGTGGTAATGTAGAAGCGGAAGTCCGTGGCGTACTCGATAGTGTAGTCTCCCACGCGGATGCAGATGGCACCGCTCTGCTTGAAGGTCTCCTTCAGCAGCAGGGCCTCCAGGATGGCGTCCAGCTCCTCACCAATGTTGTCCAGGAGCACAGAGAAACAACAGGGCTGTGTTCAATAACACTGAGCAGATGCATGAGTGCAAAACACATGGCACTAATATCAATGTAAAGATGGGAAAAAAGTCATTATCTGGTTTAAACAATGTTCGATAAGCACATTAGAACCAGATATAAACATATTTTTCCAGACTATAAAAAAAAAGTAAAAACCCTTTTTCAATCAGTATACATCCTGATCATGAATGCTTTTCAATCAATTTTACCCCCTGGGAAGGGTGTTGTGTTTGTAACTTTTAGTAGTAGAACAGTTCATTTCCAGGTTAGATCACACTTGGCAAATTATAGACTACAATGTAATACACCTGCTCTGAGCTGATACCCCTGAAATAACATAATAATATGAGTAAACCTTTGACCCCCCTTCCAACGTCCTCTGGTTAGCACCGTGACACTCCATTATTGGACCGTGTTACTACCCCTCCTAGCAGACAATTACTGGTCATCAGCCCTGTCATACCGAAGCTTCTGTTCCCAAGCCTTAATCATTCCACTGGGGATGCCTAAGTGTTCTCTGTACTTTGTCTTTCGATAGGCTGTCGTGGATGTGATTAAGAGACGGAATGCATTTGCTCATGTTAACTTAGCGATTCCATCAATAATTGACTTCACTACTTATTCCGATGCCTTGATAGAATTGGGCCAACTTTTAGTCTTTTAGAATATTGTTCTATTTCCAGACATTGTTCCATAGCATTATTTATATATTCCCCATGTAATGTTAACTAGTTCAATGATAATTTTATAGTAATTTAATAGGATCTCTATGGTCCCAACTCTCCAAATATATGGCTCTGTCTCTTCTCAACTCTTTCCAACCATTGTGAATCACAGCATATCTCAGATAAGTGATATTAAGATAACATTCTCATAAGCTCCCATCCCTGTTCTATGTGGGCATACTGAGTTGAATATAGAGAGATATACATTGCCTTCAGAAAGTATTTACACCCCCTTGACTTTTTCCACATTTTGTTGTGTTACAGCCTGAATGGAAAATTGATTACATTTAGATTTTGTGTCACTGGCCTACACACAATACCCCATAATGTCAAAGTGGATTTATGTTTTTAGACATAAAAAAAAAAAAAGAATTACAAATGAAAATCTGAAATGTCTTGAGTCAATAAGTATTCAATCCAGCCTATAAGGAAGAGGTCAGAGACCTGGCAGTGTGGTGCCAGGACAACAACCTTTCCCTCAATGTGAGCAAGACAAAGGAGCTGATCGTGGACTACAGGAAAAGGCTGGCCGAACAGGCCCCCATTAACATCGACGGGGCTGTAGTGGAGCGGGTTGAGAGTTTCAAGTTCCTTGGTGTCCACATCACCAATGAACTATAATGGTCCAAACACACCAAGACAGTCATGAAGAGGGCACGACAACACCGTTTCCCCCTCAGGAGACTGAAAAGATTTGGCATGGGTCCCCAGATCCTCAAAATGTTCTACAGCTGCACCATCGAGAGCATCGTGACCGGTTGCATCACCACCTGGTATGGCAACTGCTCGGCATCTGACCATAAGGCGCTACAGAGGGTAGTGCGTACAGCCCAGTACATCACTGGGGCCAAGCTTCCTGCCATTCAGGACCTATATACTAGGTGAAGCCAGAGGAAAGCCCAAAAAATTGTCAAAGACTCCAGTCACCCAAGTCATAGACTGTTCTTTCTGCTACTGCATGGCAAACATTACTGGATCGCCAAGTCTAGGACCAAAAGGCTCCTTAATAGCTTCTACCCCCGAGCCATAAGACTGCTGAACAATTAATCAAATGGCCACCCGGACTATTTACACTTCTACCCGCTGTCTATTATCTATGTAGTCACTTTACCCCTATCTACATGTCCAAATTACCTCGACTAACCTGTACCCCCACACATTGACTCAGTACCTGTACCCCCTTTACATAGCCTCGTTATTGTTATTTTATTGTGTTACTTTTTATAATTTTTTACTTTAGTTTATTTGGTCAATATTTTCTTAACTTTTCTTGAACTGCATAGTTGGTTAAGTAAGCATTTCACGGTAAGGTCTACACCTGTTGTATTCGGCGCATGTGCCAAATAAAGTTTAATTTGATTTGATGTACAGTAGCCCATAGAAATTGATTATATTTATTTGCAGTAGCCTATGTTTACTCCATCCCAAGGGTGCTGGGGGTGTAGTTGTAAATGTATCTAAAACTGTAAGTATAATTCAAACTCTCTCCCTTAAGAATAGAGAAACAAAGGCCCACCACCACACCCCATTTCTCTGTTTTGTTGATGCTGAATACAGCTTCACATCTGTATTTGCTATTGTGGTGTAGGGAGACCCCTACAGGAGACCAGGAGTACTGCACCAACAAGAGACAAGTGGTTTTTGTCTGAAATCCAAACTGATGTGCTCAGTTTACCATTGCTTCACTTCAGAATATAGTTTGGATTCCAGGCTATGGGAGTTTACCTGGTGTGCCGAACTGGATGCAGTTCTCCAGGGTGCGCACAAAGTCTCCGTCGCTCAGTTTGATGATGTGCAGACTTTTGGCCTTCATGTTCTTTACCCACTTGTTGGCCTGGCCCTAGGAGTCGATCATCAGGGACCACCTCCGGGCGTTACTGCGCACACACGCGCGTACACACACACACACACAAACAAATAGGCACAGATACATATACACACACAAGATACACACACCACACACAAGAGGACAGTTAACACAAGTGATACACAACACAGTCACACACACACAGGGGCACACACACACACACACAGGCACACACACAAACAAACACAGGACAGTTAAGCCCCAGGAGGACAGTGCGGCTCTGGCTAGTCGTTCAGGAGGAGAAACCTCCCATGGTTCTTGCATGAGGCACAGAACATAGTGAGAGGGATTGAGACGTACAGTATGGCGCGGAAGGAGGGTGAAAATTCCCTTCAAGTGCGCTTAGTAATTTGACAGCGGGGTGACGCAGGGTTGCACTCATGTGATTAAAGAGCCGCTAGCCCAAGTTCCACCCTTGAACACAGCTGAAATGTAGTTTCTATGATAATATCATGGTCATTCAAGCGTATTCTAGTTGAAAGGGTGAAGAATAATAATAAGCTCTCAGCTGTTTGGTATAAAATGTTCCTCCCATTCTTCTCTGCAGATCCTCTCAAGCTCTGTCAGGTTGGATTGGGAGCGTCGCTGCACAGCTATTTTCAGGTCTCTCTAGAGATGTTCGATCCGGTTAAAGTCTGGGCTCTGGCTGGGCCACTCCAGGACATTCAGAGACTTGTCCAGAGGCCACTCCTGCGTTGTCTTGGCTGTGTGCTTAGGGTCGTTGTCCTGTTGGAAGGTAAACCTTCATCCCAGTCTGAGGTCCTGAACGCTCTGGAGCAGGTTTTCATCAAGGATCTCTCTGTACTTTGCTCCGTTCATCTTTCCCTCGATCCTGACTAGTCTCCCAGTCCCTGCCGCTGACAAACATCCCCACAGCATAAATCTGCCACCACCATACTTCACCGTAGGGATGGTGCCAGGTTTCTTCCAGACATGGTTCTTGGCATTCAGGCCAAAGAGTTCAATCTTGATTTCATCAGACCAGAAAATCTTGTTTCTCATGGTCTGAGAGTCTTAAGGTGCCTTTTGGCAAACTCCATGCGGGCTGTCATGTGCCTTTTACTGATGAGTGGTTTCTGTCTGGCCACTCTACCGTAAAGGCCTGATTGGTTGAGTGCTGCAGAGATGTTTGTCCTTCTGGAAGGTTCTCCCATCTCCACAGAGGAACTCTGGAGCTCTGTCAGAGTGACCATCGGGTTCTTGGTCACATCCCTGACCAAGGCCCTTCTCCCCCGATTGCTCAGTTCGGCCGGGCGGACAGCTGTAGGAAGAGTCTTGGTGGTTCCAAACTACTTCCATTTAAGAATGATGGAGGCCACTGTGTTCTTGGGGACCTTCAGTGCTGCAGAAATATGTTGGTACCCTTCCCCAGATCTGTGCCTCGACACAATCCTATCTCGGAGCTCTATGGACAATTCCTTCGACCTCATGGCTTGGTTTTTGCTCTGACATGCAATGTCAACTGTTGGACCTTATATAGACAGGTGTGTGACTTTCCAAATCATGTCCAATGAATTGAATTTACCACAAGTTGTATTAACATGTCAAGGATGATCAATGGGAACAGGATGCAACTGAGTCTCATAGCAAAGGGTCTTCATAATTATGTAAACACTAAGGTATTTCTGTTTAGTTTTTAAAAACCTATTTTTGCTTTGTCATTATGGAGTATTGTGTGTAGATTGATGAGGAAATATACATTTTAATCAATTTCAGAATAAGGCTGTAACGTAACAAAATGTGGAAAAAGTGAAGGGGTCTGAATACTTTCTGAACGCACTGTATGTTCGCCCTCACAGTGCAACTGCTTAGATGAAAAGCACAATATACAGAAAATGCCAAATCATTATCATTGATGTATCAGACACCCTGATGTCGAACACTTGTGTCACTTACATGAATATGAAACGTCAAATTGATAATGGCTAACGACTATTAAGAAACACCTCAGAATTGTATTCATTAGACACCAAACGGATAAGAAACGCTCGTTTTCTGTTGCAAAATATGGTAGCACTTTATAATAACTCCACGTAATAAAGCATTGAATGTTCCTGAGTTGCCTGGCTACAGTTTTGACTTAAATCGGCTTGAAAATCTATGGCAAGACTTGAAAATGGCTGTCTAGCAATGATCGACATCCAACTTGACAGATCTTGAAGAATTTTAAAATAAATAATGTGCAAATATTGTGCAATCCAGGTGTGCAAAGCACTTAGAGACTTACCCAGAAAGATTCACAGCTGTAATCACTGCCAAAGGTGACTCAGGGGTATGAATAGTTATGTAAATGAGATATTTCTGTATTTAATTTTCAACACATTTGCAAACATTTAAAAAAACATGTTTTCACTTTGTCATTATGGAGTAGTGTGTGTAAATGGGTAAGAAAAAACATATATTTAATCAATTTTGAATTCCGGCTGTAACACAACAAATTGTGGAATAAGTCAAGGGGTATGAATACTTTCTGAAGCCACTGTATCAGTGGTTAAATAGGCAATCAGCAGTTGCTACATACAGTTTTGGACTTATACATTAATGACATGTACCCATTGATTCTTGAAGAATCTAACGTATAAATGCCTCATGAGCTTAGTTCAACTACCCCATTAGAACCCAAAATATAAGCTTGTTTTACTCCAATGTTTGTAAACAAAGTACATGTAAACAAAAATAGCCTCAAAGCATAGTTAAAGCTACCATTTTCATGTCATGGATGGTCAGTCCTTGCATCCATAGATCTAACTACGAATTTGAGAGTAGTTACATTTCTCCAGCCCCATCCCTCAGCTTTTTAACGAAACAAGGGCGGGGAGTTCGATTTGTTATTGTTTCTACTGCTGATTGCCGCCTTAAACAATAAGCACACAATACAGAGGATGTTTAAGAAAATATATTGAACATTTTAATCCAAAACAGTTACACTGTTGTAACGGATTATCAAATCAAATCAAATCAAATTTTATTGGTCACATGCGCCGAATACAACAGGTGCAGACATTACAGTGAAATGCTTACTTACAGCCCTTAACCAACAGTGCATTTATTTTTAACAAAAAAAGTAAAAATAAAACAACAACAAAAAAAGTGTTGAGAAAAAAAGAGCAGAAGTAAAATAAAACAACAGTAGGGAGGCTATATATACAGGGGGGTACCGGTGCAGAGTCAATGTGCGGGGGCACCGGCTAGTTGAGATAGTTGAAGTAATATGTACATGTGGGTAGAGTTAAAGTGACTATGCATAAATAATTAACAGAGTAGCAGCAGCGTAAAAAGGATGGGGTGGGGGGGCAGTGCAAATAGTCCGGGTAGCCATGATTAGCTGTTCAGGAGTCTTATGGCTTGGGGGTAGAAGCTGTTGAGAAGTCTTTTGGACCTAGACTTGGCACTCCGGTACCGCTTGCCGTGCGGTAGCAGGGAGAACAGTCTATGACTAGGGTGGCTGGAGTCTTTGACAATTTTGAGGGCCTTCCTCTGACACCGCCTGGTATAGAGGTCCTGGATGGCAGGAAGCTTGGCCCCAGTGATGTACTGGGCCGTACGCACTACCCTCTGTAGTGCCTTGCGGTCGGAGGCCAAGCAGTTGCCATACCAGGCGGTGATGCAACCAGTCAGGATGCTCTCGATGGTGCAGCTGTAGAATTTTTTGAGGATCTGAGGACCCATGCCAAATCTTTTCAGTCTCCTGAGGGGGAATAGGCTTTGTCGTGCCCTCTTCACGACTGTCTTGGTGTGTTTGGACCATGATAGTTCGTTGGTGATGTGGACACCAAGGAACTTGAAGCTCTCAACCTGTTCCACTACAGCCCTGTCGATGAGAATGGGGGCGTGCTCAGTCCTCTTTTTTTTCCTGTAGTCCACAATCATCTCCTTTGTCTTGGTCACGTTGAGGGAGAGGTTGTTGTCCTGGCACCACACGGCCAGGTCTCTGACCTCCTCCCTATAGGCTGTCTCATCGTTGTCGGTGATCAGGCCTACCACTGTTGTGTCGTCGGCAAACTTAATGATGGTGTTGGAGTCGTGCCTGGCCATGCAGTCATGGGTGAACAGAGAGTACAGGAGGGGACTGAGCACGCACCCCTGAGGGGCCCCCGTGTTGAGGATCAGTGTGGCAGATGTGTTGTTACCTACCCTTACCACCTGGGGGCGGCCCGTCAGGAAGTCCAGGATCCAGTTGCAGAGGGAGGTGTTTAGTCCCAGGATCCTTAGCTTAGTGATGAGCTTTGAGGGCACTATGGTGTTGAATGCTGAGCTGTAGTCAATGAATAGCATTCTCACGTAGGTGTTCCTCTTGTCCAGGTGGGAAAGGGCAGTGTGGAGTGCAATAGAGATTGCATCATCTGTGGATCTGTTGGGGCGGTATGCAAATTGGAGTGGGTCTAGGGTTTCTGGGATAATGCTGTTGATGTGAGCCATGACCAGCCTTTCAAAGCACTTCATGGCTACAGACGTCAGTGCTACGGGTCGGTAGTCATTTAGGCAGGTTATCTTAGAGTCCTTGGGCACGGGGACTATGGTGGTCTGCTTGAAACATGTTGGTATTACAGACTCAGTCAGGGACATGTTGAAAATGTCAGTGAAGACACTTGCCAGTTGGTCAGCACATGCTCGGAGTACACGTCCTGGTAATCCGTCTGGCCCTGCGGCCTTGTGAATGTTGACCTGCTTAAAAGTCTTACTCACATCGGCTACGGAGAGCGTGATCACATAGTCATCCGGAACAGCTGGTGCTCTCATGCATGCTTCAGTGTTGCTTGCCTCGAAGCGAGCATAGAAGTGGTTTAGCTTGTCTGGTAGGCTTGTGTCACTGGGCAGCTCGCGGCTGTGCTTCCCTTTGTAGTCTGTAATAGTTTTCAAGCCCTGCCACATCCGACGAGCGTCAGAGCCAGTGTAGTACGATTCAATCTTAGCCCAATCAACGATTACCAGGACGTGTACTAGAGTATGAGCGGAACAACTGGCAAGTGTCTTCACTGACATTTTCAACCTCTCCCTGACCGAGTCTGTAATACCTACATGTTTCAAGCAGACCACAATAGTCCCTGTGCCCAAGAAAGCGAAGGTAACCTGCTTAAATGACTACCGCCCCATAGCACTCACGTCGGTAGCCATGAAGTGCTTTGAAAGGCTGGTCATGACTCACATCAACACCATCTTCCCAGAAACCCTAGACCCACTCCAATTCGCATACCGCCCCAACAGATCCACAGATGACGCAATCTCAATCGCACTCCACACTGCCCTTTCCCACCTGAACAAAAGGAACACCTATGAGAGAATGCTGTTCATTGACTACAGCTCAGCGTTCAACACATTAGTGCCCCCAAAGCTCATCACTAAGCTAATGACCCTGGGACTAAACACCTCCCTCTGCAACTGGATCCTGGACTTCCTGACGGGCCACCCCCAGGTGGTAAGGGTAGGCAACAACACATCTGCCATGTTGATCCTCAATACTGGGCCCCTCAGGGGTGCGTGCTTAGACCCCTCCTGTACTTCCTGTTCACTCACGACTGCGTGGCCAAGCACGACTCCAACACCTTCATTAAGTTTGCTGACGACACAACAGTGGTAGGCCTGATCACCGACAACGATGAGACAGCCTAAAGGGAGGAGGTCAGAGACCTGGCAGTGTGGTGCCAGGGTAACAACCTCTCCCTCAACGTCAACAAGACAATGGAGCTGATCGTGGACTACAGGAAACGGAGGGCCGAACACACCCCCATTCACATCGACGGGGCTGTAGTGGAGCGGGTCGAGAGCTTCAAGTTCCTAGGTGTCCATATCACTAAGGACTTATCATGGTCCTAACACACCAAAACAGTCGTGAGGAGGGAAATGCCTCTTCCCCCTCAGGAGGCTAAAAACATTTGGCACGGGCCCTCAGATCCGCAAAAATTCATACAGCTGCACCATTGAGAGCATAATTTGGCTGCATCACCGCTTGGAATCTCAACTGCTTGGCATCTGACCGTAAGGTGCTACAGAGTGTAGTGCGTACGGCCGAGTACATCACTGGGGCCGAGCTCTCTACCATCCATGACCTCTATACCAGGCGGTGTCAGAGGAAGGCCCTAAAAATTGTCAAAGACTCCAGCCACCCAAGTCATTGACTGTTCTCTCTGCTACTGTCTGGCAAGGTGTACCGGAGTGCCAAGTCTGGGACCAAAAGGCTCCTGAACAGCTTCTACACACAAGCCATAAAACTGTTGAACAGTTAATACAATGGCTACCTGGACTATTTGCATTAACCCCCCTTTCTTTTTTGCACTCACTATCTTGCACTGGTTCTATGCACACTCACTGGACTCACACATTCTACACTGACACTGACACTCCAACACACACATACACACACTACATACGCTCACACACACGTGCATATTGACGCCACACACACACACACACACACACATAGACACATTCTTCACATATGCTGCTGCTACTCTGTTTATTATCTTTATTGATTGCCTAGTCACTTTTACCCCTACCTAGGTTGGTGGCACCTTAATTGGGGAGGATGGGCTTGTGGTAATGGCTGGAGCAGAATCAGTGGAATGTTATCAAATACATCAAACACATGGTTTAATTCACTCCATTCCAGCCATTATTATGAGCCGTCCTCCCCTCAGCAGCCTCCACTGACCTACATGTACATATTACCTCAATTACCTCAACTACCTCATACCCCTGCACATGGACTTTGTATATAGCCTTGTTATTGTTATTTGCTTGTGTTAATATTTCCTTTTTTTATTTAGCAAAATGTTCTTATTTTTTAACTCTGCATTGTTGGGAAAGGGCTCATAAGTAAGCATTTCACGGTAAAGTCTACACCTGTTGTAATCGGCGCATGTGACAAATACAATTTTATTTGAAGTCACAGAACATGAGGCTGCGGAGGTCGTCCTCCGTCACGCGCCCATCCTGGTCTTGGGGTCATCAACTGTTTTGGGTCGGGGCAGACAGATGCGCGGGAGAAGTCTTGCAGGTTGAATAGGTAGTGGGTCTTCGCCGGGGTGGGCAGCAGGTTCTTGGTGGCCTCTGCTACAAAGACATGGTACCGTTGATGATCTGAGCGGTCAGCGCTGCAAACGGCTTGGGGAAAGCAAACCTAGTGAGGAAGAGGTGTTAAGTCATAAATTATGTTATATACACACTCAAATAAATATATTACACACACACACAAAGCCATACACATACACACACAGACTGTAGCGGGTGATTCGGACAGTCAGGCGCAGGAGGTGTGAATCACAGAATATGGTTTATTCGTCGAATACAGCAGTTAGCAGCAATGAGTAAACCAAATACAGTGCGCCTTCAATGCGTACTGGGAAAACAAAAACACAGGGGTGAATATCCCGGCGATAAAAGTACATAATGCTCAACCGAGCTAGCGACACCTCCACATGGAAACAATAACACACAAAGACATGGGGAGCAGAGGGAATACTCATACAGAGACTGATGAGGGGATATGTACCAGGTGTGTGTGAAAAATAAGACAAAACAAATGGAATTATGAAAAGAGGAGCGGCAGTGGCTAGAAGGCCGGTGATGACGAACGCCGAAGCCTGCCTGAACAAGGAGAGGAAGTCGTGACACAGACAAACACTATAAGCACTCTAGGAACACTGTCTGTCAACACTATCAACACATCTACATCTAAATGAACCAAAAAAATATATGAAAGTGCCAGCCATGTTTGTCAACATAGTAAACACATTTTGTTAATGTGAGAAGATGTAGCTATGCCTTCCATCATGCAGGTTTGTTTTGGCAATTTACATGACAATTTACCAGCGACAATATGAGTGTTGAAAGATGGGAGGAATGTGAATATAATCCTGTCAAACATGTTAAGCAGTATAGCAATAAGTGTACTTGACAAAGCTAGATACAGTAATTGCAAAATACACACCACTCTTCATAAAAACGTTCTGTATATGCCATGCTATTACCTCTTAAAAGCAGATGGATAAAATATTTTCCTAAAACTAATTCCATATAATATAATATAATGTATATATAATCACCTTAACATGCATAATTAATTGTCTACTTGAAGTTGCTTATTAAAGCCACTTCGAGCACAGGATCAACACTTTGAGCTTTCACAGATTGCCCAGCATTAGTATATGAAATGAAAATCATAAAACTGGCATGGTGCCACTTTACTATTAGAGCCTGGGTGGTTTTAGATAAACCCAAGGGGATAGAGTTATTAGATACATAGTTGGGCTATTCTCCATGTTTAGCTCCAACTGTTCTGTGACAATAGCATTCCTGTCAGATGTCAGTGTACAGCGGTAGGACGGAGTCAGGCGCAGGACACAGAACTGAGTAACAGACTAACTTTACTTGGAAAGAAACAAATAATAATTCCACGCAGAGAAATAAACCAGCTCACAGCAGTCATAAACACCAAACAAAGAACAATCACGCACAAACCATGATGGAACCAGAGGGTTAAATAGGGAAAAAATCATAACGTGATGGGAACCAGGTGTGTACAATCAAGACAAAACAAATAGAAAACAGAAACGTAGATTGGTGGCAGCTAGAAGACCGGTGACGACGACCGCCGATAGCCGCCCGTACAAGGAGAGGCACCAACTTCGGCGGAAGTCGTGACAATTCCTTCTTACTGGAGTCTAATGAAATGTTCACACAATTGTACTGAACCGGACTGTACAGAGCTGCCTCTGATATTTACTTTTCAACGAGCGTCTGTGTAGCCAGGTGATAAAATAGAACTTGGTTCTATTTGTGACGCTTGACGAGCTGCAAGTCTCACCTCTCCCATCTCCTCATTGGTTTTTAGGAGCATATACCCACGTGGGTGATTGAAAGATGAACTGAGGTCCACACTCCAGTCCAGTTGTTGATGGTAATGCACCTTAAAGTTGTTTGCCAACCGCCATATAAAGTCCAAAGAAGAAGAAGGAGGAGGAAAGATTACTAGAAACAAACTCGGTTTACCCTTTTATCTGTGGATTAATTGTCGGAGCAGAGGACCTTGTGCATTTCAGGTAAAATAACAACCCAATGTTTATATCCCAGGACAAATTAGCTAGCAACAGCAAGCTAGCTAGCTAAATTGCCATTAATGTTTAATGCTTTTCGACCTGTCCCCAAATTAATATAGTTGGTTCAGAGTTCATTTTGATATTTCAACCTGCGTGTCCTGATCGCATCTGGTGTGGGTGGACAAAATCAACATGCATGCGATGGCGCACGTGGACGCATGTGCGCGCCCGGTCTAGTCAGCATGTTAGGCCTATATATCACTGTGTCAAGGCATATGAACTAACAGGTTATAGAGCAAACAACGCAATTATCAACCTAATTTGGCTTCCCTGGTGATTTTAGCCACACACCGCTACTGGTAAACACAGAGATACAATAGGAGGAAATATCAACTATGAACATTTATGATGAATGGGAAATGTCATCGCTGCTCTTTCACTGTATATGCCCATTAATATGTTATTAACATATAATATGTGTCATCAAAATTGAGAATTTCATCACTACGCGCAAATACGAGGATTTCTGCATCTCACCAGTAGAAATTGGCCATCTACATTTCCTGGTTGTAAGCAAACCACAATATCCAGAATTCATAGCGATTTCAGGACGTAGTACCGCCCCTGTCGAGGTGGATCCAGTCGAGAATGGGTGTCAACAGGTAGCTAGCTAATGTTACTCACTGGACCAGCCACTCGTTCATAGAACATCAGCTTGCAAATAACTTTTTATTTTTATTTATAGAGAACAACTGTAAAGTTCAGTCATGGCGTGGTGCTTAGATGTGCAAACTACAAGCAAGCACAGGCTGCTGGGTCAAACATTTAATTGGTTACCGTACTAAGAAGTTGAGAAGAGGTAATGGAGCTAACTTAGTTAGCTAGCTAGCGAACTACATTTGTTTATCTAAACCAAAATCTAGCTAGCTTTCATAATACGCTGGCTAGACATTCCAAAGCAAATCAATGTAATTAGCCAGCTGCTATTTGGCGATGTGATTTGTAACTTTGCAAGCTAACGTTAGCTACGTTAAGAAATCACTAATAAATTGGCCCACATGGAAAACCAAAGGCATAAAAAATGTAAATGCCTTGGTAATAGGAAATACAATTATTTCCACAACAGAATTAAAAAGCAATTTTGGACTGACCAATGTAGAAATTGTCGAATAAATGCAACTTAAAAGTTGTATCACAACATTTTGACCTGAAATCTTTTGGACATCAAAGCAATGTTGAGGGAATCGTATTTGAGTCTGAAAAATATACTCCTATGATAGGTAAAATACACTACATGACCAAAAGTATGTGGAAACCTGCTCGTCGAACATCTAATTCCAAAATATGGAGTTGGTTCCCACTTTGCTGCTATAACAGCCTCCACTCTTCCGGGAAGGCTTTCCACTAGATATTGGAACATTGCTGCGGGGACTTGCTTCCATTCAGCCACAAGAGCATTAGTGAGGTCGGGCACTGATGTTGGGCGATTAGACCTGGCTCGAAGACGGCATTCCAATTCATCGATGTGGTTGAGGTCAGGGCTCTGTGCAGGCCAGTTAAGTTCTTCCACACTGATCGACAAACCATTTCTGTATGGACCTCGCTTTGTGCACAGGGGCATTATAATGCTGAAACAGGAAAGGGCCTTCCCCAAACTGTTGCCACAAAGTTGGAATCACAGAATCGTCTAGAATGTCATTGTATGCTGTAGCGTTAAGATTTCCCTTCACTGGAACTAAGGGGCCTAGCCCGAACCATGAAAAACAGCCCAGACCATTATTCCTCCTCCACCAAACTTGACAGTTGACACTATGCATTCAGGCAGGTAGTGTTCTCCTGGCATCCGCCAAACCCAGATTTGTCTGTTGGACTGCCAGATGGTGAAGCGTGATTCATCACTCCAGAGAACGTGTTTCCACTGCTCCAGACTCCAATGGCGGTGAGCTTAACACCACTCCAGCTGACGCTTGGCATTTCGCATGGTGATCTTAGGCTTGTGTGCGGCTGCTCGGCCATGGAAACCCATTTCATGAAGCTCCCGATGAACAGTTATTGTGCTGACGTTGCTTCCAGAGGCAGTTTGGAACTCGATAGTGAGTGTTGCAACTGAGGACAGACAATTTTTCAGCACTCTACGGTCCCGTTCTGTGAGCTTGTGTGGCCTACCACTTCGCGGCTGAGCCGTTGTTGTGCCTAGACATTTCCACTTCACAATAACAGCACTTACAGTTGACCGGGGCAGCTCTAGCAGGGCAGAAATTTGATGAACTGACTTGTTGGAAAGGTGGCATCCTATGACGATGCCACGTTGAAAGTCACTGAGCTCTTCAGTAAGGCCATTCTACTGCCTATGGAGATTGCATGGCTGTGTGCTCGATTTTATACACCTGTCAGCAACGGGTGTGGCTGAAATAGCTGAATCCACTCATTTGAAGGAGTGTCCACATACCTTTGTATATAAAGTATAGTGTAAAACACACAGGTATAGTTAGTCAAAAATTCATATGAGTCATAAAGCCAAAGTCATTCCTTTACTCTTCATCATCATCATAAAAACATTTATCCTAATAAGATGCACTGAGGCTAGCTAGGCTAGATAGCTAACGTTAGCTAGCTAGCTAGCTTGACTTGGCTAGCTTGGCTTGTAGTGGTAAAACACTACAACTCACCACATTTTATGCACTGCAGTGCTAGCTAGCTGTAGCTTATACTTTCATTACTAGATTCATTTTCTGATCCTTTGATTGGGTCGACAACATGTCAGTTCATACTGCAAGAGCTCTAATAGGTTGGAGGACATCCTCCAGAAGTTGTCATAATTACTGTGTAAGTCTATGGAAGGGGGTGAGAATCATCAGCCTGCTAGGTTTTGTATTGAAGCCAATGTACCCAGAGGAGGACGGAAACTAGCTGTTCTCCGGCTACACCATGGTGCTGTTGAGGCTACTGTAGACCTTCATTGCAAAACAGTGTGCTTGAATCAGTTATTTGGTGACATGAATATTTAAGTGATAATGCCAGAGAAGCAGGTGTTTGGAGGATGTATCGGCATGGGTGTTGCATGGGTGTTGACGAAGTTGAGAGCCGGCAAACTGTGCCAATATATCCTCCAAACACCGGCTTCGAGAGCATTATCACTTTTATACAACGGGTTACCTACATAATCAAATAATGATTTACATATTTTCATTAAAAACGTTATTTTGATGAATTTATTCATACTATTTCATCCTTTCACAAGATATAGTCTCGACACAAATCTAGGGTTGCTACCCTAGCCAGCTGGTCGTTCATTCTATCGGTTCGGTTGGCAAGGAGACACGACCCAGTCGTTCAGTCTTTTTGTTCTATATCTATGGACGCAACCCAGTTGTTCTTTCTAAATGTTCCATTGCCATACTGGTTGGCAACGTTCTTATCCGTTGCTTGCTAGCAAGCCAACAAAGGCTAACTTACGGTCATGTCCAAAAGTGCAGCCATGATAACAAGTAGCTGCATTTGCATTTGTTTAAGCTGTTTTCTAGTTAAATTTATTCGGATACATCCATAACAATGAGCTAATGAGGCGCGATTACGCCTGGCATAGAAAATGTGCTCACTCGTCAGGACACTGTTGTTCAATGAGCTAGACAACAACACAGCTAACACAATCACTTCAAACTGAAGTTGGAAAGACTGCAAACTAGCTGCACTTAGTTTCGTTTTACCTTTTTTCTATTGACATTGCTTTGTATATATCCATAAAACGTATGGCAGCTGATTCATGATTTCGCTGAGAAACCCTGCCTGCCTTTCGGTCTCGTCCCGACTCCCGACACATTCATTACTATGGGACAGCTGGAGATTGAATTTGATTATAGAAACAATGTTGCAAATGTCGGAGAGTCAGACAGCAAGGTTTTTACAAATCTCCGCTGTTAAACTAATTGTTAGTCTAAAAGAAATGTGAGATAATTTCTAGATGGTTTTTATAGTGGAGATCAAGTTTATAAATTGCCTCGCTGGGCTGATGAGATGGTGGATTGCACAGTCAGATGGAACAGAGTAAATAGGCATTTTAACGTCATATATTTAGCCGGTGGTAACTTGTGGAATAGACACCGGCTGGAATGCGGTTTTGACCAATTAGCATTCAGGATTAGACACACCCGTTGTATAGATTTAGTATAAATTGTTTCACAATTTTTATTTTCATGAAATTCACTGAGGAAGTTCTCCCCTTCCTCCTCTGAGGCGCCTCCACGGCTTAGCTTCTGAGATCGGGTGTATTCAGGCTGGTATGGCCGTAAGCTTTGAGAAGTTTGTCCGGCTCAGTTATGCCTCAAACGTAAATTGTCGTCAACAGTGAAATGTGCTACTTCTATGTGAATTAATGAGGAGACAGAACACACCTCAATTCAAACTGTTAGAAAATAAAATTTGTTAGAAAATAATTTGAAATGGACAAATTGAAACAGCCATATAACTGTTAACATATAACACAACTATAGATAATTAGCTGGCAGCTTGCCTTGGTTTGAGGGCAGCGTGGGTTAACTGTCCTGTTTATTTTCCTATTTTATTTAATTTTTTTAGTGGGTAGATCAGTTTTAATATTGCAGATAGATTGTAACTTCCATCAATGTAATTGTCTGCATTACTTCCAATCCCCCATTTGTTTTTTCTTCTCGCAAATACAGTTGAAGTTGGAAGTTTATATACACTTAGGTTGAAGTCATTAAAACTTGTTTTTCAACCACTCCACAAATGTCTTGTTAACAAACTATAGTTTTGGCAAGTCGGTTAGGACATCTACTTTGTGAATGACACAAGTAATTTTTCCAACAATTGTTTACAGACAGATTATTTCACTTATATTTCACTGTATCACAATTCCAGTGGGTCATAAGTTTACATAAACTAAGTTGACTGTGCCTTTAAACAGCTTGGACATTTTCAGAAAATGATGTCATGGCTATAGAAGCTTCTGATAGGCAAATGGACATAATTTGAGTCAATTGGAGGTGTACCTGTGGATGTATTTCAAGGCCTACCTTCAAAGTCAGTGCCTCTTTGCTTGATATCATGAGAAGAAAAAAACAATCAGCCAAGACCTCAGGTTCATCTTTGGGAGCAATTTCCAAACGCATGAAGGTACCACTTTCATCTGTACAAACAATATTACGCAAGTATAAACACCATGGGACCATGCAGCCGTCATACCGCTCAGGAAGGAGACGCGTTCTGTCTCCTAGAGATGAACGTACTTTGGTGGAAAAAGTGCAAATCAATCCCAGAACAACAGCAAAGGACCTTGTGAAGATGCTGGAGGAAACAGGTACAAAAGTATCTATATCCACAGTAAAACGAGTCCTATATCGACATAACCTGAAAGGCCGCTCAGCAAGGAAGAAGCCACTGCTCCAAAACCGCCATAAAAAAGCCAGACTACGGTTTGCAACTGCACATGGGGACAAAGATCATACTTTTTGGAGAAATGTCCTCTGGTCTGATGAAACAAAAATAGAACTGTTTGGCCATAATGACCATCGTTATGTTTGGAGGAAAAAGGGGGGATTGCAAGCCGAAAAACACCATCCCAACCGTGAAGCACGGGGTGGCAGCATCATGCTGTGGGGGTGCTTTGCTGCAGGAGGGACTGGTGCACTTCACAAAATAGATGGCATCATGAGGAAGGAAAATGTTGTGGATATATTGAAGCAACATCTCAAGACATCAGTCAGGAAGTTAAAGCTTGGTCGCAAATGGGTCATCCAAATAGACGATGACACCAAGCATACTTCCAAAGTTGTAGCAAAAGGGCCATCACAAAGCCCTGACCTCAATCCTATAGAACATTTGTGGGCAGAACTGAAAAAGCGTGTGCGAGCAAGGAGGCCTACAAACCTGACTCAGTTACACCAGCTCTGTCAGGAGGAATGGGCCAAAATTCACCCAACTTATAGTGGGAAGTTTGTGGAAGGCTACCCGAAACGTTTGACCCAAGTTAAACAATTTAAAGGCAATGCTACCAAATACAAATTGAGTGTATGTAAACTTCTGACCCACTGGGAATGTGATGAAATAAATAAAAGCTGAAATAAATCATTATTCTGACATTTCACATTCTGAAAATAAAGTGGTAATCCTAATGACTTAAAACAGGGAATTTTTACTAGGATGAAATATCAGGAATTGTGAAAAACTGAGTTTAAATGTATTTGGCTAAGGTGTTAGTAAACTTCCGACTTCAACTGTATATATATATATATATATATATATATATATATATACACAGTGGGGAAAAAAAGTATTTAGTCAGCCACCAATTGTGCAAGTTCTCCCACTTAAAAAGATGAGAGAGGCCTGTAATTTTCATCATAGGTACACGTCAACTATGACAGACAAAATGAGAAATAAAATTCCAGAAAATCACATTGTAGGATTTTTAATGAATTTATTTGCAAATTATGGTAGAAAATACGTATTTGGTCAATAACAAAAGTTTCTCAATACTTTGTTATATACCCTTTGTTGGCAATGACACAGGTCAAACGTTTTCTGTAAGTCTTCACAAGGTTTTCACACACTGTTGCTGTTATTTTGGCCCATTCCTCCATGCAGATCTTCTCTAGAGCAGTGATGTTTTGGGGCTGTCGCTGGGCAACACGGACTTTCAACTCCCTCCAAAGATTGTCTATGGGGTTGAGATCTGGAGACTGGCTAGGCCACTCCAGGACCTTGAAATGCTTCTTACGAAGCCACTTCTTCGTTGCCCGGGCGGTGTATTTGGGATCATTGTCATGCTGAAAGACCCAGCCACGTTTCATCTTCAATGCCCTTGCTGATGGAAGGAGGTTTTCACTCAAAATCTCACGATACATGGCCCCATTCATTCTTTCCTTTACACGGATCAGTCGTCCTGGTCCCTTTGCAGAAAAACAGCCCCAAAGCATGATGTTTCCACTCCCATGCTTCACAGTAGGTATGGTGTTCTTTGGATGCAACTCAGCATTCTTTGTCCTCCAAACACGACGAGTTGAGTTTTTACCAAAAAGTTCTATTTTGGTTTCATCTGACCGTATGACATTCTCCCAATCCTCTTCTGGATCATCCAAATGCACTCTAGCAAACTTCAGACGGGCCTGGACATGTACTGGCTTAAGCAGGGGGACACGTCTTGCACTGCAGGATTTGAGTCCCTGGCGGAGTAGTGTGTTACTGATGGTAGGCTTTGTTACTTTGGTCCCAGCTCTCTGCAGGTCATTCACTAGGTACCCCCGTGTGGTTCTGGGATTTTTGCTCACCGTTCTTGTGATCATTTTGACCCCACGGGGTGAGATCTTGCGTGGAGCCCCAGATCGAGGGAGATTATCAGTGGTCTTGTATGTCTTCCATTTCCTAATAATTGCTCCCACAGTTGATTTCTTCAAACCAAGCTGCTTACCTATTGCAGATTCAGTCTTCCCAGCCTGGTGCAGGTCTACAATTTTGTTTCTGGTGTCCTTTGACAACTCTTTGGTCTTGGCCATAGTGGAGTTTGGAGTGTGACTGTTTGAGGTTGTGGACAGGTGTCTTTTATACTGATAACAAGTTCAAACAGGTGCCATTAATATAGGTAACGAGTGGAGGACAGAGGAGCCTCTTAAAGAAGAAGTTACAGGTCTGTGAGAGCCAGAAATCTTGCTTGTTTGTAGGTGACCAAATACTTATTTTCCACCATAATTTGCAAATAAATTCATTAAAAATCCTACAATGTGATTTTCTGGAAAAAAAATTCTCAATTTGTCTGTCATAGTTGTACCTATGATGAAAATTACAGGCCTCTCTCATCTTTTTAAGTGGGAGAACTTGCACAATTGGTGGCTGACCTAAATACTTTTTTTCCCCAATGTATATATACAAACATACCTACATATATATATCTATACATACACATACACTTACACTTACATACATATAAATACACATACATACACATATACATATCCTTATATATTTCCCTTTATTACTTTCCAACCCCACGACCCCTTCCCTAACTGGAGTAAACTAGTGAACAATAATGCTTAGGCCTCTACTTCCAGCTTATACATACTATATTCATTTTATGGACACAGTCAATTTTACAATAATTCTATTTAGTTTGATTTTACTCCTGAACTTCCTCTACCCTCAACCTCTCCGGTCATTTTCATGATGTCCATCCGGTTTGCTTCTATATGCCATATCTTTCTAACTGTGCTCTTTCACAAAAGCTCTCAACCTATAACCTATATGCTTATTATGGACACAGTATGCTTTATATTAGTTATCTTGTTGTTATTAGTTGTTGTTAGTTGTTATTAGTCCCATCCTTCAACTTCATTCAACACCCCCCATCTATCTCTTAACACCATCCATATTGGATTTCTATTTGCCATATATTTTTCAACTGTACTGTGATGTTTTACAAAAGTTCTGAACCTTAACTGTCAGGTTGCGTAACAATCACATTTTGGAACAGTGAGTGCATTCTGAGATCACCTGCATAAAAAAACTCATGCGGGGGCGACCGTTAGAGATATTTGGAACTCACGAGTGAAAAGGTTAAATAATCCCACAGCACTCCCCCTTGCACCCCTTCCTCACATATCTACTCACTGCTAGCGTGATCGTGCAATCGGTGAAACACAAAGGCCACAATATTTGCTACAAAACTTGATTCCATTCATATTTAGATCCGACAGCAGGCTCAATCAACCAATTGGTTGAACTCTCCGAAAGAGAAAATTCAAAAATACAGCTATGGTGCATACTTTTGTCTGAAACACCTCTCACCACTCATAATTATATAGGGAGACTGGAAAAATACCTAAATAGTGTCTATCGGTGAAGTTTCCCTTGAACCTTTTGGTAGTTAATTAATAGACAAGTCAAATTTGCTATCATCCAGTGTTGTATGGTCCTGCCTGACAAAAATACATACAGTTACACATGTTTTTTTATGTTGTGGCTATTGTAATTTAATCAGCTCTAAGAAAGGAAGTGGGCTGAAAACTGTAATTTTTTTCATTTAAAGGTACCTTTTTCATTTTATTTGTTCAGCCCATACTCTTGCAATTACATTAGGCTGAGATAACATTATATTTAGTCAATGGGTCTCGTTGGCATGCAAGCTGCATCTCCTGAGTGTCTGCATCCAACTGTTGTAGAATTGGAAACTGATCACCACACAGCCCTGAATACCCTGCCAGTCATACAGGAAGGATACTGGCGTTGTCGCTGCAGCTTGTCCAGAACGACCAGTTAGCTGTGCAAGCAGGTCAGGCCCCAGAACTACAACCACCACTAGCTACTTTGTCTCCTCACCTGTTAAGACACACTCATGTCCTGGTCACCTCAAAAATACTTTGAATCAACCTTGCACACTTATTTTCAGTGGGGAAATGAGGGAAAAGGTTAGAGCCGTACATAGACACTACTAGAGTTGCTGACTGTTGTATTTCAGGTTGCTTTCCTGTAACTTGGTTACGCTACTATGTGCTTGTGCTGTGAAAGGCTTGTTATTATATTTTACGGATATGCCCATTGTTGATATGCCGTAAGTGTGTGAAAGAGATTTAAACATGAACACACATTGAAAAGCTAACTGGCTTCAGGTATTAAAACACAACAGAGGCATGGGACTGCCACTTATAGTCCTAGATATGCCAAGAGCTTTATGAAACCCTTTTAAAAACAGAATAACAAATTCAATACAAAATAAACAAGGGGAACTTATATGCAGGAGAAGGTGTTTGAGTGTAATCATGCTGGCCATATTATTACACCAGATCTAAGACCAGCTCATCCTCCCCAAATCCTCAGATCAGTTTCTATAGGGGCACAGAGTTAATAAATGTAGTGAGCGCACTCGGGACAAATGACTGTGATATATCTGTTGCAGGCTGTAACATCTTTATGTATTTTAAATAGTCAAATAAAATAAAAAATAAAAATCATGCAACCTTTTAAACACTAAGAAATAGTCATAATATTACATTTAATAATGGTCTTTATCAAAGAAATTCCAGCTGAATAGTATGTTGTAAAACATGGTGTGAGCAAATAAACTCAGTAAAGGGGCAGCTGAGCTGTAAGTAGTAGACTCACTGGGCGGCCCCATGGCACACATGGTCTGGATGTCCACCAGCTTGATCATGGAGCAGTCCTTCATGTCGTACCAGTTCCAGTGGTCCAGCCACTGACGAGACAGCTCCAAGGGGGGCTGGGCCCCATACGCCTCCCTGGCCGGCATGTTCACAACGTCCACAAACACTACCTGGACAAATTGATATTACAATGTCCTTTACTCTTAAATTACATCTGCTGCAACACCACTCTTCAATATCAGCACTACTCTAAATCAAGGACTCACCATCATCATTATTCAAGAATGAAACACATACACGCATGGCAATGTCACACACGCATGCACACACATAGCCTGGCGAGCCTATCGTTCTCTTGCCCATGGGTGGGCCGTACACCCCTTTGCGGCGCTTGTCCAGCTTGGACATGATGATGTTTTGTGTCTGGGCAGCAGCCGTGGTTGGGGCTGAGAAGTTGATCATCAGGGGGATATATACTGTACATCCTTCTTCAGATGGTTCAACAGAGTCCTGCAGAGAGTTAGTGCGAAGTTAGAGTTGATTCACATTACTGAGCCAAGCCAAGCTATACTAGGCTTGCCTGGTAACGCATTCACCATAGTTGCTAGAACTGTGATAGAGAGGATAACTTATCTGAGCCAGCACAGTACGTTATTAGTGTCTAGAAGTGCTGTTGGTAAAGTGCATTTCCTTCATGTCTATAACAGCTGTTTCAGAGGGTTCTATGGGATTTATGGTACTTTTGACCAAGTCCTTACAGGTCATTTTAAGTAGGAGGTTGAGGGGATGGTCAAAACTACAGTATCTAAATTAATATTGTGGTAACGTTAGTTCCCAATTTGAAATCAAATAGGCATACATTGTATGTTTACATTCATATTCTTATTACTACATTATATGATTACAGGAGATTTTTGATATTATGATTCTGAACTGGAAAATATGACTGATTATTATGCAACACTTTGAGTACCTCTCATAGTGTTCTAGGAATTGTTTTTTAAAAAAAACATATGAGTTTACAATGAGAGCTTTACTTTCACCTCTTACAGTAAGTGCCCTTTCTCAGTTTTCACTGAAGAAAACATTCAGTGAATTCTCTCCAAAAAATGTGTAACATTCATGTTCTGAATTGGCTTGCAGAAGTAATTTTCACTTGAGGGGATATCATCCTTTGAAAGTACAGCACAGATACAATTGTTATTTCAGTTCATGGTTCTGACAGCCATTTTTAATACGCTTTGAGTTCCAAATCAAAAGCATTTTGTGTTTATTTCATGAAGAGAAAATGGAGATCCAAGGGGGTCTCTAAAAGCAGTTCTGTCAAACCAAATGACTAACGTCAAGGTGCCAGAAATGTGAGACACTGTCCTGAATTAGCTGTGACGTGGCAAATAAAGGAGACATTACTGAAATGTCATATTTGATGCTAAAGAGGTTGATGAGCAGTGTCATGAGCTGGGTAACTGTATTTTGAGCTGGATGTACAGTATTGGCACTCAGATGTCAATAATTTGGTGGCCAGTGTAGATAAAGAGATAAAGACAGGTGTCTGCAGATCAAATGTGCCATTTAAAAAATATAGGCTTTTTTTGTCTTTGTGCAATTAAACTTTAACCCTTGTTAGTCCCTTGTAATTCATTTAAGTCAGTTAAACTTTAATCATTTAAACTTTGTAGCAGTATGTCTCAGGTTTATAATCACAACTTGTAATATCTTTCTCTTTGTAGTTGTAGTCTTTTAACTAAACTATGAACTACGTAGTCAGTCAGGTCCTACAAACTTTAAAGTCCTTTAAAGACACCTATTCTCCTCCACTCTTCCCCATCGACTGCCAAAAGAAGTTAAACATAGTCTGCCTGACAAAACATCCCAGACAGTCTCTATAGCGTGTAGCAGTTAATGTTGTGAAAGCGAGTCTATCATCGAGTGGGGGGGGGGGGGGGGTGTCGGGGGTGAGCTGCATTTGTAGAATGCGAGTGTGTAACGAGGTAGATAATGGATGGGGGCTGTTAACGTGATGGATTGGGAGGCCTGCGCTCCCCCACCCCCCTCGCCCACTCATTTATCACCCCTGCCACGCCGGAGACGCCATGCTCTGCCAGGCACGGTTACGAGCGGTTGGTTCTGCTCTGCCGGGCAGGGCAGGGCGGCAGCTGGGCAAGAGGGGGAGAGGGAGCCCCAGATACCAGTAGTAGAGTAGCTGGTGTCTGATCTATGAGATAATGTTTCTACAGGAAGACCAGACAGACAGTGTAGGTCAGGGTTCCCCAACTGGCGACGCGTGGGTGATTTATTTGGACCCGGCAAGTTTTGTGTGCAAAAATAATTACATAAAAGACTGTAAAAACACCAGCAAATCAGCTCCAAGTGATTTTAATTTTGGAAATCTATTCCAAAGTATTCCCACGCATAAGAGAGAGATATGTGATCGTACAGTATACAAATGTCAGCAAGGTTTGAAATGATTATGTTTTAGTAAAATGTAACATCTGTTTGTGCTTCTTGAGGTCAATTTGCAGTCTACAAATTATTTGTAATTATGTTCCGGCCCCCTGACCATCCGCTCAAGAAAAATTACTCCCCCCGGCTAAATCTAGTTGATGGTCCCTGGTGTAGGTGATGTACCTAACAGTCAGTATCTGGATAATATATGTGAAATGCTTGAAAATGAATGTGATATCAACAGAGAGTTATATTTTCTGGGTGATTTCTATATTGACTGGCTTTCATCAAGCTGCCCACTCAAGAAAAAGCTTCACTGTAACCAGTGCCTGCATCCTGGTTCAGGTTATCAGTCAACCTACCAGGGTAGTTACAAAGAGCACAGGAACGAAATTTTCAACATGTATTGATTACATCATTACTAATACTGCTCTAAAGCAGTATCCAAATCCATCGGATGTAGTGATCACAATATAGTAGCCATATCTAGGAAAACCAAAGTTCCAAAGGCTGGGCCTAATATTGTGTATAAGAGGTCATACAATACGTTTTGTAGTGATTCCTATGTTGATGATGTAAAGAATATTTGCTGGTCTGTGGTGTGTAACGAGTAGCAACCAGACACTGCACTTGACACATTTATGAAATTGCTTATTCCAGTTACTAATAAGCATGCACCCATTAAGAAAATTACTGTGAAAGCTGTTAAATCCCCTTGGATTGATGAGGAATTGAAAAATGGTATGGTTGAGAGGGATGAGGCTAAATTAATGGCAAATAAGACTGGCTGCACAACCGATAGGCAAACATACTGCAAATTGAGAAATAATGTGATTAAACTGAATCAAAAGAAGAAGAAACTATACTATGAAACAAAGATGAATTATATTTACATTTTTACCATTTAGCAGACGCTCTTATCCAGAGCGACTTTCAGGAGCAATTAGGGTTAAGTGCCTTGCTTAAGGGCACATCGACAGATTTTTCACCTAGTCGGCTCGGGGATTAGAACCAGCGACCTTTCAGTTACTGTCACAACGCTCTTACCCACTAAGCTACCTGCCGCCCTATATATAAAGAATTATAGTAAAAAGCATTGGAGCACCTTAAATTAAATATTGGGCAAAAAGGCAAACTTAGCTCCATCATTCATTGAATCAGATGGCTCATTCTTCACAAACACCCACTGACATTGCCAACTACTTTAATTATTTTTTAATTGGCAAGATTAGCAAATTTAGGCAGGACATGCCAGCAACAAACGTCGACACTACACATCCAAGTATAACTGACCAAATTATGAAAGACAAGCATTGTAATTTTGAATTCCGTAAAGTGAGTGTGGAAATTATTGTTGTCTATCAACAATGACAAGCCACCGAGGATAATAGTGGATGATATTGCCACTCCTATTTGCCATATCTTCAACCTAAGACTACTAGAAAGTGTGTGCCCTCAGGCCTCAAGGGAAGCAAAAGTCATTCCGCTATCCAAGAATAGTACAGCACTCTTTACTGGCTCAAATAGCTGACCAATCAGCCTGTTGCCAACCCTTAGTAAAATATTGGAAAAAAATAGTTTTTGACCAGATACAATGCTATTTTACAGTAAACAAATTGACAACAGACTTTCAGCACGCTTAAATGGAAGGACATTCAACAAGCACAGCACTTACTCAAATTACTGATGATTGGCTGAGAGAAATTGATGATAAAAAGATTATGGGAGCTGTTTTGTTAGACTTCAGTGTGGCTTCTGACATTATCGATCAGTCTGTTGCTGTAAAAACATATGCTTTACACCCCCTGCTATATTTTGGATAAAGAGTTACCTGTCTAACAGAACACAGAGGGTGTTCTTTAATGAAAGCCTCTCAAACATAATCCAGGTAGAATCGGAATTCCCCAGGGCAGCTGTCTAGCCCACTTACTTTTTTCAATCTTTACTAACGACATGCCACTGGCTTTGTGTAGCCAGTGTGTCTATGTATGCGGATGACTCAACTATACACGTCAGCTACTACAACGACTGAAATGACTGCAACACTTAACAAAGAGCTGTAGTTAGTTTCAGAATGGGTGGCAAGGAATAAGTTAGTCCTAAATATTTCCAAACTAAAAGCATAGGATTTGGAACAAATCATTCACTAAACCCTAAACCTCAACTACATCTAGTAATAAATAATGTGGAAATTGAGCAAGTTGAGTTCACTAAACTGTTTGGAGTAACCCTGGATTATAAACTGTCATGGTCAAAACATGTTGATACAACAGTAGCTAAGATGGGGAGAAGTCTGTCCATAATAAAGCGCTGCTCTGCCTTCTTGGGGGCGGCAGGTAGTTTAGTGGTTAAGAGCGTTGAGCCAGTAACCGACAGGTCACTGGTTCTAATCCCTGAGCTGACTAGGTGAAAAATCTGTCGATGTGCCCTTGAGCAAGGCACTTAACCCTAATTGCTCCTGTAAGTCGCTCTGGATAAGAGCGTCTGCTAAAATGTCAATGTAAAATGTTAACAACACTATCAACAAGGCAGGTTCTACAGGCCCTAGTTTTGTCACACCTGGACTACTGTTCAGTCGTGTGGTCAGGTACCACAAAGAGGGACTTAGGAAAATTACAATTGGTTCAGGACAGAGCAGCACAGCTGGCCCTTAAATGTACTCAGAGAGCGAACATGAATAATATGCATGTCCATTTCTCATGGCTTAAAGTGGAGGAGAGATTGACTTCATCACTACTTGTTTTTGTAAGAAGTGTTGACAAGCTGAATGTACCGAGCTGTCTGTTTAAACTACTAACACACAGCTCATACACCCATGCATACCCCCACAAGACATGCCACCAGAGGTCTCTTCACAATCCCCAAGTCCAGAACAGTCTATGGGAGACGCACAGTACTACATAGAGCCATGATTACATGGAACTCTATTCCACACCAGGTAACTGATTCACACAGTCCCCTCTGAACAGTTGATGTTGAGATGTGTCTGTGACTTGAACTCTATGAAGAATTTATTTGGGCTTCAATTTCTGAGGCTGGTAACTCTAATGAACTTATCCTCTGCAGCAGAGGTTTATTTATTTATTTTCTTTAACCTTTATTTAACTAGGCAAGCCAGTTAAGAACAAATTATTCTTTACAATGACGGCCTACCCCGGCCAAACCCGGACGACGCTGGGCCAATTGTGCGATGGTAACTCTTCCATTCCAGTGGCGGTCCTCATGAGAGCCAGTTTCATCATAGTGCTTGATGGTTTTTCCTACTGCACTTGAAGAAACGTTCAAAGTTCTTGAAGTTGTCCGTATTGACTGACCTTCATTTCTTAAAGTAATGATGGGCTGTCGTGTCTCTTTGCTTATTTGAGCTGTTCTTGCCATAATATGGACTTGGTCTTTTACCAAATAGGGCTATCTTCTGTATACGCCCCCTACCTTGTCACAACACAGCTGATTGGCTCAAACGCATTAAGAAGGAAAGAAATGCCACAAATTAACTTTTAAGAAGGCACACCTGTTAATTGAAATGCATTCCAGGTGACTACGTCATGAAGCTGGTTGAGATAATGCCAAGAGTGTGCAAAGCTGTCATCAAGGCAAAGGGTGGCTATCTGAAGAATCTCAAATATAAATTATATTTTGATTTGTTTAACCCTTTTTTGGTTACTACATGATTCCATGTGTGTTGTTTCATAGTTTTGATGTCTTCACTATTATTCTACAATGTAAAAAATAGTAAAAATAAAGAAAAACCCTTGAATTAGTAGTTGTGTCCAAACTTTTGACTGGGAGTGTGTATATACACTAAACATTTATTTATTATTGCCTACTTATGGTGACCGCTTAATAATTTTGTGTCTGAAAGCAATTCGATATCCACTCACTGGAGACAACTCAATTAAGCTCAGTGGAAGTTGCCTTGCAGTGATAGTGATGTAGAAAAATGGATGTTCTCAAGTGCCGCAGTACAATAATTACTGGGTGCAGTAATTATTGTAGGCTTACTCATTGAGGTTTACTGTTGACCCCTGCAGAAAAATCTACAATAATTCTTAACTCAGGGTAAAGTTGGCCCCAAAGGGGAAAGTATATTTTGTGTGCATACTGTCACTACATTTTAAGTGCTATTTTTATCCTTAAGGCCACCTTACGAACTCACAATTGTTCCTTGAACATAATCACGGGAGACTCACTCTGTGGAGCTTATAATAGGCCCTACCTGGTCCTGACCAATCTCAACACTTTAAAGAAGCGATACTCGTAGAGTGTTCCCTCTGTGGGCAGTGGCACAGTCAGCTGCTTGGCAGGGGGCTCCACATGCTCCAGGATGCCATGACGTGCCTGCGTCTCCTCGTTCAGGGCGTCTCTCAAACCAGGCTGTCGAACTTGACCCATCCAGACTCCGTACAGCTGGCGCCAACCGACCACACCAGGCAGAAGACGAAGATGCCCTGTGGTGCCAAGATAGAAAGATAGTCAGAATCTCACAAAATGCTCACATTAAAGATTTCTCAGGTGTTAGGGTAGTAAAAAATAAATTGAATTCAGGAGGGACACCTTTACTCAGAAAAGCTTTGTTTTAATTGACTTAAGTGAGCATGTCTGACAATGTTTTGACCCTTGACCCTTCTTTGTCAGTTAAGCAGGGAGTAGGCTATAAATCAATGTGCAGGAATCCTTTCTGTAGCTGTTACAAGAGATCACGTCAAACTCAGTCAAGCACAATACGGAAAAGACGCAGTTTGAAAAAAACATACATTATTAAACTGTAAAACCATCGTAACACCAAAATGAGACACCAAAATCTCAGTCAGTGGTTCAATTTAAAAAATATAATTAACGACCAAGGCCATGGTATCGGAGATACATCTCCAAACTTATGTCAGAACATTACAAAACATAGAAAACAGAGCTACAATGGATGACTTAACAGAGCAACAGCTAAATGAAGACTTGAGAACAGAGTTTGACGCCCTACGATAAACCCTACAGCAAAAACGGTTGTTTATTCAATGCTTTGATAAGAAGACTCGCTTAAACTAGCTGAAATCACAGAGGAACACCATCAGTATAGTATGCCAGGGGGAGAATAATACCACTGTTTTCACAAGATATGATACATTCAGCACAGAAAAGTTTGTCATTCATTCAGTATAGAAAAGTCTATGTTAGCTGGATGTGTGGAGGTGGGCCAAAGAAATTGACTCCTTTGGTCAATTCAGAGGGCACCATTATATGGATTCTTGGAGCAACTTTGGATCACATAGGGTATGCATAGGTCAACAGGTCATTGAGCACTCTCTAGCTTTAACCTTTATTTCAACAAACAAGTTGATTGGGATCACATTATTTTATATAACAATGGCTTTGGGAGTATTTAGGTGGTAAAGAGTGGAGAGGGAATTGAATGGTGCTTATTGGAAACTGGGGGAGGACTGGATGATCGTGGACTGAATTGTGATTGTACCCTCTCTGTAGACATTTTCCGCTCCACACACGCAGTGTGCAAATACACCCACTAACTCTTAGAGGGATAACTCTGAATGTATCTTTAAATCATGTCCATGAGAAGTTGGCAACTATTTCTGTGAATCTTTCAAAATAATTTTTAATTAATTACCAACCAATTGATCCAAAATGGTTTACTTTTAAATTGCCTACTTTAAAGTCACGTTTACTTTGTGCACGGTGTGTGACTAGAAGTGGAAAATGTTCTCCTCTGGCTCTTTGTGTGCTTCATCTGGGTAGTGTTTATTAGGCACAAAACTGAATAAAACAGACTGAAACAGGGAGGGACTCCTTGGATTTGTCCAATAAGAAATGCTAAATTTCAGTTTCCATTGCAGAAGGTTTTAAAATGTTGCATGCCCTAATGAACATGACCCTGGCCACAGGGTCTCTCCTCCCCATCACCTCTAGTTCATGCCCTTCATCAGTCCATCAGGTTCATGAAGGAGTTCACCAGGTTGGTGTCTGACGTCAGGGACAGCTGCTGGAACAGGTGCACAACCATAGAGATACAATATCATTCTATTCTATTTCTATTCTGAGTTCACTATACAACTCAGATTAAATCTCATTCTCAAAAGAGACCAGGCCCAAGACAGGAACAAGGTCAATGGTTTAGTTTCTCCCTTTTACTTACTTGATCCATTCACTTTATTGTCAGGTCTAGATTCAACTGTATTCAACTACACATACACAAGTCACTAAACAGAAGAGACAGTGGCCCTGGTGGATTGGAGTTGATGAACCATTGGATAACCATGTGTGCATACTGTATCATATAAATATATTTATGGGAATGTCCAATCTATTCTATTTCTATTTATTGTACCTTGGTGGCCAGTTGGAGGCAGGCGGGCAGCATCCGGTCAAAGAGGCCAGTGATGAGGTCCTTGTGCATGGCGTTGACCATGGTGGGAAAGCATGAGGGGCCGCCAGCCCAGCATGTGAGGCTCCATGTAGATCATGCCACAGCGAGACACCTGTCACACACACCACATAAGCACGCACGCAAGCACGGACACACAGGCACACACGCACACACGCATGCACGCACACACACACACACACACACACAGAAATAAAAGAACATTCAGCAGTTTTAAACATGCAAAAGTTAAAATAGGCAACCCTTTGCCCATTAACCGTGAAACTTTACAAGAGCCAGACAATTAATTGTTCTTTGTACTAAGCTAGAACACAGCTAATAGAATACCATTAAAACCGAGAAGTTTAAAAGAAAATGCTTTAAAGCAATTGGATGATGAATGTCATATATACTGTGTGTGTGTGTGTGGGTGTGTGCTTGCGTGCGTCCGTGTAGTCTATAGATAGAAGTGCTGCCGACACACACGTGTAAGGCAGTGTGTGAAAGCCCAAAGGACTATTTCAGTGAGCAGGAGCTGAATGTAAGGACCTCTTTATGGTAGCTGGGAGCTTTGGCAGGACGCCTTCACTCTAGCCTCTAACGAGAACCCCATAACAATCAACATTATCTGGGAGAGAGGGATCGAAAGAGAGGGAAGGGAGAGATAAAGAGATATGAACAGAAGAGGGGGGAGTAGATCTGGGGAGAATAAAAGTTATGACAGAGACAGAGGCAATAACGGCGAGGGAAAAATAGAGAAAAAGGGGAGAGAAGGAGAGAGAGTAAAAAGGGAGAGGGTGAGAAAAGGGTAGAAACCTTGTTCAGGAAGAAAATAGAAAGTTTGATGGCATTGCTTTCCAGAGGATGAAAAACAGTGGAGCGGCTGTACTGAACCAAAATAGAATGTGTTTGATATAAAGGAAAGGGGGAGTTGTGAGGGCCGTCTCTCTCTCTCTCTGTGTTGCAGTGAGGGCTTCTTCTTTGCGTCACAACAACAGAGCCAATGTATGAAATCAAATATCTGACTACCCGTATATCTTGGCCCAAGAACTCTCTTCAAACCATCTCCCTTGTAATCTGGTGAAATTATTGGTCTCTGCTTAATGTGGTTTAATCCAGCTCCACACAGTGCTGTAGTTAGAAAAGGGGTGACTACTATTATCTAATCTAGGTCCAGACTTCAGTTTTTAAATACATTTGTTTTCATCTTGTTTATTGAGAAATGCTGCAGTTTGGGGTTTCTCGACCTGTGGGTTTCTTCATTCCCTTTGTTTGGAAATTCTACACAGGGACAATTGAAGTCAATCTTAGCCCACCGTGTAGCTCAGTTGGTAGAGCATGGCGCTTGCAATGCCAGGGTTGTGGGTTCAATTCCCACGGTGGGCCAGTATGAAAAGAAAAAACTGTGTATGCACTCACTAACTGTAAGTCGCTCTGGACAAGAGTGTCTGCTAAATGACTCAAATGTAATGTAAATCAATCATTGTTTATTATCAGCAAGCTGGAGAGGTTCCAACCAACTCAATGCACCAAGTACACATGTTGATCAGGAGCTCTACCCGGGGCAGTCCTGTTATATTTGCATGATTTAGCTTATTCATCATTAATAATTAATTCATCATTAACATTTGCTTCATTCATGTGACCAACCAATACTGGGTCATGCATGTGACAGACCAATACCTCACGAGGCTTCTTCTCTCTAAGACCTTGAAACTGAGATATCCCTTTCTCAAAACAAGGTTCTGTGCGTACTGCCAAATTGCAGATACTGATGGTGATGATTCGTTCAATCAGTCACTTGCATGAACACAGAAATTGGTTATTAGAAAAGCACATGAATATAACACTGATATTGGTTATTAGAAAAGCACAAACATAACATTTTCCATCACATTCCATCCTCTTACCACTTGTGTGATAATAATCATTACATTTTAAGGTAAGCATTAGATTTTAGCTTCCATATCAAAATACATCATTGTAATAAATCATAATAAAGGTTATACTTATATTAACGGGAGTGAATCTAAAGTTCATTCATAATCATCATAATAACGCTAAAATCTACAATAAAAGTAGTAAGTAATAAGTAAACAAAATCAACACTTAAAACCACAGACACTTTCAAAACCTTCATTCTGGGTTGTACAATCATTCTAGATTGTACTTGTAAAACCATTGCAGTAGAATGTTTTAACTTAAGACCTTCGCTTCATACAGTTACACGTATGCTTCATTGCACTATTTCATTTATGGATTCTGGCAATGACATTTCAGCTGGAGCTATTGTCGCGAGTGGCATGTTAATGACAGATCGGTATCTCAATGCATTTCTAGTCTAAAGTACTATACATTTCGCTGTGAGCAGACCTCCACAATCAACCTGATACCCCAAATAAACAATTTTGGATAAGCCTAAATTAATTACGGGCACGGTTGACCACCCCTCTCCCTCCCAGCACTCATTCTTCTGCTGTTTCAGTTAATCCTCCCAATGGCACATGTTCAAAGTGGATGACCCTTGATAATGTCTCTCACCTGAGCCGCCACTGTCCTTTACAGTCCATTACAGTGAGGGAAAAAAGTATTTGATCCCCTGCTGATTTTGTACGTTTGCCCACTGACAAAGACATGATCAGTCCATAATTTTAATGGTAGGTTTATTTGAACAGTGAGAGACAGAATAACAACAACAAAATCCAGAAAAACGCATGTCAAAAATGTTATAAATTGATTTGCATTTTAATGAGAGAAATAAGTATTTGACCCCTCTGCAAAACATGACTTAGTACTTGGTGGTAAAGCCCTTGTTGGCAATCACAGAGGTCAGACGTTTCTTGTAGTTGGCCACCCGGTTTGCACACATCTCAGGAGGGATTTTGTTCCACTCCTCTTTGCAGATCTTCTCCAAGTCATTAAGGTTTCGAGGCTGACGTTTGGCAACTCGAACCTTCAGCTCCCTCCACAGATTTTCTATGGGATTAAGGTCTGGAGACTGGCTAGGCCACTCCAGGACCTTAATGTGCTTCTTCTTGAGCCACTCCTTTGTTGCCTTGGCCGTGTGTTTTAGGTCATTGTCATGCTGGAATACCCATCCACGACCCATTTTCAATGCCCTGGCTGAGGGAAGGAGGTTCTCACCCAAGATTTGACGGTACATGGCCCCGTCCATCGTCCCTTTGATGCGGTGAAGTTGTCCTGTCCCCTTAGCAGAAAAACACCCCCAAAGCATAATGTTTCCACCATGTTTGATGGTGGGGATGGTGTTCATGGGGTCATAGGCAGCATTCCTCCTCCTCCAAACACGGCGAGTTGAGTTGCTGCCAAAGAGCTCGATTTGGTCTCATCTGATCACAACACTTTCACCCAGTTCTCCTTTGAATCATTCAGATGTTCATTGGCAAACTTCAGACGGGCCTGTATATGTGCTTTCTTGAGCAGGGGGACCTTGCGGGCGCTGCAGGATTTCAGTCCTTCACGGCGTAGTGTGTTACCAATTGTTTTCTTGGTGACTATGGTCCCAGCTGCCTTGGAATCATTGACAAGATCCTCCCGTGTAGTTCTGGGCTGATTCCTCACCGTTCTCATGATCATTGCAACTCCACGAGGTGAGATCTTGCATGGAGCCCCAGGCTGAGGGAGATTGACAGTTATTTTGTGTTTCTTCCATTTGCGAATAATCGCACCAACTGTTGTCACCTTCTCACCAAGCTGCTTGGCGATGGTCTTGTAGCCCATTCCAGCCTTGTGTAGGTCTACAATCTTGTCCCTGACATCCTTGGAGAGCTCTTTGGTCTTGGCCATGGTGGAGAGTTTGGAATCTGATTGATTGATTGCTTCTGTGGACAGGTGTCTTTTATACAGGTAACAAGCTGAGATTAGGAGCACTCCCTTTAAGAGTGTGCTCCTAATCTCAGCTCGTTACCTGTATAAAAGCATACAAAATCAGCAGGGGATCAAATACTTTTTTCCCTCACTAGATGTACTTGAAAATGTATCAATTGACCAATTCGGCACATTTGGGCAGACTTGATACAAAATAGTCCAGGATTGCAACACTTCACTGGATCAATCTGAAACTTTTCACACACACTGCTGCCATCTAGAGGCCAAAATCGAAATTGCGCCTAAACTGTAATATTATATTGTGGCCTTTCTCTTGCATTTCAAAGATGATGGAACAAAGAAAACTAATAGAAAACGTTTGTATTATCTTTTACCAGATCTATTGTGTTATATTCTCCTACATTAATTTCACATTTCCACAAACTTCAAAGTGTTTCCTTTCAAATGGTATCAAGAATATGCATATCCTTTCTTCAGGTCCTGAGCTATTGGCAGTTAGATTTGGGTATGTCATTTTAGGCGAAAACTGAAAAAAAGGGTCAGATTCTTAAAAGGTTAAATGTCTATTATTTTAAGATTAATATGTAATGCTTTGGAGGGATCAATATATATTAACTGGGGTGTCACTGTCTATCAGTGCCCTGGAGATGGCCCCGTGAAGCTCGGTTGGTAGAGCATGGCGCTTGCAACGCCAGGGTTGTGGGTTCGATTCCCATGGGGGGCCAGTATGAAAAAAAAAATGTATGCACTCACTAACTGTAAGAGGATAAGAGCGTCTGCTAAATGACTAAAGTGTAAAAAGTAATGATGCTCTGTCCATAATAAGTCTCTACCTAGCAAGTTAAACGGTTGAGTAGGAGAATACAGAAAATCATTGGGTCTATTTAACAGGGTATGGGGTTTATTTCAAAATGTATTACCAGGGTGGAGGAAATCGTTTATAGTTTTATTGGTTAGGGGTAAGTCAAGTCCCGTACAATATTTAACCTTATCTTTATCAAATGATCCATAAAGGGACCACTCTGAACATTTCTCAGAATACTTTTTACAGCACATATGTACGTCTACGTGTGGGTGTGCAAGTTGTTACTTCATCAAATCTCTAGTAACCCATTATACTCAATATTATGTTACTTTATCTCTAGTAACCCATTATACATTTGTGTTACATCATAAATTCCTCCTCTACACCAGTGTTCTATTCATACAGGGGTTTAAATATTCACTCTAGTGTTCTATTTAACAGCATATTCGGGAATAGTCCTCCCTTCTTTCATATCTCCATACAAAATCCCTTTATAACGTTATAGATCATGAATGCCTACAGACATCCACACCACTCATGTGCATCTTCAATGACTCACATGTGCTATTAGTAGCAGCTGCACACACGTAGACACTTCTTAGGTATTCCCCATTTATCTTCAATGGTTCCAGTGGTTCTCAGACCACGTAGACAACACTCTTATAAACGCCTACAGACAATTGTCAGTGGGGCCTCTGCCCTTGCTCTAGCCTTATTCTAAGACTAGCTTGCAGCTACTTCCTATACAAATATAATAACCGTAGATAACGTTATAGATCCAAAAAAAACTCAGCTCACAGAACTGGTTGGGGTATCCATTCAGACACGCACTCAGTAAACTCACATATTACCTCTTTCACACGGGAGACACTCCCCTGACAACTCTCATTCACTCAGTACTTAATAGTAATAATATATTTTATTATTCTAATTTTCAATCTCTTATTATCCAAATTTCAATCAACTTATTATCCAAATTGCAATCAGCTTAATATGTCATATCTCACAATCACACAACTTTCACATCTACATTCACTTAGTACTATTCCCGAACACACTTAGTAATTTGCCTTATTACGCCTTGTGCATCTTCAACAATTTCCCTGTCGTTACTTCCTCTGCACCATATGTGCCGTGTAGCTCAGTTGGTAGAGCATGGCATTTGCAACGCCAGGGTTGTGGGTTCGATTCCCACGGGGGGCCGGTATGAAAATGTATACACTCACTAACTATAAGTCGCTCTGGATAAGAGCGTCTGCTAAATGACTAAAATCTAAATATGTATCTTCACTATACATATAGAATAGCACCTTGTGCTATTATCAGAAGCTGCAGACCACATAGACACTTCTCTTATAAATGTCCACAGACAGCTGTCAGCGGGGCATGGTACTGTAATTGACCTCGCTCTTGTCTTCTCTCTAAGACTAGCTCTAGCCTTCTTCTGTCAAATGTATCACTGCCACGGTTCCTCTACAGTCGCCAGAGACTCTACAGTATCTATACTCTTTATCGTTTCAATAGTGTTGCGTATCTACTGTCTCTCAGTAGTTTATGTAGTCATAAATGCTATGGTCCCTATAGATTCTATAATCTTGCCGCATACATATAGAATAACACACACACTTTCACACATTCTCTCAGTACTGAATACTTTCCACACTCATTCCTAACGACACCTTCAAAGGGTTGTTTTGGGAAAGTGGATTTGGACAGTGAGATGCACCAGTCTACATCATTAAATCACAGTGTAGGATATAAACAGCATGAACTAAAACATATTCTCATATTCCTAGATCTCAAGGAATTTTGGGTAGCACTATGTCCAGGTCCACTCTGTGAACATAGTACTACCCAGGATTATTTTGTTGTTTATTTATCAGGATCCTCATTAGCTGACGCCAATGGCGACAGCAAGTCTTACTGGGGTCCGACACATAATGAAAAATATATTACAAACAAAGGACACTTTACATACTTTTAAAACATTAAGATGTAGTGTGTGTGTGCATCCATCAGTTAAACATACAGTGCATACAGAAAATATTCAGAACCCTTCACTTTTTCCACAGTTTGTTACATTACAGCCTTATTCTAAAATGGATTTGTTTATTTTATTTTTTATCAATATACATACAATACCCCATAATGACAAAGCAAAAACAGCTTTTTAAACATTTTTGCAAATGTATTAAACATTAAAACTGAAATATCACATTTACATAAGTATTCAGACCCTTTACTCAGTACTTTGTTGAAGCACCTTTGGCAGTGATTATGATGTGTATTTTTTAATGAATTAGGAGATATAACTGGGTTAATCACGAACATTGAGTTAGAATTATTTGTTACTGGGCCCGGAATTTAATTGGGGCATTTCATTGTGTGTGTGGGGGAGTAGAGAGGAAATCTGCCCTGGGGTCAAAGTGCTTGCTCTTACTTCAATCCATGGCTGTCTTATCTGATGAGAGACTGAAACTAGCTTGTGGCCTTTTGTCTCTCTCTTCAAACACCATGAAGGGAGCGGCACTAGGGTTGAATGGAGTTTGGGCTGGACCTTTGTCTCCTTGGTATCTTCTTGATTGATTACAGCATGATAGGGTGAGGTTTGTGTGTGTTAGGGCCTTGTCATGTTTAAACTAAACATGAGTGTGTGCAAGACAGGGGAGTGAGTGATTGGTTGGAGTATTATATGCATAATAAAAGTCGAGTTTAGCCGCCCTCAGAGACAAAGGAAGTGGGCGTGGAGTGATAAAGAGCGGGAAACTGAAGAGGGAGGGATTTAGAGCTAGAAGAGTTTGGAATGATGGTATATAATGTGACGTGTGAGAGAGAGAACGGGGTGCCACTCTGCAGACTGGTATCAGCTTTGTTGAAACTTTAATAAAGTCATTTCTTGATGCAACAAAAACTCTGTAAGACCTTATTTGTAATAAAGTATAGTGGTTATTTTCCACAACAATTACAGCCTCGAGTCTTCTTGGGTATGTTGCTACAAGCTTGGCACATCTGTATTTGGGGAGTTTCTCCCATTCTTCTCTGCAGATCCTCTCAAGCTCTGTCAGGTTGGATGGGGAGCATCGCTGCACAGCTATTTTCAGGTCTCTCCAGAGATGTTCGATCAGGTTTATGTCCGGGCTCTGGCTATGCCACTCCAGGACATTCAGAGACTTGTCCCGAAGCCACTCCTGCGTTGTCTTGGCTGTGTGCTTAGGGTCGTTGTCCTGTTGGAAGGTGAACCTTTGCCCAAGTCTGAGGTCCTGAGCGTTCTGGAACAGGTTTTCATCAAGGATCTCTCTGTACTTTGCTCCGTTTATCTTTCCCTCGATCCTGACTATTCTCCCAGTCACTGCCACTGAAAAACATCCCCACAGCATGATGCTGACACCAACATGCTTCATCGTAGGGATGGTATTGGCCAGGTGATGAGCGGTGCCTGGTTTCCTCTAGATGTGACAGTTGGCATTCAGGCCAAATTGTTCAATCTTGGATTAATCAGACCCTTCTCCCCCGATTGCTCAGTTTGGCTGGCAGCCAGCTCTAGGAAGAGTCATGGTGGTTCTAAACTTCTTCCATTTAAGAATGATAGAGGACACTGTATTCTTGGGGACCTTCAATGCTGCAGAAATATTTTGGTACCCTTCCCCAGATCTGTGCCTCGACACAATCCCGTCTCGGAACTCTGCAGACAATTCCTTCGACCTCATGGCTTGGTTTTTTCTCTGACATGCACTGTCAACTGTAGGACCTTATATAGACAGGTGTGTGCCTTTCCAAATCATGTCCAATCAATTGGATTTACCACAGGTGGACTCCAATAAAGTTGTAGATACAGCTCAAGGATGATCAATGGAAACAGGATGCACCTGAGCTCAATTTTGGGTCTCATAGCAAAGGGTCTGTATACTTATGTAAATAAGGTATTTATGTTTTTTATTTGCAAAAAAATTCTAAAACCCTTTTTTCACTTTGTCATTATGGGGTACTGTGTGTACATTGATGAGGAAAACATTAAATTTAATCAATTTTAGAATAAGTCTGAAACGTAACAAAATGTGGAAAAAGTAAAGGGGTCTGAATACTTTCCGAATGCACTGTACATTTGTTTTGGGTCATTTTAGCAGATGCTCTTATCCAGAGCGACTTACAGTTATTGAGTGCATACATTTTCATACTGGCCCCCCGTGGGAAACGAACCCACAACCCTGGCGTTGCAAGCGCCATGCTCTACCAACTGAGCTACAGGGTACATGTCAGTGCATACACATACACACAACAAGTAGGTCACATGGGGGAGAGGCGTTGTGCCATGAGGTGTTGCTTTATTTGTTTTTTGAAACCAGGTTTGCTGTTCACTTGCGCTATATAAGATGGAAGGGAGTTCCATCGCACTCATGGCTGTGTATAATACTGTAAGTTTCCTTGAATTTGTTCTGGACATGGGGACTGTGAAAAGACCCCTGGTGGAATGTCTGGTGGGGTAAGTGTGTGTGTCAGAGCTGTGTGTAAGATGACTGCAAACAATTAGGAATTTCCAACACATGAATGTTCCTTATAAAAACAGGAGGCGACGCAATCAGTCTTTCCTCAACTCTTAGCCAAGAGAGAATGGCATACATAGTATTAATATTAGCCCTCTGATGACAATGAAGACCAAGACTTGCCACTCTGTTCTGGGCCAGCTGCAGCTTAACTAGGTCTTTCTTTGCAGCACTTGACCCCATGACTGGACAATAATCAAGATAAGATAAAACTTCAGCCTGCAGGACTTGCTTTGTGGAGTGTGGTGTCAAAAAAGACATTGCTCCATCTTCACAACCATTGAATCTATATGTTTTGACCATGACAGTTTACAATCTAAGGTAAAAACAAGTAATTTAGTCTCCTCAACTAGTTCAACAGCCACACCATTCATAACCAGATTCGGCTGAGGTCTAGAACTTTGAGAAAGATTTGTACAGTGCCTTGCAAAAGTATTCATCCCCCTTGGCATATTTTGTTGCATTACAACCTGTAATTTAAATGGATTTTTATTTGGATTTCATGTAATGGACATACACAAAATAGACCAAATTGGTGAAGTGAAATGAAAAAAATAACTTGTTTCAAAACATTCTGTGTGCATATGTATTCACCCCCTTTGCTATGAAGCCCCTAAATAAGACCTGGTGAAAACAATTACCTTTAGAAGTCACATAATTAGTTAAATAAAGTCCACCTGTGTGCAATCTAAGTGTCACATGATCTGGCACATGATCTCAGCATATATACACCTGTTCTGAAAGGCCCCAGAGTCTGCAACACCACTAAGCAAGGGGCACCACCAAGCAAGCGGCACCATGAAGACAAGGAGCTCTCCAAACAGGTCAGGGACACATTTTGTGGAGAAGAACAGATCAGGGTTGTGTTATAAAAAAATATCCAAAACTTTGAACATCCCACGGAGCACCATTAAATCCATTATTAAAAAATTGAAAGAATATGGCACCACAACAAACCTGCTAAGAGAGGGCCGCCCACCAAAACTCACAAACCAGGCAAGGAGGGCATTAATCAGAGAGGCAACAAAGAGACCAAATATAACCCTGAAGGAGCTGCAAAGCTCCGCAGCGGAGATTGGAGTATCTGTCCAAAGGACCACTTTAAGCCGTACACTCCACAGAGCTGGGCTTTACGGAAGAGTGCCAAAAAAAAGCCATTGCTTAAAGATAAAAATAAGCAAACACATTTGGTGTTCGCCAAAAGGCATGTGGGAGACTCCTCAAACATATGGAAGAAGGTACTCTGGTCAGATGAGACTAAAATTGAGCTTTTTGGGCATCAAGGAAAACGCAATGTCTGGCACAAACCCATTACCTCTCATCACCCCGAGAACACCATCCCCACAGTGAAGCATGGTGGTGGCAGCATCATATGGCATTTTTCATCGGCAGGGACTGGGAAACTGGTCAGAATTGAAGGAATGATGGATGCCACTAAATACAGGGAAATTCTTGAGGGAAACCTGTTTCAGTCATCCAGAGATTTGAGACTGGGACAGAGGTTCACCTTCCAGCAGGACAATGACCCTAAACATACTGCAAAAGCAACACTCGAGTGGTTTAAGGGGAAACTTTTAAATGACTTGGAATGGCCTAGAAAAAGCCCAGACCTCAATCCAATTGAGAATCTGTGGTATGACTTAAAGATCGCTGTACACCAGCGGAACCCATCCAGCTTGAATGAGCTGGAGCAGTTTTGCCTTGACGAATGGGCAAAAATTCCAGTGGCTAGATGTGCCAAGCTTATAGAGACATACCCCAAGAGACCTGGAGCTGTAATTGCTGCAAAAGGTGGCTCTACAAAGTATTGACTTTGGGGGGGGGGGGGGGTGAATAGTTATGCACGCTCAAGTTTTCTTGTTTGTTTCACAATAAAAAATATATTGCCTCTTCAAAGTGGTAGGCATGTTGTATAAATCAAATTATACAAACCCCCCAAAATATATTTTAATTCCAGGTTGTAAGGTAACAAAATAGGAAAAATGTGAAGGGGGTTGAATACTTTCGCAAGCCACTGTACCAAATACAATGCTCTTACTTTTAGAGACGTTTAGGACCAGTTTATTACTGGCCACCCATTACAAAACAGACTGCAACTCTTTGTTAAGGGTTTCAGTGACTTAATTAAATGTGGATGTAGATGCGTATGTGGTTGAATCATCAGCATACATAGACACACATGCTTTGTTTAATGCCAGTGGCAAGTCATTGGTAAAAATTGAAAAGAGTTGAGGGCCTAGAGCGCTGCCCTGTGGTACACCACACTTTACACGTTTGACATTAGAGAGGATTCCATTAAAGAAAACCCTCTAAGTTCTATTAGATAGATAGCTCTGAATCCACAATATGGCAGAGGTTGAAAAGCCGTGACACATACGTTTTCTCAACAACATGTTATGGTCAATAATCTCAAAGGCTGCACTGAAATCTAATAGCACAGCTCCCACAATTTTCTTATTAACAATTTCTTTCAACAAATCATCAGCCATTTGTGTCAGTGCAGTACATGTTGAGTGCCTTTCTCTATACGCATACTGAAAGTCTGTTGTTAATTTGTTTACAGAGAAATAGCATTGTATTTTGTCAAACACAATTTTTTCCAACAGTTTGCTAAGAGCTGGCAGCAAGATGATAGGTCTGCTGTTAGAACCAGTAAAGGCCGCTTTACCGCTCTTGGGTAGCGGAACGACTTTGGCATCCCTCCAGGCCTGAGGACTTTCCTCTAGGCTCAGATTAAAGATATGACAGATAGGAGTGGCTACAGAGTCAGCTACCATCCTCAGTAGCTTTCCATCTAAGTTGCCAATGCCAGGAGGTTTGTCATTGTTGATCGATAACAATTTGTCCACCTCTCCCACACGAACTATACAAAATTCTAACTTACAATGCTTTTCTTTCATTATAATTATTTTTTTATGCATGAGGACAATGGCTCACTGTTCATTGTTGGCATTTCCTGCCTAAGTTTACACACTTTTTCTTAATTGGCAACATCAAATGGTTTTGTAATGAATAAGACATCTGATTCGATGAAGGATGGAGTTGAATTTGTCTTTCTGCCCATTTTAAAGTACTCCAAAGTTTTTTCCATCATTCTTTATATCATTGACCTTGGCTTCATAATACAGTTTCTTCTTGTTTTGGTTGAGTTTAGTCACATCATTTCTCAATATGCAGTAAGTCAGCCAGTCAGATGTGCAGCCAGACTTATTAGCCACTCCTTTTGCCCTATCTCTTTCAACCATACATTTTTTAAATTCCTCATCAATCCATGGATCCTTAACAGTTCTAAAAGTCAGTTTCTTAACACGTGCATGTTTATCAATAATTGGAAGAAGGAATTTCATAAATTCATCAAGTGCAGCGTCTGGATGCTCCTTATTAATCACATCAGACCAATAAATATTTCTAACATTATCTTTTGTATGATACACTATACACTTACACACTATATTAGGCCCAGCCTTTGGAACTTTGGCTTTCCTGGATATAGTCACTATATTGTGATCAGTTCATCCAATGGGTACGTATACAGCTTTAGAACAAAGTTATACAGTATTAGTAAAAATGTGATCAATACATGTGGATGATCTTGTTCCAGTAGTGTTTGTAAACACCCTGGTAGGTTGATTAATAACCTGAACCAGATTACAGGCACTGGTTACAGTGAGAAGCTTCCTCTTAAGCAGACAGCTTTATGAAAACCAGTCAATATTCAGTTCCCCTTTTAAAGTAGACCTCTCTGTTTACAACACATACACTATCAAGCATTTCACACATATTATTTAGATACTGACTGTTAGCACTTGGTGGCCTATAGCAACACCCCAAAAGAAAAGGCTTTAGATGTGCCAGGTGAACAACACCTCAATAACACTTGACATAATATCTTCTCTAAGCATTACATTTACATTTACATTTTAGTCATTTAGCAGACGCTCTTATCCAGAGCGACTTACAGGAGCAATTAGGGTTAAGTGCCTTGCTCAAGGGCACATTTACGTCATTTAGCAGACGCTCTTATCCAGAGCGACTACAAATTGGTGCATTCACCCTATAGCCAGTGGGATAACCACTTTACAATTATACTTTTTTTTTTTTTTTTGGGGGGGGGGGGGGGGTAGAAGGATTACTTTATCCTATCCCAGGTGTTCCTTAAAGAGGTGGGGTTTCAAATGTCTCCGGAAGGTGGTGAGTGACTCCGCTGTCCTGGCGTCGTGAGGGAGCTTGTTCCACCATTGGGGTGCCAGAGCAGCGAACAGCTTTGACTGGGCTGAGCGGGAACTATGCTTCCGCAGAGGAAGGGGAGCCAGCAGGCCAGAGGTGGATGAACGCAATGCCCTCGCCTGGGTGTAGGGACTGATCAGAGCCTGAAGGTACGGAGGTGCCGTTCCCCTCACTGCTCCATAGGCAAGCACCATGGTCTTGTAACGGATGCGAGCTTCAACTGGAAGCCAGTGGAGTGTGCGGAGGAGGGGGGTGACGTGAGAGAACTTGGGAAGGTTGAACACCAGACGGGCTGCGGCATTCTGGATGAGTTGTAGGGGTTTAATGGCACAGGCAGGGAGCCCAGCCAACAGCGAGTTGCAGTAATCCAGATGGGAGATGACAAGTGCCTGGATTAGGACCTGTGCCGCTTCCTGTGTAAGGCAGGGTCGTACTCTCCGAATGTTGTATAGGTGTATGGTATATTCAGAGCCATTACAGGGGTATGGCTCTGAATATATACAGCAACACCTCCCCCATAAGAATTCCTGTCTCTACTATAGATGTTATATCCTTGTACTGCTGGATTATCAAATTAATTATCTAAGTCAGAAATGGCTAATATATTAATGTTATCTGATGTTAGCAAGTTATTGCCCACCCAACTACCTCATCCCCATATTGTTATTTATTTTGCTCATTTGCACCCCAGTATCTCTATTTGCACATTATCTCTTAAAAATAAAAAAAACACTGGAATCTATCATTCCAGTGTTAATACTAATTGTAATTATTTTGCACTATAGACTATTTATTGCCTTACCTCCATAACTTGCTACATTTGCACACACTGTATATACATTTTCTGTTGTATTTTTGACTTTATGTTTTGTTTTACCCCATATGTAACTCTATGTTGTTGTTTTTATCGCACTGCTTTGCTTTATCTTGGCCAGGTCGCAGTTGTAAATGAGAACTTGTTCTCAACTGGCTTACCTGGTTAAATAAAGCAACAATTTTGATTTCATGAACCTTATTTCTAAGGCTGCATATATGAATATGGGCTATTTTCAGCCCTCCTTCTGGGTAGCTTATCAGAGATGGAAATATGGAAAAAAGCAAACAAAGCAAGAGAAAAAAATATACAGTTGAAGTCGGAAGTTTACATACACATTAGCTAATACATTTAAACTCAGTTTTCCAAAAATCCTGACATTTAATCCTAGTAATAATTCCCTGTTTTAGGTCAGTTAGGATCACCACTTTATTTTAAGAATGTGAAATGTCAGAATAATAGTAGAGAGAATCATTTATTTCACATTTTATTTATTTTATCACATTTCCAGTGGGTCAGAAGTTTACATACACTCAATTAGTATTTGGTAGCATTGCCTTTAAATTGTTTAATTTGGTCAAACGTTTTGGGTAGCCTTCCACAAGCTTCCGACAATAAGTTGGGTGAATTTTGGCCCATTCTTCCTGACAGAGCTTGTGTAACTGAGTCAGGTCTGTAGGCCTCCTTGGTTGCACACGCTTTTTCAGTTCTTCATACTTTCTATAGGATCGAGGTCGGGGCTTTGTGATGGCCACTCCAATACCTTGACTTTGTTGTCCTTAAGCCATTTTGCCACAACTTTGGAAGTCTGCTTGGGGTCATTGTCCATTTGGAAGACCCATTTGCGACCAAGCTTTAACTTCCTGACTGATGTCTTGAGATGTTGCTTCAATATATCCACGTAACTGTCCTTCCTCAGGATGCCATCTATTTTGTGAAATGCACCAGTCCCTCCTGCAGCAAAGCACCCCCACAGCATGATGCTACCACCCCCGTGCTTCACGGTTGGGATGGTGTTCTTCAGCTTGCAAGCACCCCCTTTTTCCTCCAAACATAACGATGGTCATTATGGCCAAACAGTCATCAGACCAGCGGACATTTCTTCAAAAAGTACGATCTTTGTCACCATGTGCAGTTGCAAACCATAGTCTGGCTTTTTTATGTCGGTTTTGGAGCAGGGGCTTCTTCCTTGCTGAGCGGCCTTTCAGGTTATGTCGATATAGGACTCGTTTTATTGTAGATATAGATACTTTTGTACCTGTTTCCTCCAGCATCTTCACAAGGTCCTTTGCTGTTGTTCTGGGATTTATTTGCACTTTTCGGACCAATGTACGTTCAGCTCTAGTGATTTCTAGTCTATGTCTATAGGCATCAGCCTCTGATGTGCTAGTGATGGCTGTTTATCAGTCTGATGGCCTTGAGATAGAAGCTGATGTTCAGTCTCTCGGTCCCAGCTTTGATGCACCTGTACTGACCTCCCCTTCTGGATGATAGTGGGGTGAACAGGCAGTGGCTCGGGTGGTTGATGTCCTTGATGATCTTTTTGTCCTTCCTGTGACATCTGGTTCTGTAGGTGTCCTGGAGGGCAGGTAGTTTTCCCCCAGTAATTCGCTGTGCAGACCGCACCACCCTCTGGAGAGCCTTGCGGTTGCGGGTGGTGCAGTTGCCGTACCAGGCGGTTATACAGCCCGACAGGATGCTCTCAATTGTGCATCTGTAAACGTTTGTGTGGGTTTTAGGTGCCAAGCCAAATTTCTTTAGCCTCCTGAGTTTGAAGAGGCTCTGTTGCGCCTTCTTCACCACACTGTCTGTGTGGGTGGTCCATTTCAGTTTGTCAGTAATGTGTACGCCAAGGAACTTGAAGCTTTCCACCTTCTCCACTGCTGTCCCGTCGATGTGGATAGGTGGGTGCATCCTCTGCTATTTCCTGAAGTCCAAGATAAACTCCTTTGTTTTGTTGACATTGAGTGAGAGGTTATTTTCCTGGCAACACACTCCCAGAGCCCTCACCTCCTCCCTGTAGGTTGGCTAGTCATTGTTGGTATTCAAGCCTACTACTGTTGTGTCATCTGCAAACTTGATGATTGAGTTGGAGGCGTGCTTGGCCACACAGTCATCGGTGAACAGGGAGTACAGGAGGGGTCTGAGCACGCACCCTTGTGGGGCCCCAGTGTTGAGGATCAGCGAAGTGGAGCTTGGAGGGTACTATGGTGTTGAATGCTAAGCTATAGTCAATGAACAGCATTCTAACATAGCAATTCCTCTTGTCCAGATGGGATAGGGCAGTGTGCAGAGTGATGGTGATTGGATCGTCTGTGGATCTATTGGTGCGGTAAGCAAATTGAAGTTGGTCTAGGGTGGCAGGTAAGGTACAGGTGATAGAAAGAAATTATTAAATATTAAAGCATTAGACCTATCACTAAAATCTTCAGTCATCCAAAAGTTATACTTAAATCCGAACTGGTTCTCAAGCAAATTAGTAAGATTGTCTCACCCACTGTTCAAGAAAGGCCTTTTTCCCTTTATTCAGATTACAACCTCTCACTTTCAGTTATTTGAAAAGGAAATAATCTCCCAAATGTCACTATTTCTAAAACAAGCCATAGAAAGTTGGTTGCAATTTCAATTTAATCCTCCAGAAACGACAGAACAAATAATGCAACAAATATTGTGGTTAAATTCAAATATACTAATTGACAAAAAACCTTTATTTTTTGACAGAATGTTTAAAAAAGGTATAATCTTCGTAAATGATATCATCGGTAGGACTGGTGGAGTTATGTCGCTCATGCAGCTAACAAAAACATATGGAAATGTCTGCTCTACCCAAAATTACAACCAAATAATTGCAGCCTTACCGCAAAAGTGGAAGAGGAAAGTTGAAGGGGGAGAAAGTAAGGAACTTGTCTGTCGGCCTTGCATTAAAGAACATAATTGGTTAAGGAAAACTGTGATAAATAAAAAAGTATATCAGTTTCACTTAAGGACCAAAGGATTGACAGCCGTCCCATATAGATTGCAAAATAGTTGGGAAGAGATCTTTGACGTACCGATCCCATGGCATAGTGTTTATGAACTGACACGCAAAACGACACCGGATTCAAAAATTAGAATCTTTCAATTTAAATTATTATATAAAATTATTGCTACCAAAATAATTTTATTTATATGGGGGATACAATCTTCCCAGCTCTGCAGATTTTGCTGTGAAGAGACAGAATCATTAGATCATTTGTTTTGGTTCTGTCCATTTGTAGCTTGTTTTTGGACACAGGTCCAGGAATGGCTAAAGGATTGCAATATTTACCTGGAACTAACCTTGCAGATAGCATTACTGGGTGATCTGAAAAGTCATAGTCAATCAATCAATAATATAATAATACTTTTAGCAAAAATGTTTATTTTTAATTCACAATCTGTAGAAGCAATGAGAATAGAAAGGTTCAGAACTTTTGTAAAACATCACAATACGGTTGAAATATATATGGCAAATAGAAATCCTATATGGATGGTGTTAAGAGATAGATGGGAGGTATTGAATAGAGTTGAAGGATGGGACTAATAACAAATAACAAAGATAGCTAATAATGTAAGCATACTGTGTCCATAATAAGTATATAGGTTGTATGTTGGGAGCTTTTGTGAAAGAGCACAGTTAGAAAGATATGGCATTTAGAAGCAAACCGGATGGACATCATGAAAATGATCGGAGAGGTTGAGAGTAGAAGAAGTTCAGGAGCAAAAAAAAAAAAAAATTAAAAAAAAAAAAATATATATATATATATATAATTATTGTAAAATTAACTCTGTCCATAAGGTGTAGATAGTAAGTATAGACCGGAAGTAGAGGCCTGGGCGTTGTTGTTCACTAATTTACTCCAAGTAGGGAAAGGATGGTGGGGTTGAAAAGTAATAAAGGGGAATATATATATAAAAATATAAAAAAAACATGGGGGATTGGAAGTGATGCAGACAATTACATTGATAGAAGATACAATCTATCTGCAATATTAAGCTGATCCATTCCCCCCGAAAAAAATAAAATTTTTTTACAGGTGATATCATCCTTGACTAGTCTCTCAAAGCACTTCATGATGACAGAGGTGAGTGCTACGAGGCGATAGTCGTTTAGTTCAGTTACTTTTGCTTTCTTGGGTACAGGAACAATGGTCGCCATCTTGAAGCATGTGGGGACAGCAGACTGGGATAGGCAGAGATTGAATATGCCCGTAAACTCACCAGCCAGCTGGTCTGCGCATGCTCTGAGGACGCGGCAAGGGATGCAGTCTGCGCCGGTAGCCTTGCGAGACTTAACACGTTTAAATATTTAACTCACGTTGGCCACGGAGAAGGAGAGACCACAGTACTTGGTAGCGGGCTCAGTTGGTGGCACTGTGTAATCCTCAAAGCGGGCGAAGAAGTTGTTTAGCTTGTCCGGAAGCAAGACGTCGATCTCGGCAACGCCGCTGGTTTTCCTTTTGTAGCCCATGATTGTCTGTAGACCCTGCCACATACGTCCCTGCCACACACTCTTTGTATTCTGCCATATTCCTAGTCAACTTGCCATTGTTAAGTCCAGTGGTTTGTGTATTCAGTTTCGTGCAAACGCTGCCATCTATCCACGGTTTCTGGTTAGTGTAGGTTTAATAGGCACAGTGGGTACAACATCTCCTATATACTTCCTGATGAACTCAGTTACCGTATCAGTGTATTTGTCTAAATTATTTTCGCAAGCTACCCGGAACATATCCCAGTCCGCGTGATCAAAACAATCATGAAGCATGGATTCCGATTGGTCAGACCAGCGTTGGACAGTCCTTAGCACAGATACTTCCTGTTTGAGTTTCTGCCTATAGGAAGGGAGAAGCAAATTGGAGTCGTGGTCAAATTTGCCGAAAGGAGGGCAAGGGAGGGCCTTGTAAGCATCCTGGAAGTTTGAATAACAGTGGTCCAGTGTTTTAGCAGATTGAGTACTACAGTCGATATTTTGATAGAACTTCGGCAGCTTAGTCCTCAAATTTGCTTTGTTAAAATCCCCAGCTGCAATAAATGCTGCCTCAGGATATGTGGTTTCCAGTTTGCATAAAGTCCAGTGAAGTTCTTTGAGGGCCGTCGTGGTATCGGCTTGAGGGGAGATATAAACGGCCGTGGCTATAACAGAAGGAAAATTATCTTGGGAGATAATACAGTCGGCATTTGACTGTGAGGTATTCTAGGTCGGGTGAATAAAAGGACTTGAGTTCCTGTATGTTACTACAATTACACCATGAATCATTAATCATGAAACACACACCTCCTCCCTTCTGCTTCCCAGAGAGATATTTATTCCTGTCTGCGCTATGATCTGAGAATCCCTCTGGCTGGACCGATTTCGACAGAGTATCCCGAGAGAGCCATGTTTCCGTAAAACAAAGTATGTTACAGTCCCTGATGTCTCTCTGGAAAGAAATCCTTGCCCTGAGCTCGTCAACTTTGTTATCCAAAGACTGAACGTTAGCGAGTAATGTACTCGGAAGCGGTGGGTGGTGTGCGCGCCTCCTAAGTCGAACCAGCAGGCCGCCTCGAGTGCCTCTCCTCCGCCGGCGATGTTTTGGGTCGGCCTCTGGAATCATTTCAATTGCTCTGGGGAGAGCGAACAAAGGATCTGCTTAGGGGAAGTTGTATTCCTGGTCGTAATGCTGGTATTTCTGGTGAGTTACCGCCGCTCTGATATCCAATAGTTCTTCCTGGCTGTTATGTAATGACACAAAACATTTCCTGAGCTAATAATGAAAAAAATTATACATAAAAAACAAAATACCGCAAAGTTTCCTAAGAGCTAGTCACGAGGCCGCCATGTCCGTCGGCGCCATACTTGTGGTCATGGAGATACTGATATTTCTTGCTGATAATACTTCAATTAGCCCTTACAGAACCTAATCTCCCACCATTATCAGTGCTGTGTGTATTCAAGAACTACAAATGGCCTCCACCGAACATCAACTCCCAGCCTGATCGTAACTGGGGAAGCCACCTCCAGGTCCATGGGCTCAGCTTCTTATATCATCCAGCACCGTGTTCATGTTTTCAATCCACACAGCATCCACCGGCCCATCAAAGATCAGCCCCTTCCTGTCCGGACTCTAAGGATCGAAATTAGTCCTCACTATCTGGCCATGGTAAAATGGACAGAGGTGTGTGGTATGTGGTGCTTTCTAACTGCCAGCTTTCAAGTAGCACAAAAGAGGAGTGGACTCATGTGCACCTGTGCAGAGGTTTACGTGGCTGTGTGGCTGCTAACAAGTGAAGCCTCTTGCTTCCCACTCTCTCAATCGTTGGTGGCATTACTGGTTATGGTCACGACAGTGTCAGTCTTAAATAAAATCCCTCATGTAAAGGGAAAACTACAGCGTGGAAGACCCTGCAGTGTTCAAAGTTATTTGAGGGATTGGGGTGGTATTAGTAGAACTTAAAAGTTTCTGAAAGGCTTAAAAGTACATTTAAATAAAATTCTTAGGTAAGTCTAAGTTGATTTAAAGATGGTCCATACGGATCAATCAGTAATCATATGTACATATTAATACTTTTCCTGACATTATGAACCTTTAGTCAGCTTTGAAGGACATAACAGGCCTCATATACAAATGTAGCGTTGCTGAACTGAATTAAATTAACACCTACACATTCATAATGGAGGTTGACATAAAGCATCAATTCTCCAGTGAGAAAGCTGGCAGGAGTTCTGGTTAAATTGATTTGTATAATATAAACAACTTGAGATGCGTTCGGCTTGGGCCATCTGGTGCTTCAGAAAGCAGTGAAAGCATAATGTAATGATCTGACAGAAAACATTGCTTGAAAAGATCTCCCTGAACTAGGGAAAATAATCACATAAAGTATGCAGATGCTCCCTGTGTCAAAGCTGGTGATTTCAAATTAAAGTGCCAACAAAACCGGAATCTACCGGATTGACTGTGGTAAATAAAGAGCAGGAAATAAAGCCGTCTAGCCTAGTGAAGCTAGGCGTCGTTTGGTGGTACTCACTTTATTGCTCTAATACATAAGCTGTCAACCCATATTGAAAACAGCTGTCCTTCAATACCTCATGTTGATAAGGAAACTATTTTGGAAAATAACAAGCTCTTGAAGAGAAGCATTATGAAAGGGTGTCAAAGCTACCCTTTGTTTCTGTCAATAAAATTGTTGACTGAAAAATAACCGCGGTTTAGTTTAATAAGGAAATTAAGACGTTTTACTGTCATTCTGTCATTTCTAAAAGCCTCCTAGATGAAGGTCTCACAGCATGTGACCCACTGCAATGTCACCAAGTTAATTCCTTTAAGTTATTGATCTCTGTGAAAATGAAAATCCACAGTATGTCGCTAAAATCCCTGTTTCCATGGAGACAGTACATGGCAGCAGAGCCATTTTTTAGAGAGTTAGGTGTGTGCAAGAACTAAATTTGCCCTTGCAGTCCTTCTAAACAATGCCATTGTTAGAAACTTTGGCAAAGAGTCAAGTCCACAAAACTTAGTGCACTCTAATAGTAAAATATTCTAGTTTTAGGAACAGAAAACTGTATTAAGATCGGATGTTTAATCGATGAGAAAATAAGCAGAATGTTGGCCCAATTTCATCTTGCTCCACCTTCTACCTCTGCCTGCCACTGGACTTCCACTCATCACCATATTTGGTGGTGAGTGGAATTTCCAACCTGATGCTTCAGGTTTTTACCCCATATGACATATCTGGATTCCCCTTCCATCCGTGCTATCATGTGTGGCAGTGTAGATTTCATTACATTTAAAATACTTAGTTAGCCAGTATCAGCACTGAAAAATACACTAATCGTTGCATTTGCATATGTGTTCTTGTCATGAAGGATGGAGAAATAAACCATTGATAATATCATCCTCTTTGAAAGACGGGTAGATACAAAACTCTAAAGTCGTTGACAGTAACGTTACTTAGCCTAGGCGTAATACAACAAAAATATCCAGGCTGGGTTGAGTGAATAGTTCAAGACAAACAAACCCGAAATGTTATCCGTCTAATAAAGAAAAGCATAAAACAGTGTGTGGGTTCATTTTGTTTGCTTTGAAAAATTGCTTTTCAAACTTTTCTTATAGAACAATGTGTGGGTTTTGTTCGCTTTTGCTCGTCGATGACTATCTTACCTGAGAGCAGGCGAATGCCCTGTAGCCGACCGCCAGGATGCCGTCCGACCACTTGTGAGAGATCGGGTCAAACTGACCATACAGCTGGCCCATTGTGATGGACTTGGGGTTTATCACCATGATCTGAACCCGGTTTTCGTCCGTTAGACCTTACATTACATGGACCACACACACATACGCTTGCACACACACCAAGACACACACACAAACAAAACATACACAAACAAAATTAGCTGATTTGCAACATTATCTTTGGACAATAGCACAGTTACTTATAAAAGATAATAGATCCCAGCCCATCGGAAAAGCAACGTAAAAAACTAACAAATAAGACTTCTAGAACGCAATGTAGCACCTATTTTGACCACACTTCCTTTGACAACCCACATAAAAAAGATTACAGTTTACTATAGAATATTACATTACTTACTACAGAATTCTATAGTAAACTGTAGTATACTGTTGAATACTACACTGAGTTTACCAAAGATTAGGAACACCTTCCTAATAACTAGTGACATCAATAAGGGATCATAGCTTTCACCTGGATTCACCTTGTCAGTCTATGTCATGGAAAGAGCAGGTGTTCTTAATGTTTTGTATACTCAGTGTATAGTGCACACTGTAGTATCCCTTGATCATGTGTAGTACTTACTATAGAACGTAGTATACTGTAGAATTCTCTAGTAAATACTACAGAATTATCTGCTAAAAAACCACTGTAGTAAATGCTACAGTAATGTCCGCAATTTACTATTTTAACTATAGTAAATACTACAGTATTTAATTTGCATATACCCTGCCCATTCCCCTCCACCATATCACAATTTGTGCCACCCATAAGTGAGAAACCTATGTGACAAGTATAGACCATATACTGTGTTTCCTACAGGTTGTAGAAAGGAGCAGAAGCTCTAAACTATCCGTTCAGACCCCAGTCCTACGTACCTACCTACCTACCTACCTACCGACCTACCTACCTACAGGTTATGGAACGTGTTCTTTTAGTATTTCTCCAGTAGGTTTCCTGAAGGAGAAAGCCTCCACTCCTATGTCAAAGATAATAAAACTAAAACATTATAGTAAATACTACGGTAATGTCCGCAAAAACACTACAGTAAATACTACAGTATACTACAATCCGCAAAAACACTACATTAATTACTATATTATACACTAGTTTTATTTTACTACAGTATTTATACTATAGTTAACTGTAAATACTACAGTGAAGTCTGCAAAAACATTACAGTGAATACTATAGTATTTATACCATAGTTAGTCTTGCATAGCCATACCATACCTCCAAAATCACATCTTTGTCACCAATGTTCCCTCAAATTTTTCCGGCACTGAGCAAATTTCAGGTCTACTGAGCGCAAACTTCAACATTTTCACAATTCTGTGCAACTTCCAGTGATCGTTTACTGTGAACACTGAGGCTGTACCCGCTTTAAGTTACAGTTTTAACAGTGGCCAAGTAGGCTACTCTGGCTATTTGACCATAACGTAGGCCTACAATCAAAAACAATGAAAAGAATGCATCCCATAACATTGTAACATGGAAATAGCTGTTATATCATTCAGCCTACAGTAGCAGCCAATGTATGGTGCTCATTGTAGGCCTACATTCCATGAGACTTTTGAAAAAAACATGCAGGGCTAGACATTAACCTGTTTATCCACTTGTCCTTCAGACAAGGAGGTGACTGAAAATGATGTTGTGTTGTTTGATGCAAGAAACCACTATAAAAAATGTAATGCATTATTATTCCCATACCATTATAACAGAGAATCAGACAAATTAGGCTACCCTCTGCCTATTGGCTACTTAGCTTATTCAAGCCTGTCTCAAAATACAACACTGCCCCTTTAAGACAAAAAAAAGCTCTTTACCTAAATTGCTTTTCAAAGATGTCTAGAAATGTACACATTTTGTGCTCTTGCAGGAAGCATTCACTCCCCTATTGCTGACTAGAAATTATCTATAACTGGGCTAATAACTCACTAACTCATTAAGCTTTGATCTCAAAACAAGTGCATCTACTCAGGACCACAGCTGTAAACACAGTCCAGTTCAAAGTAAATGGCACAGATCCATATATTGTAATGGTCTATTTGCATATAGGCCTACTGCAGTTCTGATTGGTTATGCCGCACTGGTCTGTGTAGAGTATGGACTGAGTCTTGCTCAATAGAATTCTACTCCAATGCGTTCTGCCTACAAAAAAATATCTTGCACAGTTCGTTTTGTTTCATTGAAAGCGGCTAATATTGAGTTGATTCGATCACAATTGCCACAATAAAGGGAAACGCTGATAGTGTTAACTAACAGAGAAAACTCTAGAAAGTTGAGTGAAGTTCAATTTCGTGCTTCTCTCTGTGGGCTGAAATTTCTTCTGACCTCTGCATGGCAGTCCCTGGGAGCTGCACAGCAGTCTCAGGGCTACTGCGCACCCACACACGCTCGCAGTTTAAAGGGAACATTGGTTGTCAGGCCTCCTCCCTTGGAGGTCTGGAGAATTTTGTATACAAAATCGGCAAAAGTCAACATATTTTGATGATGTTTCAATCAGCGATTTCCTGGCCATCCTCACGCACTGCACTGTTGAATTTACTACAGTAATCTAGTGAGCATCGTCGGAGCTCTGCCCAAGCAAGACATTTGATTGGTTTGACTTGTTGCGAGGGGTCACTGATTTACATCGGGTTCACACCCTATTTAGCTATTTTTCTACCATGGGCTTCCCCAGGCTTCACGTGTAGTGAAGCCTGGTTTTCGATGACGCTATACCATAGTATACTATAGTATTTTATCATGTGGGAAGGTGAAAATCGATCAATGTTTCCATGATGAAGCGCTTCTCCAAACAAAGGAGAAGAGCCAAAACTATGGAGAGCGCCGTTTCAGAGCGGAGCTGTCATGGCCCATGTACACTAGTGGGTGGCACCGCTCAGTGAAACACCGCTTCCCATTCATTTTCAATGGAAGGAAAGCGGTGAGGAGCGAAGTGGGCAGGGACTGTTGGGGGGCGCGATGAGGCGGTGAAAAAGTTCAGCATTTCCCAACTTTATGCAAATCACAAGCGGAGAAACGCTGGGCAATGACCAATCATAACGAGTGGTTCCTTTGACGAATATGACACTCTGCAACCGAACATTGGAGCTTTCTTCAGCAAAGATGGCTGACAAAAATTCTAGGATTGAAGCAAAAGTCAGTAATTATAACGTCATGACGAATCATCCAAAAAATGTTCAGTTGAGAAGAATATGTTAGTTAATGTAGAGACAAACGATGATGCATTTTTTTTGGTCATGAAAATCGCTATTTAGCAAGCTAGCGGACTAGCTAACATTAGTCAGCTAGCTAGCTAGCTTTATGGGATTTTTGACATGAGTATGAAATTGTAATTCATGTTGTTTAATGTTTTAGGGACTCCTGAGAAAACCTTGACTGTTACATGTCAATATGATGTCAATATTAGCTAGCTAGCTATGGACCTAGCTATGAACCTCAGCTATCATAGCCGGTTGTATTGACTTCAAGACACTCTGAATGGCATCAATGAAGCCTATGGATTGAGTAGAATATAATATAATTTTATTTTGCCAAGGATGCAAATCGTATATACATGTAGTTATTACGAAGCATGAGTTTCCCACATTGTAGCTTGTACATTGAATATATTCACTGATCATGTACTCTACCATGGCAAATTAGACATTTTTTTCATTCATTTCCAATACCAAGAGTGTCAAACTCCAGTCTTTGAATGATGGTGTGTGTGCATGTATTTACTACAATTATACACTTCAACAGTGTTTACCAATCCTGGTCCTGAGACATCAATGGTTCAAATAAAATAAAATAAAAATGTATTTGCCACATGCGCCGAGTACAACAGGTGTAGACATTACAGTGAAATGCTTACTTACACGCCCTTAACCAACAATGCCGTTTTTTAAAAGAAAAATGTAAAATAAAAAAGTGTTAATTAAGACAAATAAAAAATAAAAGCAAATAGCTGAAGAGCAGAAGTAAAATAAAATACCAGTAGGGAGGCTATATACAGGGGGGTACCGGTACAGAGTCAATGTGCGGGGGCACCGGCTAGTCGAGGTAATTGAGGTCATATGTACATGTGGGTAGAGTTAAAGTGATAATGCATAAATAGTAAACAGAGTAGCAGCAGCGATGGGGAGGGGGGGGGGGGGGGGGGGGGTAGTGCAAATAGTCTGGGTAGCCATGATTAGCTGTTGAGGAGTCTTATGGCTTGGGGGTAGAAGCTGTTGAGATGCCTTTTGGACCTAGACTTGGCAGTCCGGTACCGCTTGCCGTGCAGTAGCAGAGAGAACAGTCTATGACTAGGGTGGCTTGAGTCTTTGACAATTTGTAGGGCCTTCCTCTGACACCGCCTGGTATAGAGGTCCTGGATGGCAGGAAGCTTAACCCCAGTGATGTACTGGGCCGTACGCACTACCCTCTGTAGTGCCTTGCGGTCGAAGGCCGAGCAGTTGCAATACCAGGCGGTGATGCAACCAGTCAGCATGCTCTCGATGGTGCAGCTGTATAACTTTTTGAGGATCTGAGGACCCATGCCAAATCTTTTCAGTATCCTGACTGTCTCATCATTGTCGGTAATCAGGCCTACCACTGTTGTGTCGTCGGCAAACTTAATGATGGTTTTGGAGTCGTGCCTGGCCATGCAGTCATGGGTGAACAGGGAGTACAGGAGGGGACTGAGCACGCACCCCTGAGGGGCCCCCGTGTTGAGGATCAGCGTGGCAGACGTGTTGTTACCTACCCTTACCACCTGGGGGCAGCCCATCAGGAAGTCCAGGATCCAGTTGCAGAGGGATGTGTTTAGTCCCAGGATCCTTAACTTAGTGATGAGCTTTGAGGGCACTATGGTGTTGAACGCAGATCTGTAGTCAATGAATAGCATTCTCACGTAGGTGTTCCTCTTGTCCAGTTGGGAAAGGGCAGGGTGGAGTGCAATAGAGATTGCATCATCTGTGGATCTGTTGTGGCGGTATGCAAATTGGAGTGGGTCTAGGGTTTCAAAGCACTTCATGGCTACAGACGTGAGTGCTACGGGTCGGTAGTAATTTAGGCAGGTTATCTTAGTGTCCTTGGGCACAGGGACTATGGTGGTCTGCTTGAAATATGTTGGTATTACAGACTCAGTCAAGGACATGTTGAAAATGTCAGTGAAGACACTTGCCAGTTGGTCAGCATATGCTCGGAGTACACATCCTGGTAATCCGTCTGGCCCTGCGGCCTTGTGAATGTTGACCTGCTTAAAAGTCTTACTCACATCGGCTAGGAAGAGCGTGATCACATAGTCATCCGGAACAGCTGATGCTCTCATGCATGCTTCAGTGTTACTTGCTTCGAAGCGAGCATAGAAGTGATTTAGCTTGTCTGGTAAGATTGTGTTACACATTGTAACTCTGCAGTAGACTAGAACACATGATTTAACTAGTTAAAGGCTGATTTGTAATTCATATACACAGGACCAGAATTTAAATAACTGTACACTACACTTCCTTTGCATCATGGAAATACTCTAAAACAGGTTAATCTCACCATCTCATTTTTCCTTCATCTGCACTGATCTGAGGACACAGGATATTTCATCAAATGAGAGACTTAATTTCAACCAGTAGAGAATTTGAAAAGCTTTATTGAAATTGCATTAGCCAAGTGTTATAATTACATAATACATTCATTATAAACATTATAATTGTAATATAATATTATAAATACAAGTTCAATCTGTACTTCAATGCACATCTGGTGTGCATTATAAAAACAGAGAGGAAGAAAGAGGAGGTGGGGAGAGAGGTGTGAGAGAGTGTCAAAGGGAAAGAGATAAGAACAGAGCATGGAAGACAGCATATGATTAATGAATTACATTGTTACTAAATTTCGTATTCTCCCAGCTCATCACAATTACATAATAGTGTCTCTAGCAGTGTCTCCTAACCAGCCTTGGGCCCCCAGTTGGCCCGAGGTTTATCTTTGAGCGGGTGAGGTGGCGATGACGGGACTGGGGGTTGGCATCCTCTCTCACATCAAAAACATACCTGCAGATGAGGGAGATGGAGAGAGAGAAATGGCATGATTAAGCCTTGTGTCTTTTTAATTCTAACACTATGCCAGTCATCATAATCATCAGGTGGTGAAATACAAAACTGACCTTGGATGATAAACTCTGGGACTACTATATCTCTATCTGTAAAGCATCTCTTTAATAATACTTCCTGTTGATCCGAACAAGTGACCTCTCACCTCTGATCATTATGTGCCCTCTGTTTCAGACAGTTCAGAAGCGGGAGGGGTTCACCGACACAGCTGATATAAACTAGAGGATTTAGGGAAAAGGGGGGAGTGGGATGAAGTGAGGGAGGGAGATTGTTATTGAGAAAATATGGTAGTTAAAGAGACAGTGTTCAACAGGAATCTCTCTCCCTGTGTGTGTGTGTGTGTGTGTGTGTGTGTGTGTGTGTGTGTGTGTGTGTGTGTGTGTGTGTGTGTGTGTGTGTGTGTGTGTGTGTGTGTGTGTGTGTGTGTGTATGGCCTCACCTAGTGTCTGCAGAGTGGCTGTACTTTATACTGAAAAAACAAACAATATAGCATAGCTAGGTTAATGGAAATAATGTAGTGTCTTACTATCAGTGATGGAAAAAGTACCAAGTTGTCATACTTGAGTAAAAGTAAAGATACCTTAATAGAAAATGACTCAAGTAAAAGTGAAAGTCACCCAGTAAAATCCTACTTGAGTAAAAGTCTAAAAATATTTGGTTTTAAATATACTTAAGTTCAAAAGTAAAAGTATAAATGATTTCAAATTCCTTATATCAAGCAAACCAGACGACAACATTTTCATGTTGTTTTTTAATTTACGGCTAGCCAGGGGCACGCTCCAACACTCATGTCACGTTGTATTATGATTAAAAGACAGGCGCAGGAATGCATATTAGGGGTTTATTTACTCCACCCAACACAAGGTACATCATGGAAAACGACGGGGACGAAGCACAAAACAAACACGTATATATATAACAAAGGGATGTAACCCAAACAAAAGAGTGAGGTGTAAACCTTTAAATACATACACAGGACGAGACCCGTAAGAACGAGCACAATACACGGTACTCCCGAGACCAATGGACATGGGACAATAATCGACAAGGACAATGGGGAACAGAGGGCACATACAGTGGGGAGAATAAGTATATGATACACAGCCGATTTTGCAGGTTTTCCTACTTACAAAGCATGTAGAGGTCTGTAATTTTTATCACTTCAACTGTGAGAGACAGAATCTAAAACAAAAATCTAGAAAATAACATTGTATGATTTTTAAGTAATTAATTTGCATTTTATTGCATGACATAAGTATTTGATCACCTACCAACCAGTAAGAATTCCGGCTCTCACAGACCTGTTAGTTTTTCTTTAAGAAGCCCTCCTGTTCTCCAATCATTACCTGTATTAACTGCACCTGTTTGAACTCGTTACCTGTATAAAATACAACTTTCCACACACTCAATCAAACAGACTCCAACCTCTCCACAATGGCCAAGACCAGAGAGCTGTGTAAGGACATCAGGGATAAAATTGTAGACCTGCACAAGGCTGGGATGGGCTACAGGACAATAGGCAAGCAACTTGGTGAGAAGGCAACAACTGTTGGCGCAATTATTAGAAAATGGAAGAAGTTCAAGATGACGGTCAATCACCCTCGGTCTGGGGCTCCATGCAAGATCTCACCTCGTGGGGCATCAATGATCATGAGGAAGGTGAGGGATCAGCCCAGAACTACACGGCAGGACCTGGTCAATGACCTGAAGAGACCTGGGACCACAGTCTCAAAGAAAACCTTTAGTAACACACTACGCCGTCATGGATTAAAATCCTGCAGCGCACGCAAGGTCCCCCTGCTCAAGCCAGCGCATGTCCAGGCCCATCTGAAGTTTGCCAATGACCATCTGGATGATCCAGAGGAGGAATGGGAGAAGGTAATGTGGTCTGATGAGACAAAAATAGAGCTTTTTGGTCTAAACTCCACTCGCCGTGTTTGGAGGAAGAAGAAGGTTGAGTACAACCCCAAGAACACCATCCCAACCGTGAAGCATGGAGGTGGAAACATCATTCTTTGGGGATGCTTTTCTGCAAAGGGGAGAGGACGACTGCACCGTATTGAGGGGAGGATGGATGGGGCCATGTATCGCGAGATCATGGCCAACAACCTCCTTCCCTCAGTAAGAGCATTGAAAATGGGTCGTGGCTGGGTCTTCCAGCATGACAACGACCCGAAACACACAGCCAGGGCAACTAAGGAGTGGCTCCGTAAGAAGCATCTCAAGGTCCTGGAGTGGCCTAGCCATTCTCCAGACTTGAACCCAATAGAAAATCTTTGGAGGGAGCTGAAAGTCTGTATTGCCCAGCGACAGCCCCAAAACCTGAAGGATCTGGAGAAGGTCTGTATGGAGGAGTGGGCCAAAATCCCTGCTGCAGTGTGTGCAAAACTGGTCAAGACCTACAGGAAACGTATGATCTCTGTAATTGCAAACAAAGGTTTCTGTACCAAATATTAAGTTCTGCTTTTCTGATGTATCAAATATTTATGTCATGCAATAAAATGCAAATTAATTACTTAAAAATCATACAATGTGATTTTCTGGATTTTTGTTTTAGATTCTGTCTCTCACAGTTGAAGTGTACATATGATAAAAATTACAGACCTCTACATGCTTTGTAAGTAGGAAAACCTGCAAAATCAGCAGTGTATCAAATACTTGTTCTCCCCACTGTATATACACATACTAATCAGGGGGAATGGGAACCAGGTGTGCGTAATGAGACAAGACAGTCCGGGGTTGGTGGTAATGAACCAGGTCAGTGACGCCTAGAAGGCCGGTGACGTAGACCTCCGGAACTGGTGAATGGAATGAGCAGCAGTACCGGGGGGATCCGTGACAACTCAGACATAATTTACAAACGAAGCATGTGTTTAATGAGTCCGCCAGATCAGAGGCAGTAGGGATGACCAGGGATATTCTCTTGATAAGTGTGTGAATTTGACCATTTTCTTGTCCTGCTAAGCATTCAAAATATAATGAGTACTTTTGGGTGGCAGGGAAAATGTATGGAGTTTAAAGTACATCATTTCCTTTAGGAATGTAGTGAAGTAAAAGTAAAAGTTGTCAAAAATATAAATAGTAAAGTAAAGTACAGATACCCCAAAATAACTACTTAAGTCGGTCTTTCAAGTATTTTTACTTAAGTACTTTACACCACTGCTTACTATTCTCCATGGTTGGTCCTCTTGCCTATTTTTTGTAGGTGGAAGGAGCCACAGTTATAAACCTGAGCCTGCTTACTGCACAATCCATCAATCAGATTGATACACAAGTGTGTAGGTGTGAGTTGTAGGTTGTCTAATTGTTCAATTTTTTTCAATATGGGTGACTCTTAAAAGAGCCTGTTTTGTTTATGTGCTGACATTACATTTACATTTTATTATTTTAGCAGACGCTCTTATCCAGAGCGACTTACAGTTAGTGTAAGTTGCATACATCTTCATACTGGCCTCCCTGGCCCCCCGTGGGAATCGAACCCACAACCCTGGCGTTGCAAGCGCCATGCTCTACCAACTGAGCTACACCAACTGAGCTACACGGGGCCACATCACCCTTACCTACACAGTATCCTCACCTGAGAAGTAGAAATCAAAGGGAGATAAACTGGGAATTGAATAACTGCAGTTGACATATATAAATAAATGGAAGAATACTCTTATTACAATGTGGGTGGCTCTTAAAAGAGCCTTTGGTTGTTGCCAGGAAAACACACCCTCTTCGAAGAAGTAGGAGGTAAAGATCTCCCGCTCACGGATTGCCTCCCGCGCTGCCTTGTTGGCCCCCATCCGTGCAACATCTTGCAGAGCAGCAGACCTCTCTTCTGGCACACGGCGGAGAGCTGCAGGTCCCCTCTTGGTCCTCGTGTCCATCCTCATGAAGTTATGCAGGACACAGGTAGCCTTCACACACTTCTGAATTCCCCCACGAGACAATCCTAGATGGCCCTGGTCACACTTGCAACAATGCACCCAACCATGCAGTGCCCTACACGGTAACTGTAGGCAATCGTTTTGAAAGAATCTCCAGTCGCAGTGTATCTGTAGGAATATGGAAGATACAGTGGCTTGCGAAAGTATTCACCCCCCTTGGCATTTTTCCTATTTTGTTTCCTTACAACCTGGAATTAAAATTGATTTTTTGGGGGTTTGAATCATTTGATTTACACAACATGCCTACCACTTTGAAGATGCAAAATATTTTTTATTGTGAAACAAAAAAGAAATAAGAAAAGAAAAACAGAAAACTTGAGCATGCATAACTATTCACCTGAATTTCCCTGTATTTAGCGCCATCCATCATTCCTTCAATTCTGACCAGTTTCCCAGTCCCTGCTGATGAAAAACATCCCCACAGCATGATGCTGCAACCACCATGCTTCACAGTGGGGATAGTGTTCTCGGGGTGATGAGAGGTGTTGGGTTTGCGCCAGACAAAGCGGTTTCCTTGATGGCCAAAAAGCCGAATTTTAGTCTCATCTGACCAGAGTACCTTCTTCCATATGTTTGGGGAGTCTCCCACATGCCTTTTGGCAAACACTTCTTTCTTTCTTTAAGCAATGGCTTTTTTCTGGCCACTCTTACGTAAAGCCCAGCTCTGTGGCGTGTACGGCTTAAAGTGGTCCTATGGACAGATACTCCAATCTACGCTGTGGAGCTTTGCAGCTCCTTCAGGGTTATCTTTGGTCTCTTTGTTGCCTCTCTGATTAATGCACTCCTTGCCTGGTCCGTGAGTTTTGGTGGGCGGCCCTCTCTTGGCAAGTTTGTTGTGGTGCCATATTTTTTCAATTTTTTTATATTGGATTTAATGGTGCTCCGTGGGATGTTCAAAGTTTCTGATATTTTTTATAACCCAACCCTGATCTGTACTTCTCCACAACTTTGTCCCTGACCTGTTTGGAGAGCGCTTTGGTCTTCATGGTGCCGCTTGCTTGGTGGTGCCCCTTGCTTAGTGGTGTTGCAGACTCTGGGGCCTTTCAGAACAGGTGTATATATATACTGAGATCATGTGACAGATCATGTGTCACTTAGATTGCACACGTGTGGACTTTATTTATCTAATTATGTGACATCTGAAGGTAATTGGTTGCACCAGATATTATTTAGGGACTTCATAGCAAAGGGGGTGAATACATATGCACGCACCACTTTTCCGTTATTTATTTTTTAGAATTTTTTGAAACGTAATTTTTTTCATTTCACTTCACCAATTTTGACTATTTTCTGTATGTCCATTACATGAAATCCAAATAAAACGCCAAGGGGGATGAATACTTTTGCAAGGCACTGTAATGTCATTATTAGACTTTTACATCCCAAGGTCATTGTGGATTACTAAAGTATAATATCTCTTATAACAAATCATGATGACATTGGATAGTTAGATGCATGTGCACACACGTGCATGTGTAGCATGTGACAACAGCAGGATCATATCAAGGATAGCATCACAAATGTATACATGAATAACAGTTGAAGTTTGTTGATGAGTTGATCATTTGAATCAGCTGTGTAGTGCTAAAGCAAAAACTAAAATGTGCACATCTTTGAGACCCCAGGACCAGGACTGAATGTAATTATGTATTTCGTGAGTGTGTGTGTGCGTTGTTAACATCTGCCTAAGTTACTGCCCAGATCTACCAGCCTGGACGACCAGACGACGGGTCCAGAACGGCGATGCCCAAACCGGACCTCCCATGCCCATCCTTGTGGCGGCCTGCTCCATTTGCAGAAATCCTACCATGGTAAACCACCAGAGGGGGACCACAATGGCGATTCCCAATCAGGAACCCTCTGGCCATTCTTGTGGTGGCCTGCAGCTTGCAGAGATCCTCCCAAGGTAAACCACCAAAGGGGGACCGCAACGATGATCCACAACCAGGTCATTCCATGGTCATTTTTATGGTGGGTTGCAACTTGCAGAATAATACCAAGATTGAACCACCAGAGGGGAACTGTCATGACTTGCCCTCATGGGCTGAGGATCAAAGATGCCGACTAGGCAAAGGTTTGAACAATCAAATGATACAAACTCCCCAAAAATCTATTTTAATTCCAGGTTGTAAGGCAACAAAATAGGAAAAATACTTTCGCAAGCCTCAGGATATGTAGTTTCCAGTTTGCATAGAGTCCAGTGAAGTTCTTTGAGAGCCGTCGTGGTATCGGCCGTGACTATAACAGAAAAATTATAGAGATAATACGGCCGGCATTTGATTGTGAGGTATTCTAGGGAGGGTGAACAAAAGGACTTGAGTTCCTGTATGTTATCACAATTACACCATGAGTCATTTATCATAAAACATACACCTCCACCCTTCTGCTTCCCGGAGAGATATTAATTCCTGTCTGTGCGATGCACTGAGAACCCAACTGGCTGGACTGACTCGGACAGTATATCCCGAGAGAGCCATGTTTTCGTGAAACAGAGTATGTTACAATCCCTGATGTCTCTGGAAAGAAACCCTCGCCCTGAGCTCGTCAACTTCTAGGGACTGGAACTACAGAAAAGTACCTGCCCTATCCAGAATAGCCTGCTCTCTCCTTTCTTTGACAGCTGGAGCTGCTATCCTTGCACCCTCTTCCATGGCTATTAGCTAGCTACCAACAGATGCATTTGGAGTTTGTATTTATAATTTACACTGATAAATACATCAAGATAGCTAGCTAATATGAAGTTAGGTAGCTGGTGATATTTAATTTACTTAGCTAGCTATCTATCTATACAGTATGTAAAGTTGGCTAGCTAGCTACATTAGCAACTCATTTGAGTTAGCCTGCACAGTAGTTAGCTAGCTAATAATACATAGTTTTTATTATATTTACATAAAATATTTACTTACTTGAATAGGTTCTCCGAGCCATGTTGTCGTTTGGCGACATGGCAACAAAGTTTGTTTGTCACCAGAGCAGTTTAGAGCGTATTACTATTTACCTGTGAATAAATTAATTAAACAGAGAATGGATAATATAACGTCTTTTGATACAGTATTTGTTAATGTCTTTAAACTCATGAGCTGTATGTGGGAGACAGGGCAAGGACACGCCATGTGTTAGTGATGTCACTGGTGGGTGACAGAAGGTCTGTGTGTCAAGATCGATTGGGGGCCACTGGTGCTAATCTTAGAAGGAGTACGTGACGGAATGGCCTGGCTAGGGTGCCACACGATACCATGTAGGGGGATCCTATTGTAGGAGATGAGTGACACTCAATAATGTTTGGCAACTGTTGGATGGAAGTAGCTCGGGAAGCATTATATAAACTGAGAGATTATTCTATGTAATTCATTCGGATGACAAGAGGCTACGCCTGTACCACTTGTCATCTGAATCCAGTACTGTAACCATTAAATAACTATGAATCAACTCTCCATCTAAGTGGTCGACTACTCTCTTACATCCTGAAGTACGAGATACCAGAGAAACTCATCATAACAATGGATTAAGCTATTTACCCAATTAATAACCAGACCTTCATAGAAACTTGCTATGCTGAATTCTTGACACACAATCGAATGTGCTGCTATATGCATATGCTGCTATATTCTACCAGCACACCCACAAGCGAGCCACTCTAGGCGGCCGGAGCGGCACGCGGCAATTTACCGCGTACTAATGTACACGAGCCGTCAGACGGTGTTAAAAAGGAAGCGGAGGCATGTGGAAACAAGAGGGTGGGTATGACGGGCCGTCTAGCATTGCTGGGACGATGATAAATGTGACATCATTCAGCATTCTATCACTCACCATCTGTCTCCTTCCTGGGTAAGCTACAAGGCCTCTCGGACATGTAAACACCCAACTTCTGTGCTGTAGTTGTCTGGGCAACAGTGCTGTCTGGTAAACAGTGCAGAGGTGGACCAATTACAGGAAAAGTATGTACTAACTAGACAAAACATGGTTCTCTTTTTAAAAGCATGGCAGAAATTTTTTGAGAACATCTAATATGGCAGCCAAAGTGATTGGACACTTTATGGGACATGTCTAATGAATCCTTAGAAATATAATAATAATGATAATAATAATAATAATAATAATAATAATAATAATAATAATAATAATAATAATAATAATAATGATAATTTTTCATGAATTCAAATTGTGGGAAATTATTTTTGTGGTAGTGGAAAAAGTGTTATGATTTCCATGTAAATAGCAGAGAAGTAGACTAAGATGTCATACCCTCTAAGTTTTTGTCTAAGTTGTTGGGAAAGTAGTCAAAGTAGCTGATTTGTGTCAAAAGTCACAATAAGCCTTTTCACACTGCATTGTTCTTAGCCCCAGGCCCTGGGCAAGCTTATCCTGTGTTCACACAAGCATTTGTTAACCCTGGGCTAAGCTTTAGCCGATGGCTAAGGATTCAGACTTGTACCCCGAAGCCCTGGGCAAAGGGACAAAGCAATACACGACTATTGTAACATTATACACTACATGACCAAAAGTATGTGACACCTGCTCGTCGAACATCTCATTCCAAAAATCAAGGCATTAATATGGAGTTGGGTCCCCCCTTTGCTGCTATACAGTGCATTGGAAAAGTATTCAGACCCCTTGACTTTTTCCAAAATTTTTTACATTACAGCCTTATTCTAAAATTGATTTAATTGTTGTTTTTTCCCTCATCTGTCTACACACAATACCTCATAATGACGAAGCAAAAACAGGTTTTTGTTAGCAAATTTAATAAAAATAAGACTGAAATATCACATTTACATAAGTATTCAGACCCTTTACTCAGTACTTTGTTGAAGCATCTTTGGCAGCGATTACAGCCTTGAGTCTTCTTGGTTATGACGCTACAAGCTTGGCACACCTGTATTTGGGGAGTTTCTCCCATTCTTCTCTGCAGATCCCCTCAAGCTCTGTCAGGTTGGATGGGGAGCGTCGCTGCAGAGCTATTTTCAGGTCTCTCCAGAGATGTTCGATCGGGTTCAAGTCCGGGCTCTGGCTGGGCCACTCAAGGACATTCAGAGACTTGTCCCGAAGTCACTCCTGCGTTGTCTTGGCTGTGTGCTTAGGGTCGTTGTCCTGCTAGAAGGTGAAACTTCGCCCCAGTCTGATGTCCTGGATGCTCTGGAGCAGGTTTTCATCAAGGATCTCTCTGTACTTTGCTCCGTTCATCTTTCCCTCGATCCTGACTTGTCTCCCTGCTGCTGAAAAACATCCCCACAGCATGATGCTGCCACAACCATGCTTCACCGTAGGGATGGTGCTAGGTTTCCTCCAGACGTGACGCTTGGCATTCAGGCCAAAGGGTTCAATCTTGCTTTCATCAGACCAGAGAATATTGTTTCTCATGGTCTGAGAGTCCTTTAGGTGCCTTTCGGTAAACTCCAAGCGGGCTGTCATGTGCCTTTTACTGAGGAGTGGCTTGGGTCTGGCCACTCTACCATAATGGCTTGTTTGGGGGAGTGCTGTTGTGCTGGTTGTCCTTCTGGAAAGTTCTCCTATCGCCACAGAGGACTTCTGGAGCTCTGTCAGAGTGACCATCAGGTTCTTTGTCACCTCCCTGACCAAGGCTCTTCTCCCACGATTGCTCAGTTTGGCAGGGTGGCCAGGTCTCGGAAGAGTCTTGGTGGTTCCAAACTTCTTCCATTTAAGAATGATGGCGGCCACTGTGTTCTTGGTGACCTTCAATGCTGCAGAAATGTTTTGGTACCCTTTCCCAGATCTGTGCCTCGACACAATCCTGTCTCTGAGCTCTACGGACAATTCCTTCGACCTCATGGCTTAGTTTTTGCTCTGACATATACGGTCAACTGTGGGACCTTATATAGATAGGTGTGTGCCTTTCCAAATCATGTCCAATCAATTGAATTTACCACAGGTGGACTCCAATCAAGTTGTAGAAACATCTCAAGGATGATCAATGGAAACAGGATGCACCTGAGCTCAATTTCAAGTCTCATAGCAAATGGTCTGAATACTTACGTAACTAAGGTATTTCCATTGTTTACTTTTAATACATTAGCAAAAATTCTAAAAACCTATTTTCACTTTGTCATTATGGGGCATTGTGTGTAGATTTTTAATTTTAGAATAAGGATATAACTTAACAAAATGTGGAAAAAGGGAAGGGCACTGAATACTTTCCGAATGCACTGTAACAGCCTCCACTCTTCTGGAAAGGCTTTCCACTAGATGTTGGAACATTGCTGCGGGGACTTGTGAGGTCGGGCACTGATGTTGGGGGGCGATTAGGCCTGGCTTGCAGTCGGCGTTCCAATTCATCCCAAAGGTGTTTGATGGGGTTGAGGTCAGGGCTCTGTGCAGGCCAGTCAAGTTCTTCCACACCGATCTTGACAAACCATGTATATAGTATGTATACGCTGGAAGTAGAGGCCTAAACGTTGTTGTTCACTAGTTTAGTCCAATTAGGGAAGGGGTGGTGGGGTTGGAAAGTAATAAAGGGAAATATATATTAAATATATATATATATTAAAAAAGTATATATATACAGTATATATGAATGTATATGTATTTATATGTATGTATATATATATATGTATATATATATATAGTATATTTGTGAGAAAAACAAATGGGGGATTGGAAGTGATGCAGACAATTACATTGATGGAAGTTACAATCTTTCTGCAATGTTAAAGTTGATCTACCCCCTAAATTAAAATAAATAATGATCTCTCTCCCTCTCTCTGCTCTGATAGACAGACTGCAAATCTGTCAGTGAACAAACAGCATGCAGACAAAACTGGCCTTTCGCAATATTTTAAAAAGTCAACAAACGAGGGAAAACAAAGGATTGAAAGCAAATGGCTCCTGCTGAAAAGAGAATACTCAAATCTGTCATCTGTAGGCTACCAAAATATTTCATTAACATCCAAAAATTGTTTTACAAAGTAAAACGAGAGAGAGAGGCTTTGGCACGAGTGCATATGCCATCACCAGCGAGTGAGCTGCACATCAGTGGGTGAGAGTGAAACTGGAAAGCATTTTTAGGACTATAATTTCTTCCTCATACTGTAGCATACAATATGTCTCCACACACCTAGCCCTAGGCTATTGATGGATTCAAGACAAGGTCGTTTTCATTGATCTCAGACTCTGAGTTTGATAGTTTGTGCGGTATTATGGTGCTTTCACTACAACTGGGAACTCGGAAAAATAAGAGGTCAAATCATGACATCAGTGATCTTCAGGTCAGAAAGTCGGAGCTCTAAACAGAGGCCAGAGTTTGTCACTTGGAATTCCGAGTGTGATGACAGTTCAAAACATAATTTCCCAGTCGGAGCTGTTTTATTCCCAATTTCCCAGTTGTCGTGAACGCTCGGAAGTCAGATATTTCCCAGCTCTGAGTTCCCAGTTGTTTTAAACGCTTCATTAAAAAAGATTATACCTACAGTGAGGGAAAAAAGTATTTGATCCCCTGCTGATTTTGTATGTTTGCCCACTGACAAAGAAATGATCAGTCTATAATTTTAATGGTAGGTTTATTTGAACAGTGATAGACAGAATAACAACAAACAAATCCAGAAAAACACATGTCAAAAATGTATAAATTGATTTGCATTTTAATGAGGGAAATATATATTTGACCCCCTCTCAATCAGAAAGATTTCTGGCTCCCAGGTGTCTTTAATACAGGTAACGACCTGAGATTAGGAGCACACTCTTAAAGGGAGTGCTCCTATTTTCAGCTTGTTACCTGTATAAAAGACACCTGTCCACAGAAGCAATCAATCAATCAGATTCCAAACTCTCCACCATGGCCAAGACCAAAGAGCTCTCCAAGGATGTCAGGGACAAGATTGTAGACCTACACAAGGCTGGAATGGGCTACAAGACCATCGCAAAGCAGCTTGGTGAGAAGGTGACAACAGTTGGTGCGATTATTCGCAAATGGAAGAAACACAAAATAACTGTCAATCTCCCTCGGCCTGGGGCTCCATGCAATCACCTCGTGGAGTTGCAATGATCATGAGAATGGTGAGGAATCAGCCCAGAACTACACGGGAGGATCTTGTCAATGATCTCAAGGCAGCTGGGACCATAGTCACCAAGAAAACAATTGGTAACACACTACGCCGTGAAGGACTGAAATCCTGCAGCGCCTGCAAGGTCCCCCTGCTCAAGTAAGCACATATACAGGGCCGTCTGAAGTTTGCCAATGAACATCTGAATGATTCAGAGGAGAACTGGGTGAAAGTGTTGTGGTCAGATGAGACCAAAATCGAGCTCTTTGGCATCAACTCAACTCGCCGTGTTTGGAGGAGGAGGAATGCTGCCTATGACCCCAAGAACACCATCCCCACCATCAAACATGGTGGAAACATTATGCTTTGGGGGTGTTTTTCTGCTAAGGGGACAGGACAACTTCACCGCATCAAAGGGACAATGGACGGTGCATGGGTGAGAACCTCCTTCCCTCAGCCAGGGCATTGAAAATGGGTCGTGGATGGGTATTCCAGCATGACAATGACCCAAAACACACGGCCAAGGCAACAAAGGAGTGGCTCAAGAGCCAGTCTCCAGACCTTAATGCCATAGAAAATCTGTGGAGGGAGCTGAAGGTTCGAGTTGCCAAACGTCAGCCTCAAAACCTTAATGACTTTTGAGAAGATCTGCAAAGAGGAGTGGAACAAAATCCCTCCTGAGATGTGTGCAAACCTGGTGGCCAACTACAAGAAACGTCTGACCTCTGTGATTGCCAACAAGGGTTTTTCCACCAAGTACTAAGTCATGTTTTGCAGAGGGGTCAAATACTTATTTCCCTCATTAAAATGCAAATCAATTCATAAAATTTTTGACATGCGTTTTTCTGGATTGTTTTGTTGTTATTCTGTCTCTCACTGTTCAAATAAGCCTACCATTAAAATTATAGACTGATCATGTCTTTGTCAGTGGGCAAACGTACAAAATCAGCAGGGGATCAAATACTTTTTTCCCTCAATGTATTATCTAAGTAAGTGTCAGAGATAGTCAGAATATGAATGTCATCTGTTACTAGAAAATTATTGATTTCATGAACCTTGTTTCTTAAGCTACTGTCACTACTCCCTCCGAAGCTGCCCATCTCCTTGTTCGGGCAGGCTTCCAGCCACTTCCGCTCCTCTTTTCATCATTCCATTTGTTTTGTCTTGTTTTTCACACACACCTGGTACATATCCCCTCATCAGTCTCTGTGTAATTATGCCCTCTGCTCCCCCATGTCTTTGTGTGTTATTGTTCCTTGTGGAGGTGTCGCTAGCTCGTGTTGAGCATTATGTTACTTTTATCGCCGGGATATTCACCCGTTTGTTTTGTTTTCCCAGTATGCATTTATGTCGCACTGTATTTGGTTTACGCATTGCTGCAGACTGCTGTATTGGCCAAATAAACACTATTCTTTGATTCACACCTCCTGCGCCTTGCTTCGTGCTACTCACCTTGTTACAGCTACATATGTTAACGTGGGCTATTTTGAGCACTTTTCTTCTGGGATATTTACTTGTTTTTATTGTTTTACTGGACGGGACAGTTGTTTTTATTGACTTGGTGGGCTAATATACCTTTTGTTTAGACAATACGTCATGCAGAATCATGAAACAAGCTTGGTCACCTTCTGGAGTATCTGAGGATTGCAGAAAAACTGAACTTGACTGGGTGAAACAAGGTGTAGCGTCTATATTACATAGAAATATTTTGTTGCAAGTTTAACTAGTCGATATTCAGGCGAAACGCTGTATACAACATGGACCGTGTTAGGATATAAAAATGGATTTTATCAAACAAAACAACACTACGTTTTATCTCTGGGACCCTCAGGATGACAAATCAGAGCAAGATTACTGAATGTAAGTACATTATTTACCTTCAGATATGAATGTACCGAACCAGTTGCCTTGATAAAAGTGTTTTGTTGTTGAGCACTTCAAACAATAGCATGGTATTTTTTCGCTGTAATACCTACTGTAAATTGGACACTGCAGTTAGATTAACAGAAATGTAAGCTTTCTGCCCATATAAAACATATATGTCCGTGAAAATTAGCTTTTTTTTACAACGTCATTGTAGTCACATTATCCGTATTTTCCGGATTCCGGGACACCCATCCAGTAGAGGTTAAAGTAGTTGGCAAAATCAGTGGGTTTTGTGACGAATGAGAATCTTTCAGTGCTAGAATCAGTTCTTTAAAATCAATTTTCAGAAGTTCCGAGCTAGTCCACATGGACTACGACAGCGTCAGCTCCCGGCAGCTGTCGTAGAACGGTCAGAAGCAGCCTTGTAATGTCCTGTACTCGAGCTCCAGGATAGCAGAGGGTTTTTGTCCGGGAACCAGGATGTTTATTATCATAGAACTGCCGATGACGACAGCTGGTGCAATGGCTGAGGAGGTCCGGCCGTTCTTTCACCTCGAGTGATTTCGCACACCCCTCGAGGGACGAAGTGCGGTGGGGCCCGATGGACCCGAGCCAGCTGTAGTATCCATCGTGGATGATGAATGGGCCGGAGTCTCAGACAGCCTTACGGTCTGATGAGGGTGGGAGCTGAGGATCTGAACCAGAGGTAGAAGCCACCGGAAAGGGAGACAGAACAGAGGACGAAGGCGCAGGTACCTCCGGATCCGATCTCGAATCGGAAGCCCCCAGGGAAGAAGGCGCCGGAATCTCTGGATCCAGGGTGGCAAAGCTGTTTCTAGTCTTGTGTCCGGTCCAGGCTTAACATCTCCAAGGAGGCCCCCGTTGACAGAGGATGCTGTTTTTCACTTCCGCGGCAAGTGACATATCTCCATGGCTGGTTGGTAGGATCAAGAACAGGAACATCCACCAAGGCATCCAGGAGCATCCTACAAATTCCATTATCCAGGGAAGGGGGAGACCCCTTGGGGAGGGTTCCCTGCAGAGTACCAGTCGGTCACCAGGCTAGAGTGTCCGGCTACTGTGGTAGAAGAGAAAGAAAAAGTAGACGGGCATAGATTCACCAGTAGCTTGTGTAGATTCGCTACAGAAATTGATGATAAAAAGATTGTGGTGGCTGTTTTGTTAGACTTCCGTGCGGCTTTTGACATTATCGATCATACTGTAGTCTGTTGCTGGAAAAACTAATGTGTTATGGCTTTACTCCACCTGCTATATTGTGGATACAGAGTTACCTGTCTAACAGAACACAGAGGGTGTTCTTTAATGGAAGCGTCTAAAACATAATCCAGGTAGAATCAGGAATTCTCCAGGGCAGCTGTCTAGGACCCTTGCTTTTTTCCATCTTTACTAACGACATGCCACTGGCTTTGAGTAAAGCTTGTATGCAGATGACTCAACACTATACACATCAGCTACTATAGCAACTGAAATAACTGCAACACTTAACAAAGATTTAAGTGCGCATCTTAATTCAGGATTCAGCCCTAAGGAAATATTGAATGAAATACATTTGAAAATTCAATATGACCCATCCTAAACAGCAATTTGTTCACCAGCCAATCAACCATGGCACTGAAGTGTCACATTTGATATCTATACCTTATATTTCTATTAAAACAAACGAGAGGGATTAAAGGGGTATAGACTCAGAATTGAATTGAATATTATATAGGCCTATATAAAAAGTGAAGTTTACCTTCTCACAGATGTCCTGTAGGGCTGCTGCCAGTACCCGGTAGGCACAGGTCTTTCCACCAAAGGGCTCCCCCACCAGCATAAAGCTGTGACGCACAATCTCAAAGATCTGCAAGATCTTCTCGGCAAAGAAGTCTGTCACCTGCAAGTTCAACTTATCGCTGTTCTCCTTGATGGCCTCCAGCAGGAGACAATAGCCCGGTTTGGGGAGTATGACCACTGGGAACAGATCAGAGATGATGCCCTGGGAAGATGCATACATAGAGATTATAGTGGGAATATGGAGGCAAACGGGTGTCGAAGAGAAAGCATGACAGAGACAATCATGTGCACACACACACTCTCGCACGGGCATACGTACATACATACACACACGTGCACATACCACACACCTACATACTACACACACACTGATAGACACAAATGCATCCATTCACTCGCACAAATCATTCACTCACCATTAATACACATAACATAAACATAGCTTCATAAGTCACTCTTAGACCAGAAGCAGTGCAAACTCCCAAACCAGAATAGACTTGAATTGCCCTTATGTGACATCACTTGAGGTTGTGTGAATTCACAGGAATTAACATGGACTGACATTAATTGATTTGATTCAACGGAAATTGTCAGGAAGAGACTTTGCAAACTCTCCCACCACAAAGAGCGGCAGATTGTGCGCCAGGAGCTTGGGCAGATTGATGTCGATGACCTCAGCAACAGGATGTCTTTGTTTTCATCAGGATACTTCTGCTGTGACACAAAACATATAGGAGGGAGAGAGAGAGTGATAAGAGGGATGGCGTAAAGAGAAGGATATATAATGAGAGGCTTGCCTGCCAGACGAATTTGGGCCTTCTGGGGAAAGGCATCATTCAGGAGCCCTTGTGTACGCTGACATATGCTCTCTTTCAGACGGGGAATCCTTCAGTGGTATTTGCCGCTTTAGTTAAGGGGCTAAATGCGTGCCTCTATTTTCCAAAAGTCCCGGCGGAGGCAGTACGGAAATGTATGTAAAAATGACATGAATGCATTGCGGCGCTCTGAAAACAACACTTAGAGCCAGGGAAAGCGCACTTGCTGATTATATGGGGAACCGGGTGCTGGGTTGAGATTTTTCAGGGACTTCCAGGTTCTCTCTCTTCATTGCACTCTGCTTTGTCATTGCGTGTTTGGAAAACTAGGCGCTTTGGAATGAACGCCCCAATTGATCACTGAAATAGTCTCTTTTCACAGTGTGATCACAATCTAATGTGACTGCAAACAGTAACATTCAACTTTATATTATTTTAAAGACCATCTGGAAATCTGACAATGACAACCTGATTTGAGAGGACAAATTGGGGATAAACCCTGCCAACTCGCCCATTACCAATAACGTGTTATTGATAATGTTTTATTTTGTCCAATTGATTTAGCAAAAGAAAAACCATCACAATAATGAAAGTGAGAGGAAATGGGCAAAGGACGAATGTGGGTACACTGTGGGGACCTGAATGAGAGGGGCAAAGAATTGAATGTGGTGACATTGTGTGGACTTGTGACAGGTACCTTTAGGTTCCCGGCTGCGGTCAGCACAGACTTGACGGCCCTAATGCCATAGTCGTAGTGGTGCTGCGAGGACAGCTGTTCTGAGCACAGCCGGTAGGTGGCTACAATCTTCCCCAACAGTGGGCAAGCAGTCACAAGCCCACAGGAGTAGAGCACAATCTCAGATATCATGGCGTAGTCTGGGACCATCATGGCCACCGTCCTGAAGAGAGCCTAGGGAAGGGAAACACCCACCAATATTATGGTTGCTTCCCAAATGGCACCCTATTCCCTACATATTGCACTACAACCCTCTTGACTCTGGTCAAAAGTAGTGCACTATGTAGCAAGGGTTGGAATCAGTTCAGGGAACCAGAAAATAACCTAATTAAAGTACTGAGTAATGTGTCTAAATACTTATGTAAATAAGGTATTTCATTTTTAATAAATTTGTAGAAATGTCTAAAAACCTGTTTTTGCTTTGTCATTATGGGGTATTATGTGTAGATTGATGTGGATTTTTATTTATTTTATCCATTTTAGAACAAGGCTGTAACGTAACAAAATGTGGAAAAGGTCAAGGGGTCTGAATAATTTCCGAACGCACTGTATACTGTTCCAGAAAATAACCGTCATTTTAAAAGCATGAGAACAGGTTAATAGCATTATTTTACGTTACGGACATTTTTTTCCAGTCCCACATAAATCACAACAAAGCACCTAAGCAAAGCCCTCACTCTGTCACTCAGAAACGTATTACAGCATCTGCCTGGCAGCTGGAAATCTTTGCCAGTGGGTGTGTAAAAAAAATAAATCACACATGTAGAAGAAAAAAAAACTTGAAATCATGTGTCCCACAATTATTGGCACCCCTGATGTTAATACTTTGTACAACCCCCTTTTGCCAACAAGACAGCACTTAATCTCCTCCTATAACATTTCACAAGATTGGAGAACACAGAGAGAGGGATCTTTGACCATTCTTCTTTGCACAATCTTTCTAGATCATCCAGTGTCCTGGGTCCTCTCTTATGCACTCTCCTCTTTAGCTCGCCCCACAGGTTTTCGATTGGGTTGAGGTCTGGGGACTGAGATGGCCATGGGAGGACCTTGAGTTTGTGACTGCTGAACCATTTTTGTGTAGATTTTGCCACATGTTTTGGATCATTATCCTGCTGAAAGACCCAATGACGACCCATCTTCAGCTTTCTGGCAGAGGCCATCAGGTTTTTATTTAAAATGTCCTGGTAGTTCAAAGCGTTCATAATGCCATGCACCCTAACAAGGTTCCCAGGGCCTTTGGAAGAGAAACAGGCCCACAGCATCACAGATCCTCCACCATACTTCACGGTGGGCATGAGGTGCTTTTTGGCATACTCATCTTTTGTTTTACACCAGACCCACTTAGAATGTTTGTTGCCAAAAAGCTCAATCTTAGTCTCATCTGACCAAAGCACACGATCCCAGTTGAAGTCCCAGTGCCGCTTAGCAAACTCCAGACGTTTACGTTTGTGAGTGTTAGTGAGAAAAGGCTTTTTCCTTGCATGCCTCCCAAACAGCTTGTTGGCATGTAGAGAGCGTCTGATGGTTGTTTTGGAGACTTTGTGACCCCAAGATGCCACTCTTTCATGCAATTCTGTGACAGTGAGCTTAGGACTTTTTTTTACTTCTCTTACCATCCTCCTCACTGTGCGTTGTGGCAAGATAAACTTGGGACCTCTTCCAGCCTTGTTTGTCACTGTTCCAGTTGTTTTAAACTTCTTAATGATTCCTCTGACTGTAGATACGGGCAAGTTAAGGCGAGTGGCTATTTTCTTGTAGCCATTGCCTGACTTATGAAGGTCGACACAAATCTGCCTTACTTGAATGGTGTGTTCTCTTGTCTTTGCCATGTTGACAAATGGGTAAGAGAATTAGGCCTCTGTGTCACGTCATATTTATACCCCAGGGAAACAGGAAGTCATGAATTACTAATTAAAAGTTCCTAGATACCCTGACCAACTTTAGCAACTACAGAAAAATATATTTAAAAAAAAATCAATTAAAATTTTCAGCGGAATTGTTAGGGGTGCCAATAATTGTGGGACACATGATTTCAAGTTTTTTTTTTCTAAATGTGTGATTTTTCTTTTTACCACCAAAGTAATGTACTTAAATAAAGGTTGGATTTTTCTCTTTTTTTGCATTTGGGTTCTATGTTGTTTAAAAAAAAAGGAGAATTTTTAGAAGTCCTCGACCACATCTTAAACAGGGGTGCCAATAATAGTGGAGGGCACTGTATATTCGATTGCAAGTTACCTCTCAGCATGTGGTTGACGAATCATATGTTTGATGTGACCGCTCATTGAATTTCCGGGGGACCTCGTGGTAGCAAAAATTTAGAGAACAAAGGAATTTTACGGCGCAATGGAGGTAAGATGCTACATGCTACATGCTACATGATAAATGCTACATGCTACATGCTACTTGTTACCTTAGGGGTCCATAGGAATGGATTAAGCCTCTAAAATTGTCTATAGAATAGTGTAGGATTTGTGTCCTATGGTTTGTGACCTCTGTTAAGTGTTATTGTTTGTCTATGAGGGGTACAGAGAGGAAGTACAGTGGGACTGTTAACTTTCTGTTGTCTGACTTGGAGAGAGCTGGGAGAGAGCTCCATCCACTGTGAAATCGTATTGATGTTTGAACTACGCATGCGCGTGATTTTATGACTAGAGTTACGTAGGGGTAAATATGCCACTCCCCTGCCTACACTCCTCTGCGGGGAGAGCAGACAAAGAGAGAGATTTAGAGACTAATAGTGTATTCTGTTTGTTAAATAGGCGGTTGTTTGAAGAGTAAACTGTTTTCTTGAGACCTATCGAATTGATAAACTAGAGATATGTCGACGGATTAAAAAATAAAAAAATAAAATAAATAAAATAAAATGTTATTCAGCTATTTATACGATTCCTGAGTTAATTCTTAGCGCGAATGTGAACGGAGGAGTATTGATATGTTGTAATAACTCAGTGACTGCATAAACTACTAAATTCTTGTCTGTTTCTTTGTTATTCTGTCATATGAGAGACGATAAGAGGAAGGAGGAGAGAGAGAGAGAGAGCGGAAGTGCTGACATGTACATCACGCGACAGGGTGTGACGGGACAGAGTGTGCTGCAACAGGATCAAGTCATATTTTGTGTGCCTAGCATATTTGATGTTATGACAATTTGACAAGGACTTGGCAAAAGACTGATCAATTGATGAAAATAAGAATTGCATATTGGAGTTTTTGTGCATGAGTGGGTTTGATTAGAGTTGAGTGGGGGGATCGAGTACTGACATTATTCTGTAAAATTAAGGTAATTGGGTGCTTATTAAGCAAAGGGGTTTGTGAGTACTGTAGTGTTGTAGGATTAGAGGTCTTTATTTTTTGGATTGCTCTGAAGTTGACTACTTTCATTTAATTTCCTGATTGGATGTGGTAAGATTGCCACTAATCAATAATTTGGTAAAATAAAATAAAATGAACAAATAAATAAATTGATGAATAAATTAATTGATTAATTAATTAATTTGGGGAAGGAAAAAATAGGGAGGAAACTATAGGCTATATAGTCTAAAATAAAAATAATTCACAATAAAGGAATATAAAAAAATAGTTGTTACAAGGGGGAAAAAGGACATCAGAACTATGAAAGTAATTACACCTGTTGATATAGTTGAAAATAGTCAACCTTGCAATACCATTAACTAAAGGTTATCTGGAAAAGGGAATAAAAGTTGGCCTGACATTGAACAACCATAGCCAGTGGAAGGGAATCTTAACCCTGACGTCATCAACATGATGAAAGTGATTGAATAATAGAGAGAGGAGAAGCAGAAAGGACCATAAAGATGAATCCAAAACTCCAAAAGTAAGAAGAAAATGAGATGTCTGGAAACTAAGAGTGGAGTGAGGTTCAGGAGGATGGAACTTGAAGATGAAGATGAAGAAGAAGATGATGATGATGATCAGAGTGATTGAGAAGAGATCATGGGTGGATATGACTCTGTGATCAGACGGAGGTTGGCCAGAGCGGAAAGAAGGGGTGATGGATGTTTGAAGAAGAAGACTACAAGAGATTTGAGTTCTGATTAAAGCAAAGATGAAGACAGCGATAAAGATTTGGAGATTAAAGGTGCTTCATATTCAAGAGGATTTTATCCAATAATGATTAGTAAAGAAGAAATAGAAAGAGATATAGACTGATGTGTATTATGCCTGGATAAGGGGAATAATTTAGAAGAGACAAAGAGAACTGGAAGAACAACTCAAGAAGCTGAAGAAGAGAAGAGGGAAAAAACTGCTGAGAAAAGGATCCCAAGAATTGGAGGAGAAAAATAATACATTGAGGAAAGGAAAGAGAGCACAAGTAAGAAGATGATGGAAGATGATCATTCGAGGACAAAACTTAGAATATAAGCCTTTGAAGAATACCGATATGTCAACAACAAGAAAGAACAGGACCAAGAAACTCTCAGAAAACTCAATCAAATACAACTGGGGGGAGAAGAAGGAAAAGAAAAGCTTTGGTTATGAAGAATCAGTGTGAACCAAATCAACAATCACTGCCACAGCTTCAACTGAACAAGGTCAAATGCAATTGTACCAGCCACAACTAGTGGTACAAGTTGTTTCATATCCATAGATAGTTTCTGGACTGAGAAAGAATTGGAGAGGAAGAGGACGAGAAGGCTTAGAAAAAGGAAGAGGAGGAAGATTTAAGCCATACTTTCAGCAATCTTAAGAAGCGTGTTATGATTGTGGACAGGTTGGTGACTTTGCTGTGAGTGCAATGGGCCAGAAGGAAACACAAGAGGGAATTTCAGAGGAAGATACAGGAGCAAGTGAAGATCATCTGGAGGACAGGTGAACCCTTATAGGGACAAGGAGCAAGGATTCTAGGGGTACCTAGAAGATCGAAAGGGGGGTGTCAGCTGGTAGCACCAATTAGGGAAAAAGATCCAACAATTGAAGTGAAAACAAAGGACTATGAGAAGTGATGGTGAATAGCGGAACAGCTTTTATCTGTGTTCAGCCTGAAGAGGTTACACATATCACTATGTAAAATTGACTAATTAGGATAGGGATTTGAGGGAGTAAAACAGTTGATTACTCTTAAGGAACCAATTGAGCTCTGCTATAAAAATCAAAAAGAAAATTACAATACCCATACTGGTATCAGAACATATACCTATTGCATTGTTGGGAAGAGATGCATTGTGGAAATTGAACTGTACAATAAGATGTACACCAGATGGCTGTCTGGTAGAAGTGCCAAAGGAAAAGGTTTACCAATTGTTGATGATGACAGAAACGGATTTGTCTTTAGTATTCTGGATTGGAAATCTCAGTGAAGGTTCTTTAAAGAAGGCTAAGGTTAGGAGAAAGATTATAAAAGAGTAGGGTTTTTGGGAATCATATTTGCTTGAAAATATTATATAATAGGAAGGAGGACAATCTGTCTGAAAAATAATGTTTACAGGGGGTGACTGTTATTCTTGGTTACATTCCTACACCAAGAGGTGAATAAGATGTCAAACTAGGCTAAAAGATGCTCAATCGTTTGCCAAGTCTGTGTGTAAAGAAGTCATAAGCAGGTGGGGATTACCCAAATGTCCTAAAATTAGTGGGAAATGATTTTGTGAATAAATCAGTGAAATGTTTTTTCTAAAATTAGTGGGAAAGGATTTTGTGAATAAATCAGTGAAATGGTTTTTCTAAAATTAGAGGGAAAGGAATTTGTGGATAAATCAGTGAAATGGTTTTTGAAAAAGTTAGGAGAAAAAGTCAGATTAAAAAAAGGAACTCTAGGACAGTCAGCTAAGCTTCAATGTTAGTAGTAAGAGAGAGAGAACAGTGGTGAAGGGAAATGTAGAGTTTAGTGGGAAGATAGATATGGTAGGAGTTTAGATCTGTTAGGAGCAGTTGCATTGAGAAAGTATGCGTTGCTGAATGATGAGAGAAGAATGAAGATCGAGGGTGATTGCAGTATCTATATTTACAATTCCTAGCAGGAAGATCAAGGTGATTATAAATGTATTTTTTATAATCAACAGTTTGAAAGTGAGGGATTAGAGTTAGGACTGAGAGTTAATGTAGTGACACTAGTGGTACTAGATGGAAATACAAGTCAAGAGTTCAAAGCTTTAGAGGGAAAATAGATGAATTAACAACAATGACATCAACACTTCAGCATATTATAACAACAGTGAGAAGCAATTTAACTCTTTCAACATTGACAGTTATTAAAGCTATAAATATATCACATTTGATTACAAGGGAGCCAATCGCTCCAGCACCGATTTTAGAGGAAAAGACTGTCATTAGGGTTAGGATGGGTGATACAGCTCATCTTCCTTGTAGATGTGAGAGAAGGAATGTGTAGAGGTGAGATTCCTCTCATGTGGAGATAAGTTTTGAATGGTAATGTGACTATTGGGGATTTTAGAGATGTTTAGGGGTTTGTGGTGATAAAGCGTATATATTCTTACCCTATGGATGGATAGGATGTTGTTACATGTTGAAGTTGAAGCTTCCATATGAGGTTTTAAAATTAAAAGAGGGGAAGAGAGGGAAAGAGATATCTGATTCTGAAAGAGAGAAGTTTCATAGTCTGGGAAGCCTACCATTGGAGAATATGTGTAAGAGGATTTTTCCATGGTATGGTGTAAAATTTGGGGAGATAACATAGATAATATTACCTATAATTTGAAGGGTTTTGCAAATGAAACGATAAGAGGGTTTAACCTTCTGTCAAGACTCAAAGGAGTATTGATAGATAGATATCAATTTTGTATTTTTCAAAGGGGTTTTAAATATTATGGTGATTTTAGTATTTGGTTATGAATCAAAGGGGGGAAATAGAATGTGATTCATTTATATATCATTTTTATATTCTTAGTTGATATTGATGTTTTAATTTGACTGTGTTGTTTTGCAAAAGATACTGTTTGGTCTTTTCTTTTCTTCCAGAAGCATATGGGGGAATATGTAGAGATTCAAATACTCAAACAAGGACACTATGAAAGGACAATATGAATGGACTGGAGGAGGTGGAACAAGGAAGGTGTGGAAATGTTCAGAGTCCATCATCGACGATGCATTGGAAGTCGACACTGCTGAGGAGATGAAGTGTAGTGGACTACATTCCAGTGTCTGCAATGATATATAGACATATTTGCATGTGAAATACATAATTTGTGTCATATTCTTTTGGTATTAATTTTTGTAGAATGATATTTGCTGTTATTGGGTACATGTGGGGATCTCAGATGTTTTTGTTTATTTCGTGAATACTTAGGGATATGGGGTCTAGGCAGGGATAGAGAGAATCCACAGGAGGGTCCGATGGGTCGACCAGCCTGAGTGTGGACATTTTTTGATAGTATTTTGTTTGCTGAGGCTTTCATGTGTATTTAATTGCATCATAGTTTCAAATGCATTGATAAAGATTTATGAATTGATCTGGAGTACTTAGGTGGTTGCCTGGGGCAGAGGGGCCGTGAGAGAATTTTACTGTCTTGATTGATGGATGGATATTTGGAAAGAAGGCTGCCAGACAGGTTTTTCGCTCTCACACTCCATAAAGATTTGTTCATATTTCATAGAAATGTATTCACACTCCATAGAGATTTGTTCATATTTCATAGAAAGGTATTTACACTCCATAGAAAAATGTGTTTTTGGTTTATTGTTAAAGATACTCAATAAGATACATTGTTACTTGTCATAATCCTATTCTTTTTGTTTTCGAGACTTAATTTGTCTCGAAGGGGGGAAATATGTAGTATCTGAGGAATTATGACTTTGCTAACGTTTTCAAATGGAACCTGATAGGAGGTTTATTTAGCCCAGGGAGTAGTTTTGTGGGGACACACCATAGAACAGAGGAAGTCTGTTGTGTGGAGACAGGTGATTGGTCTGTATGGGAAACCACCCACAGCAGGGAAAAGATTATAAATACTAGGTTGGGACAAAGGACGACAGAATAATCAGATTTGAGATGGGGCGATTATTCTCCAGGTATCTGCAGGTATCTGTAAATCGACGCTGTAAGCCTTTGTTATGAATAAACCTTTATGATGAAAATACAGCGTCAGAGGGTTCTCCTTGGTCACACAGCATAATTAGCAACGTTTACTCGACACAACATTACAAAAGTAACATTGGTTCTGCAAAGTTGAAAATCCAATAAGCTATTTTTGTCCATTTTAATGGAAAGCTATTACAGTAAGGTACTTAATTGTTACCCAGAAATTATTTGATATTGGGCCTTCAAGAAAAGTGCAAGGAGGCCAATATATTGGCCGCAACTGTATACTGCTGCAGCATGGATTCGAATCCGGCCCACTGCTATTTCAACAAAAACTGTCTATCTTTCCCACTGTTTCTCCTCTATCCAATAAAGCACAACTTGGCCAAAAATATACCAAAAAAAAGTGTTGCAACTGGTTCAATAATTACCTAATGATCTCAATGAATAATTGTTTACAGTGTCAAACCACAATTCCCCGAGGTCACAAAAGTAGTATCTCGGGTCTGTTTTAGGGCCAGTACTTTTCATATTGTATATTAACGATATAGTTCTTAGTGAAGAACTGTAGGCTTCACTTTTATGCTGATGACACTGTGCTGTTCTCCTCTGCCTCCTCTGTGAACTAGGTTAAATCTGATCTACAGACTGCTTTTAATGTCATACAAAGCTCACTTGTTGACCTCAAACTGGTAATGAATACGGATAAAACTAAATACAGTGCATTCGGAAAGTATTCAGACTCCTTGACTTTTTCCACATTTTGTTACGTTACAAAATTGATTAAATTGTTTTGTTTTTACACACAATACCACATAATAACAAAGCAAAAACAGGTTTTTAGAATATTACATTTACATAAGTATTCAGACCCTTTACTTAGTAATTTGTTGAAGCACCTTTGGCAGAGATTACAGCCTCGAGTCTTCTTCGGTATGATGCTACAAGCTTGGCAAACCTGTATTTGGGGAGTTTCTCCCATTCTTCTCTGCAGAATATCTCAAGCTCTGTCAAGTTGGACGGGGAGCGTCGCTGCACAGCTATTTTCAGGTCTCTCCAGAGATGTTCGATCGGGTTCAAGTCCGGGCTCTGGCTGGGCCACTCAAGGACATTCAGAGACTTGTCCCGAAGCCACTCCTGCGTTGTCTTGGCTGTGTGTTTAGGGTCATTATCCTGTTGGAAGGTTAACCTTCGCCCCAGTCTGAGGTCCTGAGCGCTCTGGAACAGGTTTTCATCAAGGATCTCTCTGTACATTGCTTCGCTCATCGTTCCCTCGATCCTGACTAGTCTCCCAGTCCCTGCCGCTGAAAAACATCCCACAGTATCATGCTGCCACCACCATGCTTCACCGTAGGGATGGTGCCAGGTTTCCTCCAGATGTGACGCTTGGCATTCAGGCCAAAGAGTTCGATCTTGGTTTCATCAGACTAGAGAATCTTGTTTCTCATGGTCTGAGAGTCTTTAGGTGCCTTTTTGGCAAACTCCAAGCGGGCTGTCATGTGCCATTTACTGAGGAGTGGCTTCCGTCTGGCCACTCTACCATAAAGGCCTGATTGGTGGAGTGCTGCAGAGATGTTTGTCCTTCTGGAAGGTTCTCTCATCTCCACAGAAGAACTCTGGATCTCTTTCAGAGTGACCATCGGGTTCTTGGTCATCTCCATAACAAGGCCCTTCTTCCCCAATTGCTCAGTTTGGCCGGGCAGCCAGCTGTAGGAAGAGTCTTGGTGGTTCCAAACTTCTTCCATTTAAGAATGATGGAGGCCACTGTGTTTTTGGGGACCTTCAATGCTGCAGACATTTTTTGGTACCCTTCCCCAGATCTGTGCCTCGACACAATCCTGTCTCTGAGCACTATTGACAATTCATTCGACCTCATGGCTTGGTTTTTGCTCTGACATACACTGTCAACTGTGGGACCTTATACAGACAGGTGTGTGCCTTTCCAAATCATGTCCAATCAATTGGATTTACCACAGGTGGACTCCAATCAAGTTGTAGAAACATCTCAAGGATGATCAATGGAAACAGGATGCACCTGAGCTCAATTTAGAGTCTCAAATCAAAGGGTCTGAGTACTAATGTAAATAAGGTATTTCTGTTTATATTTTTAATAAATGTGCAAACATTTCTAAAAACCTGTTTTCACTTTGTCATTATGGGGTATTGTGTGTAGATTGATGAGGAACATTTTAAATTTAATCAATTTTAGAATAAGTCTGTAACGTAACAAAATGTGGAAAAAGTCAAGGGGTCTGAATACTTAGAACTGACAACATTGGCTTCACAGACTTACAAATGTGCACTTTAAATGGAACACAAATTGAGCCAGCCCCCTGATAAAATACTTTGGCATTTGGATTGATGACAAGTTGTCATTTAAAGGATCCATGTGTAAAACTAAGCCTCCTCGTGGAAAATAGGTGAATTCAAACAACTCTCCCTCCTCCCCCACCACCTTAAATTACACTTTGGAATATTTTACTTTTGGTTTTGGCCACCAGCTTCAAACAGCTGAAACACAAACAGTGTAACTTGGACCCTGTGTTTCCCCTATATTCATTTAGAAGCGGTGCCTAGCCTAAGCTGGACAACCTAATGCTTCAACCTATTGCTTTTAAAGGGAAAATTCAATTTCAAATGGTTGCTTAATCTAAACGGTATAGTTTGAGAAAGTCTCATATTGGCTGCTGGAGTGTTCTATATTCTACACGTCAAATCTAAGCTAAAGACTTGAGATGAGACAGAATTGTTGAGCCAGTCAGAGAACAGTGTGCTGATGTTCTGTGTTTAGGCAAGCAGCTACCTAGCTAGCCAAACAGATAGCTAGCAAGCTATTTGCTGCAGTTAGCTATCCTAGCTTGCTGACATTTCACAATGTGTGCCCTGTTTCTGGTGCTCCAAAAGTATTGGGACAGTGAAAATGTTTTGTTGTTTTGGCTCTGTACACCAGCACTTTGGATTTGAAATGATACAATAACTATGAGGGTATTTTCATCCATATTGGGTGAACCGTTTAGAAATTACAGCACTTTTTGTACAAAAGTATTGGGACAAATTCACTTGTGTATTAAAGTAGTCCAAAGTTTAGTATTTGGTCCCATATTCTTAGCACACAATGATTACATCAAGCTTGTGACTTTACACACTACTTGGATGCATTTGCTTGGGTTGTGTTTGAGATTATTTTGTGCTCAATAGAAATTAATGGAAAATAATATATTGTTTAATTTTGTAGTCACTTTTATTGTAAATAAGAATAGAATGTTTCTAAACACGTTTACATTAAGGGGAATTTCACCCTGGCTGTGCTACGGCACATAGTCATTACTATATTAACAAAATTACATTTTTGTCATGAACATCAACATTATCCTAACCACAAGCTAGAACGAGCGCATTTTCATTTCACTGGTAGAATTGGGAAGTTTCAACCTCCTTCGTATTAGTCTGCTCATAGTGAACCACAATGTCCAGCATTCATAACGAATGCAGATACCGCTCCGCTAGGTAGAGGGGTCGTGCCCACAAACTTGGTTCATGCCATTGTTTACTTCGAACGACCAACACACAGTAACCTCAGAACTTCTCTAGGCAAATCTATTTTTTAACGGTTGTTTTTCACTAACATTTGTCAACATGCCTGTGTGGTGTTCTGTCTGGTTGTGCTAATTACAAACAAGCCTGAAAATGAGTTATCTTTCACCGTTCTACCTACCAGAGATTTATCCAGATGCTGCCAGTGGTTTAAGTCTATCAAGAAGGATGTTTACGGTGACCAAAGATTATTCATGCTCAACGGATGGGGAATCCATTTAGACGACAGCTGAGAAGTGATGCGATACCATAGATTTCTCCTTTCACAACAAAACGGAAGATTCTCAATTAGAGGTAACGTATCTTAGCGGGACTAGGTAAATTAACTACGTTAGCTAACGTTACAGTTCTGTATTGAACTCCGAAAGCCATCAGCTAAATCATATAGCTAGCTATCTTTTGGCTACACGCTGTCAATCGATTTCGCCTATGTCATGGTAGTCACTGCTAGACTGGTAGCTACCTTCAGCAGAATAAACATGTTTGTTTGTTCGTTCTATTGTTGACTAATGTTAGCTAATGTAAGTTAGCAAACATTAGCAAATAATAGTAACTCAATCTGGTAGCCGTCAATTCCACCCTTGTCTGGAAATCATTCCGTTAACTTACTAAAAATAGAATTGACGATATAGCTAACTCACCCTCAGTGTGTTGGTTCTCAGCTGGCTAGCAATCTTGCTTCCAATTTAGTGACACTAACTAGCTGACAATATTTAAAAGTGAATTTTATGAATTTTTATTAGGATCTCCATTTGCTAATCTTCCTTGGGTCCAACACCATGTTAGGTGTGCTAAGCTAGACAGTCTAACAGAGATCACACATTTAGTGGGGTGGTTAAATTGTGTATTGTTGTGTGTTTTTTTTGTAGGTGGTATATAATCTGATTCCACCAGCATGTGTTTCCAACCCCAAGCTCTGCACAAAGTGAAGGTAAATTGGCAAAAAATATTCACAAACTGACGGCTAAGTATTGTTTGCTTGTGTTATGGGGTTACAGGTGGTTAGATGTAGCCTGAGGACCACAGAGTACCTTCCAGACCAAGTAGTCAATTTAGTCTACCCCTTTTCTCTTTTTACCTTCTCTTTGTAAAACTCAGGTTATCTGGAGTCCTTCCACAAAAAAATACCTCAAAGCAGCTGCATTTTGGGTACACGAGCATGACGGCGGGGACACACCTTGCGGTTATGGAGCACAACAAGATAGTGGGACAAAAATGAGCAAGGGACAATACAAGGTATAAAATCAAGACAACAGTAATGACACAACCACCTCATTGTTCTCTTAGCAGATTCTCAAAACACAATACAAAGACGCGTCTACAAAAATCCCCTGCTACTATAGACAAGAATGATCTGTTAAAGTCAATGGGCTGGGAGAGGTTTACAGATGAGGAAGGGGTTTTTGGTTGTTCTTAGAGACAGTAAATGCATTGTTGTGTATGAAAATGAGGAGAAAGGGCACCTTTCAATTTATCTCTCATACACAACAATACATACTGTGTAAGAATTACCATCCTAAGACTTTTCACACCTTCCGCAGCCCCCCAGCCCATTCACTTTGTTGACTGATCTTTCCTCTCAAAAGCAGCACCCAATGTCCCTCATTGTCCCTAAACAATACACTAGTCTGTCTCTAAACACTTAGGTCCCAATTGGTTGACACCTTTACTAACCAAGGCGTGTTGCCCTACGTTCTGATAGCTATACTTCTGTATAAAGTATTATATTGTCCTATGTTGTCATCTAGTGGCGAAATTGGGTACTGTAGCTTTTAATTTGCTAACTTTCAGTTCAGAGCTATTTCCTGTCAGAACAATCCGAGCAACAACAACAGACAGACAAGCTCTATTTTTCCGTCTGTAAGCACTTTTAAGTTATTAGAACATGCTTTTGCTAATTCAAATTGTGTTTCTAGAATATTTATGTTTTTTACATGTTTATTCTAGTTTTCTAAGTTCTGATGATGCTAAGCTAATTGTGCAAACTATTGCCCATTTACTTAACATTGTGTGTTAGCATGCTAGCTAACGTTTCGTGACGGAATTTAGCTTCTTTTGGTTTTTGACATATCTAGCTATTTTAAGTGTTCGGATATCTCTTGTGACAGAGCTAAAGCATAGTTATTAAGCTATATGGACACTTAGATTGTATGTATATGTTTTGTGGCACCTTTCCTGTGAGGTAAATTGTCATCATTTCTGCACAGTCATGTTGGCTAGCTAGGCTTGTTTTCTTGTTGCTAGCTCGTGATAGAAATGCTGTTCTTTATTTGTATCCAAGTGTGTGTTGGAGTCGTCGGGTGAGGTTGTGTCTCTCTCTGGCGGGAGGTAAGCTTGGCTTATATGGTGTCGAGTAAAGCTTAAACCATGTATTTAGATTGTAGTTAGGTATTGTAGGTAGTTTATCTAGATAGTTATCATAGGTTATTGTAGGTAATTATTGTAGGTAAGTATTGTATTCGGCTGAGCCCGGTGAAGCACGAGGCTAGCTAACCCACTACCTGGACTAGCTAGCGGGTAGCTACTGGTAACTATTAGCAACTGTGGATAGTTGTTTCCAATGTTATTTCACGCTTAAGAGTACCTGTAATTATGCCAGCTAGCTGCCTACCATTCAGCTGTTTTTCTAACCTCATTATCTGAAGCGTTAACGTTAGGTAGTCAGTAGCTACTGTACTCTAAATGTAGCTAGCTTGTTGCTACCTGTATAGCTAACTAAACAATAGCTGGAACGACCTAGCGAACAGACGCGAACTGGCTGAATCGATTCAGTGGCTAGCTTTGCACTTAACTGGCTAACAGTAGCTACTAAGCAGAAGTTATAACCTACATTTGTGTTTTGTTTTTACATACTGGTAACCAGAGTCGTTCAAGGGAATTCGGGACATGGGTGACTAGTTAACGTTAGCTTGGCTCTCTCTGTGTGTTCGTGCCGTGGGAGGAGGTGTTTTTCGTTGGCAGAGAGCAATGGCTAACTAACTGGCTGAATAAGTTGACGACGGACTCACTCAAACTGTCAAAACTAACCCAAAACTTTACATAACGTTAGACACGGACACGAATGATCTGCTTGGTGTGTTAACACACTGGTGGTTTGTTGTAACCGAGTATTGGTGCTAAACCGTGTTATTGGAAGCTGGCATGCTAGTTGGCTATGGCATCACAGGATTCGGTGCCCTGGACGGTTTTCACGGAAGAATACTGTACCAAGTTAACTAGCTGAACAAACTAAGTTAGAGTCTATTCCGAGAAAACATTGAACAGCTGTAGTTTACAACAATTATAATTTCTAAAGTGGAAGTTGGGAGAGTTATATTTGAGTGTTTCAGTGAAACGTAAGTGAGGGAGAGTTCATTTCATTCCGATCTCCTTTGCATTACTGTAGTCATTTTCTGTAGCCTGTCAACTATGTGTCTGTCTATCCCTGTTCTCTCCTCTCCGCACAGGCTATACAAACGCCTCACACCGCGTGGCTGCTGCCACTCTAATCTGGTGGTCCCTGCACACACGACCCACGTGGAGTTCCAGGTCTCCGGCAGCCTCTGAAACTGCCGTTCTGCGTCCATCAAGGCAGAGTTCATCTCAGCCTATGCTACTCTCCAGTCCCTCGACTTCTTGGCGCTGACGGAAACATGGATTACCACAGAAAACACTGCTACTCCTACTGCTCTCTCCTCGTCTGACCATGTGTTCTCGCATGCCCTGAGAGCATCTGGTCAGCGGGGTGGTGGCACAGGAATCCTCATCTCTCCCAAGTGGACATTCTCTCTTTCTCCCCTGACCCATCTGTCTATCTCCTCATTTGAATTCCATGCTGTCACAGTCACTAGCCCATTCAAGCTTAACATCCTTGTCAGTTATCGCCCTCCAGGTTCCCTTGGAGAGTTCATCAATGAGCTTGATGCCTTGATAAGTTCCTTTCCTGAGGATGGCTCACCCCTCACAGTTCTGGGTGACTTTACTTACTTACTTACTTACTTACTTTATTGTCCCCATGGGGAAATTTTGTTGCAGTGTCATGTACACATTTAAAGTGGCGTTAAATACAAAACAAGATTGACAATACAACTTTCAATAACAGTCACGCACCAATAAAAGTAAGAAATAAGAAATAAAACATTTAAAACATTTAAAACAAAGACTAGCCTGCTGGCCTTACGGGGTCAATGGGAACATTTGCCCGAGCTATTTAAGAGGGATATCACACCTGGCACAAATGATTGTCTCATTCTATTTTTCCTGCTGAGGGGTGCCCTATACCTACGCCCAGAGGGGAGTAATTCAAAGTCCAGGTACAGGGGGTGACTTGGGTCTAAAATGATTTTGTGAGCCTTACGGAGGGCCCTGACCTTAAAGATCTCATCCAGGCCTGTCTGTTTGACTCCAAGTACCTTACTTGCTGTGGTAATAATCCTTCTCAGCATGTTTCTCTGACTGACAGTGGCATTGCCAAACCAACAAACAATACAAAAAGTTAAAATACTCTCAATAAAGGATTTGTAAAACAGAGTCAATATAGTACAGTCTATATTAAAAGAACCCAACTTTTTTAGAAAGTACAGTCTCTGTTGGCTCTTTTTGTAGATCTGGTCTGTACATTTACTCCACTGAAGCTTACTGTCCAAAAAGACACCCAGATATTTATATTCCTCTACAATTTCTATATTCTGGAACCTCCCTACGTCTACCTTTGACTCATTTCTCTCTGCCTCCTTCTTTCCATCTCCTCTCCTCATTTGACCTCACCCTATCACCGTCCCCCCCTACTCACAAGGCAGGCAATACGCTTGACCTCATCTTTACTAGATGCTGTTCTTCTACTAATCTCACTGCAACTCCCCTCCATGTCTCCGACCACTACTTTGTATCCTTTTCTCTCTCACTCTCCTCCAACACTACTCACTCTGCCCCTACTCAGATAGTAATGCGCCGTCGCAACCTTCGCTCTCTCTCTCCCGCTACTCTCTCCTCTTCCATCCTATCATCTCTTCCCTCTGCTCAATCCTTCTCCCTCTAATCTCCTGATTCTGCCTCCTCAACCCTCCTCTCCTCCCTTTCTGCATCCTTTGACTCTCTATGTCCCCTATCCTCCCGGCCGGCTCGGTCCTCCCCTCCTGCTCCGTGGCTTGACGACTCATTGCAAGCTCACAGAACAGGGCTCCGGGCAGCCGAGCGGAAATGGAGGAAAACTAGACTCCCTGCGGACCTGGTATCTTTACACTCCCTCCTCTCTACCTTTTCTTCCTCTGTTTCTGCTGCTAAAGCCACTTTCTACCACTCTAAATTCCAAGCATCTGCCTCTAACCCTAGGAAGCTCTTTGCCACCTTTTCCTCCCTGCTGAATCCCCCCCTCCCCCCCCCCCCCCCCCTCCCCCTCCCCCCCACTGAACCTCGGCAAGACAGAGCTGCTCTTCCTCCCGGGGAAGGACTGCCCGTTCCATGATCTCGCCATCACGGTTGACAACTCCGTTGTGTCCTCCTCCCAGAGTGCAAAGAGCCTTGGCATGACCCTGGACAACACCCTGTCGTTCTCCGCTAACATCAAGGCGGTGACCCGACCCTGTAGGTTCATGCTCTACAACATTCGCAGAGTACGACCCTGCCTTACACAGTAAGCAGCACAGGTCCTAATCCAGGCACTTGTCATCTCCCGATTACTGCAACTCGCTGTTGGCTGGGCTCCCTGCCTGTGCCATTAAACCCCTACAACTGATCCAGAACGCCGCAGCCCGTCTGGTGTTCAACCTACCCAAGTTCTCTCACGTCACCCCGCTCCTCCGCACACTCCACTGGCTTCCAGTTGAAGCTCGCATCTGCTACAAGACCATGGTGCTTGCCTACAGAGCTGTGAGGGGAATGGCACTTCCGTACCTTCAGGCACTGATCAGTCCCTACACCCAAACGAGGGCATTGCGTTCATCCACCTCTGGCCTGCTGCCCCCCCCTACCTCTGCGGAAGCACAGTTCCCGCTCAGCCCAGTCAAAACTGTTTGCTGCTCTGGCACCCCAATGGTGGAACAAGCTCCCTCACGACGCCAGGACAGCGGAGTCACTCACCACCTTCCGGAGACACTTGAAACCCCACCTCTTTAAGGATTTCCTGGGATAGGATAAAGTAATCCTTCTATCCCCCTTACCCCACCACACCACCCCCCCCCCCCCCCCCCCCAAAAAAAAAGTTACTGTGAAGTGGTTGTCCCACTGGCTATCATAAGGTGAATGCACCAATTTGTAAGTCTGCTAAATGACGAAAATGTAAAAATGTAAAATGTGTGAATGCATATAGTGACTTTTCTAATACATTTTCTCCTTTCTGTATCTGTTACAAGTTTACAAAACCAAATATATTCTACTAAAGATTCTTAAAAGGTACCAGTGCCTCCTGATTATTTATTGGAAGAGTGTAAGCTGTCTGCCAAGCTTTGTAGCTTACACATTGTGAGGGCAGAACAGTAAAAAGACTTACTACACAACGGGCCAAGACACAGGAAGAGTGGATCCCTTCTTCACATCGCTATCCAGCCAGACTCTTCAGCCATCAGACATCATCACAAGGAGGTAACCCAAGCTCATCATGCAACAACCAAAGGATCAAGGTAACACCCCAGAATTCCTTCAGCATCCAGATGTAGAGTGCAGCCCATACAACACGCTGGAGACAAGGTCACGGTGCTAAGCACTAGAGGCTCTAGGCAATCAAACCTGACATCAGTTAGTGCTGAAGCTGCCAGGTCACAACGCACGAGTTCCAGGCATTCAAGTCACTCTAACCTTTCATCAGCTAGTGCTGCAGCCACCAAGGCTCGTGCTAAAGCAGAGGCGGCACGCGCACTGGCTTCCTATGCTATACTTGAAGCGGATATCATTAGAGAACAAGCCTGCATAGAAGAAGAGCAGCAAAGGGTTACGGCTGAAGCAGCTGTCCTGGCAGCTAGAAGGAAAGCAGAGGTAAAAGCACATGGTTTGGATGTTCTCAAACAGGAGAAAGCTGCTAGTGCAGCCATAGCTGATGCTGAGGTTCTGGAAGCAGCCGCCGAAGATGAAAAAATTGATTCACATCATCTGATAGAAACACAGATGACACCTCTCAGCACAGCTCAACGCATCAGTGAGTATGTACAATCGCACACAACCATATACACTGCTCCACCTCATCGTGACCCAAGGTTTTTGGAATTATCAAAGATCCATCCAGCAGTGGTCAACGTTGATACAGCCAGATGCTACAAAACTGATCCGGTCCTCCGATTTGACAAACAAAGTGGTCATGAGCACAGAGGTCTACCTGTCAGTCCTTCAGTTAACCAACAGAACGGCAACATATTCCCCCCTCTCCAGAACACCATTAAAAGCTACAGAGGAGAGATCATGTCTGTCGGAGAACAACCCCACAACATTGGGCTGTCCAACCAAGCTCACCTGCCGTCTCGTCAGCCACAACCACGGCCTGCAACTGCCCTCAGAGAGGATCCACCTGATACATCAGGAGCTACAGATTTAACTAAATACCTGATATGTTGTGAAATGGTGAGTTCCGGCCTATTGAAGTTTGATGACCATCCAGAAAACTATTGGGCCTGGAAATTATCCTTTCTTAGCAGCACCCAAGACCTAAATCTGACAGCCAGAGAAGAGCTGGACCTACTCTCCAAATGGCTTGGACCCGAGTCATCTGAGCAAAGAGGATCAGATCGGTGCACATCCACAATGCAACAGCAGGGTTCACGATGGTATGGCAGAGACTTGAAGACTGCTATGGTTCACCTGAAGTGATTGAAAACACACTTCTGAAGAAAATTGAAGATTTTTCGAAGATCACAAACAAAGACAACACGAAGTTAAGAGAGCTTGGACACATGCTTCTAGAGCTGGAGTCAGCTAAAGCTGGTGGAGACCTGCCAGGCCTCTCGTATCTGGACACATCTCGTGGTGTCAATCCAATCATAGAGAAGCTCCCCTACAGCCTACAAGAAAGATGGATCTCACAAGCGTCAAAATACAAGGACGATCATTGGGTTGCATTCCCACCGTTCTCCTTCTTCGCCAATCTTATTTTCAACTAAGCGAGGACCCACAACGATTCAAACTCCACAAAGACTGAAAAACCACCAGAGAAGCACAACAGAGAACACAGAACTCCAGTGTCCGTACGGAAGACAGAAGTTTCATCTCAGTCTGAAGCTAACCAGGCTCATCCCACAGGAAAGACAGTTGAGGACCCAAACAAACAGTGTCCATTTCACAAGCTTCACCCTCTAAGAAAATGCTGCAGCTTCAGGAGCAAGACACTGGATGAATGCAAGTCTTATCTCAAGGACAACCACATCTGTTTCAGATGCTGTGCTTCAACCAAACATCTCGCAAAAGACTGTGAGACAGTGGTGCAGTGCCAAGAGTGTGACAGTGATAGATATCCGTCTGCGTTGCATCCGGGGCCAGCCCCATGTAGAACAGAGAACTCCACAGCCAAGGAAGACCATGGCGGGGAGCAAAGGGAAAGGGCAACACCTGCAGTAACCTCAAAGTGCACTGAGATATGTGGAGAGGCAGTCAGCTCTAGATCGTGTTCCAAGACATGCTTAGTCAGTGTATCCTGCAGGTCACCGAGAGAAGGCAGTCAGAATGTATGCCGTCTTAGATGAACAGAGCAACAAGTCATTAGCCAGAACTGAGTTCTTCGCTGTCAAAGGAGGTTCAGCTCCCTACACTCTGAAGACATGTTCAGGAGTTATGGAGACATCTGGGAGAAGAGCAAGCAACTACATTGTGGAGTCATTGGAAGGAAAAACACAGTTTACTCTTCCCACTCTCATAGAATGTGAAATTATGCCCGATGATAGATCAGAGATTCCCAGAAAAGATTCCAGCACTCGATCCGGGCGCAGCAATCCTTCTCCTGCTCAGAAGAGACATACTAAGAGTGTACAAAGTCAGAGAGCAATACAACAGGCCTCACAACGCACCCTACGCACCATACCTTGACCTTGGATGGGTTATCATCGGTGATGTCTAAAAGGATCTCACAAGCCAGCTAAAGTTAGCGTTTACAGAACAAATGTGCTGCAAAATGGACACACATCATTCCTTAGCCCTTGTGCTAACATCATTCAGATCAAAGAGAGACTGAATAACACAACAAAGCTTCAGGAAGCTCAGAGTTGCATAGAGGCCGCTGTCCCCGCTGGAGAAACAGACGACTTTGGATGCAATATATTTGAAAGAGCACAAAACGAGCCAGCCCCATCGATTGAAGATAGCGTCTTCCTTGAGATCGTGGATATAGAAGTCTTCATGGACAAGTCTAAAAGCTGGGTAGCTCCTCTACCTTTCCGTTCACCATGGCGTCAACTCCCTAACAACAGAGGACAGGCACTAAAATGACACACGTCTCTGCAACGTACTCTGGAGAGGAAGCCAGACATGAAAGAACTTGCTAGCTTGTGATAAAAATGCTGTTCTTTATTTGTATCCATTTGTGTGAATGTACAGTATATAGTGACTTTTCTAATACATTTTCTCCTTTCTGTATCTGTTATAGTTTTACAAAACAAAATATATTCTACTAAAGATTCTTAAAAGGTACCAGTGCCTCCTGATTCTTTATTGGAAGAGTGTAAGCTGTCTGCCAAGCTTTGTAGCTTACACATTGTGAGGGCAGAGCAGTAACACCACAACCATGTCTTTCAAGGAGACGTGCAGTACCAGCAAATCTTCAGCAATAGGTCCAAACAGTTGGTCTACAAGCCCTAAACCACTTCCGGCAGTCTTATTCAGCTGGCCGTACATCGCAGACAGGACAAGACCATTCACCACAAGCACAAAGAGTCACAAGCACTATACTTCAGCAGCCCACCATGCCAAACACCATTGCCAGTGTACCGCAGCTGGATAAAGGACCTTAAAATAAATATGGATATTTTCGTTCAATCCTCAAAATGTGTCTGCCTTTATGGATTCACAGAATATATTTATATAAGCTGTAAAGGGCTCTGTAGCATCAAACAGATGTTAGACATCCAGATATATCCAAATCATGTTTATTTGTCTAAAATACAGGGGAGTGTACAATATTTAATGCTAACTCAAAAAGAGAACTGTGTATTCAACAAGAATGTTATATGGTAAAAGTAAAAAAAGATATAGTATAATCAGTGTAGTACAGTCGTGGTCAAAAGTATTGGTCTTCACAAAGTTCACTGCTTCAGTGTTATGAGATATTTTTGTCAGATGTTACTATGGTATACTGAATTATAATTACAAGCATTCCATAAGTGTCAAAGGATTTTATTGACAATTACATTAAGTTAATGCAAAGAGTCAATATTTGCAGTGTTGACCCTTCTCTTTCAAGACCTCTGCAATCCACCCTGGCATGCTGTTAATTAACTTCTGGGCCACATCCTGACTGATGGCAGACCATTCTTGCATAATCAATGCTTGGAGTTTGTCAGAATCTGTGGGTTTTTGTTTGTCCACCCGCCTCTTGAGGATCGACCACAAGTTCTCAATGGGATTAATGTAGTCCCCTGTAGCTCAGTTGATAGAGCATGGCACTTGCAACGCCAGGGTTGTGGATTCGTTTCCCACGGGGGCCAGTATGAAAATGTATGTACTCACTAACTATAAGTCGCTCTGAATAAGAGCTAAATGACTAAAATGTAATTAAGGTCTGGAGAGTTTCCTGGCCATGGACCCAAAATGTTGATGTTTTTTCCCCCGAGCCACTTAGTTATCACTTTTCCCTTATGGCAAGGTGCTCCATCATGCTGGAAAAGGCATTGGTCATCACCAAACTGTTCTTGGATGGTTAGGAGAAGTTGCTCTTGAAGGATGTGTTGGTACCATTCTTTATTCATGGCTGTGTTCTTAGGCAAAACTGTGAGTGAGCCCACTCCCTTGGCTGAGAAGCAACCCCACACATGAATGGTCTCAGGATGCTTTACTGTTGGCATGACAAAGGACTGATGGTAGCGCTCACCTTGTCTACTCCGGACAAGGTGTTTTCCGGATGCCCCAAACAATCGGAAAGGGGATTCATCAGAGAAAATGACTTTACCCCAGTCCTCAGCAGTCCAATCCCAGTACCTTTTGCAGAATATCAGTATGTCCCTGATGTTTTTCCTGGAGAGAAGTGGCTTCTTTGCTGCCCTTCTTGACACTAGGCCATCCTCCAAAAGTCTTCGCCTCACTGTGTGTGCAGATGCACTCACACCTGCCTGCTGCCATTCCTGAGCAATGGTGCCCCGATCCCGCAGCTGAATCAACTTTAGGAGACGGTCCTGGCGCTTGCTGGACTTTCCTGGGCGCCCTGACGCCTTCTTCACAACAATTGAACCTCTCTCCTTGAAGTTCTTGACGATCCGATAAATGGTTGATTTAGGTGCAATCTTACTAGCAGCAATATCCTTGCCCGTGAAGCCCTTTTTGTGCAAAGCAATGATGACGGCACGTGTTTCCTTGCAGGTAACCATGGTTAACAGAGGAAGAACAATGATTTCAAGCACCACCCTCCTTTTAAAGCTTCCAGTCAGTTATTCTAACTCAATCAGCATGACAGAGTGATCTCTCACCCGTGTTAACGAGAGAATCACTGACATGATGGCAGCTGGTCCTTTTGTGGCAGGGCTGAAATGCAGTGGAAACGTTTTTTTGGGATGAAGTTCATTTTCATAGCAAAGAGGGACTTTGCAATTCATTGCAATTCATCTGATCACTCTTCATGACATTCTGGAGTATATGCAAATTGCCATCATCAAAACTGAGGCAGCAGACTTTGTGAAAATTAGTATTTGTGTCATTCTCAAAACTTTTGACCATGACTGTACACTTCATTGTGTTTCAGGTGTAGTAAAGTGCAGAGAACTGTAGCTACAGATTTTTACAACAGATCATGGGATTTAACCAAATATTTTTGGTATCCATTACCGGGAGTTACAGGATAGGTACTAATCAAGGACGCTGTCTTCGTCCTCGATTAGTGGAGAGTCCGTGTCCAGTTGCAGGGGGTCCGTTTCAATTTAGAAAATGCTCCGTTATTAAAATAAATACTTTTTTGCTCCATGAAGTAATCCAACAGTGTACGACACCATCTATTTGAAGTCTTCTCTCATTGATCGAGACAGGTGAGTGTCCACCCTTAAGTACCGCATGTCATGATGACAGACACCTGTCTCGATCAATGAAATAGACAAGATGGCGGCGTACACATTGTTGGATTACTTCATGGAGCAAAAAAAATATGTATTTTAATAACTGAGCGTTTTCTAAATTCAAACTGACCCCCTGCAACTAGACACAAACATTTAATGAGACTCCTGTTTCTACAAATCGAGGACGAAGACATCATCTCCAAGCTAAGGGTGGTTGAACATTCTGTGCTACACCAAACAGTACCTATCCTTTAACTCCCAGTAATGGATACCAACAATCTTTGGTTGAATCACATTCAAATCAAATTGTATTTGTCACATGCGCCGAATACAGCAGGTGTAGTAGACCTTACCATGAAATGCTTACTTACAAGCCCTTAACCAACAATGCAGTTCAAGAAATAGAGTTAAGAAAATATTTACTAAATAAACTGAAGTAAAAAATAAAATAAAAAGTAACACAATAAAATAACAATAACCAGGTTATATACAGGGGGTACCGGAACCAAGTCAATGTGCGGGGGTACAGGTTATTCGAGGTAATTAGTAAATGTAGGTAGGGGAAACGTGACTATGCATAGATAATAAACAGCGAGTAGCAGCAGTATAAAAACCAACTGGCAAGTGTCTTCACTGACATTTTAAACCTCTCCCTGACTGAGTCTGTAATACCAACATATTTCAAGCAGACCACCATAGTCCCTGTGCCCAAGAACACAAAGGTAACCTGCCTAAATGACTACCGCCCCATAGCACTCACTTTACATACACCTTAGCCAAATACATTTAAACTCAGTTTTTCACAATTCCTGACATTTAATCCTAGTAAAAATTCCCTGTCTTAGGTCAGTTAGGATCACCACTTTATTTTAAGAATGTGAAATGTCAGAATAATAGTAGAGCGAATGCCATGACATAATTTTCTGGAATTTTCCGAGCTGTTTAAAGGCACCGTCAACTTATTGTATGTACATTTCTGACCCACTGGAATTGTGATACAGTGAATTATAAGTGAAATAATCTGTCTGTAAACAATTGTTGGAAAAATGTATTTTGTCATGCACAAAGTAGATGTCCTAACCGACTTGCCAAAACTAGAGTTTGTTAACAAGACATTTGTGGAGTGGTTGAAAAACGGGTTTTAATGACTCCAACCTAAGTGTATGTAAACTTCCGACTTCAACTGTATGTGAGAATGCTATTCATTGACTACAGCTCAGTGTTCAACACCATAGTGCCCTCAAAGCTCATCACAGCTAAGGACCCTGGGACTTATCACCTCCCTCTGCAACTGGATCCTGGACTGGATCCTGGACCGCCCCCAGGTGGTAAGGGTAGGTAATTACACATCTGCCACGCTGATCCTCAACACAGGGGCCCCTCAGGGGTGCGTGCTCAGTCCCCTCCTGTACTTCCTGTTCACCCATGACTGCGTGGCCAAGCATGACTCCAACACCATCATAACATTTGCAGACGACACAACAGTGATAGGCCTGATCACCGACAGCGATGAGACAGCCTATAGGGAGGAGGTCAGAGACCTGGCCGTGTGGTGCCAGGACAACAACCTCTTCCTCAACGTGATCAAGACAAAGGAGCTGATCGTGGACTACAGGAAAAGGAGGGCCGAACAGGCCCCCATTAACATCGACAAGGCTGCAGTGGAGCGGATCGAGAGTTTCAAGTTCCTTGGTGTCCACATCACCAACAAACTATCGTGGTCCAAACACACCAAGACAGTCGTGAAGAGGGCACGACAAAGCCTATTCCGCCTCAGGAGACTGAAAAGATTTGGCATGGGTCCTCAGATCCTCAGATCCTCAAAAAGTTATACAGCTGCACCATCGAGAGCATCCTGACCGGTTGCATCACCGCCTGGTATGGCAACTGCTCGGCATCCGACCGTAAGGCGCCAAAGAGGGAAGTGCGTACGGCCCAGTACATCACTGGGGCCAAGCTTCCTTTCATCCGGCAGTGTTAGAGGAAGGCCTTAAAAATTATCAAAGACTCCAGCCACCCTAGTCATAGACTGTTCTGTCTGCTACCACACGGCAAGCAGTACCGGAGCGCCAAGTCTAGGTCCAAAAGGCTTCTTAACAGCTTCTACCCCAAGCCATAAGAGTCCTGAACATCTAATCAAATGGCTACCAGAAAACTATTTGCATTGTCCCCCGCCCCCCCACCCCGTCTTTTACGCTGCTGCTACTCTCTGTTTATTATCTATGCATAGTCACTTTAACTCTACCTACATGTAGATATTACCTCAATAACCTAGACTAACCTGTGCCCCTGCACATTGACTCTGTACCGGTACCCCCTGTATATAGCCTCGCTACTGTTATTTTACTACTGCTCTTCATTATTAATTTTTACTTATCAATTTTTTACTTAACACTTATTTTTCTTAAAAATGCATTGTTGGTTAAGGGCTTGTACGTAAGCATTTCACTGTAAGGTCTACACCTGTTGTATTCGACGCATGTGACAAATAACATTTGATTTGATGTTACACGTTTGCTAAAAAGTTACCAACGGGAAGCTTGGCGCATAGTAACAAGTTAGCAGGTGCCAGGCTAACTAGCTAGCCAACTCCAGTCATGTGTTAACGTTTGCTGGTAAACCTAGCTTTAGGTGGCTGGTTGTAACATTATAGCTTGCAGTTTAGTAGCCATATCTACGACTAAAAAGAGAAGAGGTTTTACAATTGAGATACAGTAGATCTCCGATTGTAAAACCTCTTCTATTTTTAGTCATAGATATGGCTACCTGTAGTTGTTTAGCTAACTCGCTACCTACCTAGCTACCTAAGTTAGCAAACAGAAAAATAATTCGATTTCCCCTCACTGTAACACGGTAGTATGTAATACACAATATGTGTTTCAGTAGATTAACTAAAGTTAGCTAGCTAGCTAGGTGGCTTGCAGGGAAAATAACTTACTTAGCTAGCCACCATATTTTTCATCTGCCCTCTTGGTGGTGGCATTAGCTGTAGCTGAGCTTCTAGCTAAATCCAACTCTATGTTTCAAATCATTTTTGCTATATTCCAGTTGAAACATGTATGGTTGTAGTCTTTCAGAGACTGGACAAAATGTGTAAGCTTGTATATTTAGCAATGAATCTGCTGAAAGGAACATTGCCGAAAGATGTCCAATGGCTCTATTGAACAAGGACAACCATATCTACATGCACAAAAACGTATAGTGCGATCAGTATCACAGAGCCTTCGCGAAATGCCACAAAGCAGGACAAATTTTTTTTGGGGGATCTCCATTCCCATCAATACACCAGAAGCCCCCATAGGGTGCATCATTCAGCGCACGAAGCCCAGACCTGCCTTCCTCCTTGGCAATTATGTGTGAAACACATCTCACTGACCTAGAAATGCCTCAGACATTATAAAAACAAGCCCAGATTCCCCCAGGGTGAAATTCCCCTTTAATGTTGATGCTACCATGATTACGGATAGTCCTGAATTAATCGTGAATAATGATGAGTGAGAAGGTTACAGACGCACAAATATCATACCACCAAGACATGCTAACCTCTCACCATTACAATAACAGGGGAGGTTAGCATTTTTTGGGGGGTATGATATTGTGCGTCTAACTTTCTCACTCATTATTATTCATGATTCATTCAAGACTATCCATAATCATGGTAGCATTCACGTTAATGTAGTGTTCAGAAACATACAGTATGAACACTGTTTAGAAACATATTCATTTTTTACCAATAATTTCTATTGGGCACAAAATAATCTGAAAAACAACTGAAATAAACATCAAATGCATCCAACAAGTTTGTAGAGTCACAAGCTTGATGTAATCATTGCGTGCTATAAATATTCTGAACAAAAATATAAACGCAACATTTTACTGAGTTACAGTTAATTTACGGGAATCAGTGAATTTAAATAAATGCATTAGGCCCTAATCTATGGATTTCACATGACTGGGAATACAGATATGCATCTGTTGGTCACAGATACCTTAACAAAAAAAGGTAGGGGCGTGGATCAGAAAACCAGTCAGTATCTGGTGTGACCACCATTTGCCTCATGCAGCGCGATACATTTCCTTCGCATAGAGTTGATCAGGCTGTTGATTGTGGCCTGTGGAATGTTGTTCCACTCCTCTTCAATGGCTGTGTGAAGTTGCTGGATATAGGCGGGAACTGGAACACGCTGTCGTACACGTCGATCCAGAGCATCCCAAACATGCTCAAGGGTGACATGTCTGGTGCGTATACAGGCCATGGAAGAACTGGGACATTTTCAGCTTCCAGGAACTGTGTACAGATCATTGCGACATGGGGCTGTGCATTATCATGCACGGTATCTCTGTGCATTCAAATTGCCATCGATAAAATGCAATTGTGTTCGTTGTCCGTAGCCTATGCATGCCAATACCATAACCCCACCGCCACACACATGGTCTGCGGTTGTGAGGCCGGTTCAACGTACTGCCAAATTCACTACAGCGATGTTGGAGGCGGCTTATGTTAGAGAAATTAACATTAAATTCTCTGGCAACAGCTCTGCTGGACAATCCTGCAGTCAGCATGCCAATTGCATGCTCCCTCAAAACTTGAGACATCTGTGGCATTGTGTTGTGTGACAAAACTGCACATTTTAGAGTGGCCTTTTATTGTCTCCAGCACAAGGTGCACCTGTGTAATGATCATGCTGTTTAACCAGTTTCTTGATATGCCACACCTGTCAGATGGATGGATTATCTTAGCAAAGGAGAAATGCTCACTAACAGGGATGTAAACAAATTTGTGCACAACATTTGAGAGAAATAAGCTTTTTGTGCATATGGAACATTTCTGGGATCTTTTATTTTAGTTCATGAAACATGGGACGAACAATTACGTGTTGTGTTTATGTTTTTTTCAGTGTATATGACCAAATACTAAACATTTGACTACTTTAATACACATAAGTGAATTTGTCCCAATACTTTTGGTCCCCTAAAATGGGGGGAATATGTACAAAAAATTCTGAAGCTGACAGTCTGCACTTTAACCTCATAGTCATTGTATCATTTCAAATACATAGTGCTGGAGTACAGAGCCAAAACAACAAAAAATGTGTCACTGTCCCAATACTTTTGGACCTCACTGTATTTCATGATACTCGTTTGCTACAACACCTGGCAACTTTGGCAACTTTGTTTGAAGGTTTCATGTCATTGTAAAAATAATCACTGTTAACATGGAAACGATCTCAACCTTGTGTCTCTTCTATTTGATCTGAATGCTCAGTCTTTAGTAAGTTGTTCAACAACACAAAATTCTAAAACTGGCTAGTTTTGTCTCGTCTCTCCTTATATCGGCCATTATGTCTTACCAGACTTAAGTCTTTTGTTAATCATCATTTTAAAACTGTATTGATGAGCATAGGCCACTCATCAATAGATCCACACCAATTAGAAGCTGAACCCTATACTAAGAGTGTGAGTGAGGTATGTTTGCCTGGTTAAACCAGACTGAATGCTGCACACACAATAGCTTCACTTCACTTAACAATGGTGAGCGTCTGGTATACCACCCTTGAAGAACTTGCCAAGGGCGATGTAAATAAGGTGCTTTCTAGAAAATTCTGTCTCCGCAGATTCCATCTAGCCTAGCTAATTGCCTAACTAGCCCATGGTACAGTGTATTGTGGGTGATGTTGATGACACTGTACATTTTCTCGCAAAATACCATCTTAGAAAAAAGGGTTCCAAAAGGGTTATTTGGCTGTCCACATAGAATAACCCTTTTTGGTTCCAGGTAGAACCCTTTTGCACCTGGAACCAAAGAGGGTTCTTCAAAGGGTTCTCCTATGGGGACAGCCGAAGAACCCTTTTGGAACCCTTTTTTAGAAGAGGGTATATTGCGAGATAATGTACAGTGTCATCAACAACACCCACAATACACTGTACCATGGGCTAGTTAGGCAATTAGCTGGGCTAATATTTTTTAAGTGTACTAGTCCAGGGTCAGATTTCCAATCAAGCTAATCTTATTTTTAAACTGACAACACTGTCCTTAGACACTGATTTTAGATATGTTGTTAGAAGGTCAATGGAGTTGCCCTTAGTACTGTAACTGTACCTTATGCAGGGAGCTGATAATGCCCCTCTCTAGCTCTAGGAGCCATTTCTACACCTGGCTGCAGGCCTTGGAGGTGGAGATTATATCTAGGAGCTCCACCACCTCTCCATTTCTGCTCTTAATTTGTGTGATGTCCAGCATGTCTGTGAACACCATGTCATTGATGTCCTCAAAACACTTCTTCAGATGAGGCAGCACTCTATAGAAAGAGTGGGGACAATAACGGATTTATATATTTGTGTGGGTAACTCTTCTCACGTTACTATAACAAATATGTAGCACCCACAAAGGGACACAAAGTAGTCAAAAAATATGGGCCTAGTTCACCCCAACCAAAGTTAGTCTGGAGCATATACAGTGCCTTCAGAAAGTATTCACACCCCTTGACTTTTTCCACATTTTGTTGTTACAGGCTGAATTTAAAATGGATTAAATTAAGATTTGGTGTCACTGGCCTACGCACAATACCCCATCATGTCAAAGTGGAATTATGTTTTTAGAAATGTTTACAACTTAATAAAAAATGAAAAGCTGAAATGTCTTGAGTCAATAAGTATTCAACCATTGGAGTCTGCTGAGGTGAGGACGGATCATAATAATGGCTGGAACGGAGCAAATGGAATGGCATCAAACCATGTGTTTGATGTAATTGTTACCATTCCACGTATTCCACTCCAGCCATTACCACGAGCCTGTCCTCCCCAATTAAGGTGCCACCAATCTCCCGTGTATTCAACCCCTTTGTTATGGCAAGCCTAAATAAGTTCAGGAGTAAAAATGTGCTTAACAAGTGATATAATAAGTTGTATGGACACACTCTGTGTACAATAATAGTGTTTAACATGATTTTTTAAATGACATCTTCATCTCTGTACCCCACACATACAATTATCTGTAAGGTCCCTCAGTCGAGTAGTGAGTTTCAAACACAGATTCAACCACAAAAACCAGGGAGGTTTTACAATGCCTCGCAAAGAAGGGCACCTATTGGTAGATGGGTAAAAAAAAAAAAGCAATACATTGAATATCCCTTTTAGCGCGTCACTTGTTTCCGTGCTACACTGTTTGTTGCTGCTTGGCTACCTGCCAAACGTTACATTTTGACTTTTAAAAAAAAGGTTTAATCTATCTTCATTTAACACATTTTACCAATGTCTTAGTTATTGTTATATTTTTTACTCACTCAACTTTTTTCATTCAATTTTTTCACCCCGGACGCTTTATCTGGACATGGTTCTACAGGACCTCCACCTGCCGAAGCTAAGTAGAAACATTAACACTATACCATCTAATTGCAGTCGCTGTCCTCATAATATACAGGAGAACTATCGCCTTATGGTGAGGATAGCCATGCTGCAAGCACAGCTTCAGGCACAATCGTTAGGCAAGGGCAAAGTAAGTGTAGGAAAGGATGAAACAGCGTCTGTGCCACCAGTACAGATACAGTTGAAGTCGGAAGTTTACAAACACCTTAGCCAAATACATTTAACCTCTGTTTTTCACAATTCCTGACATTTAATCCTAGTAAAAATTCCCTGTCTTAGGTAAGTTAGGATCACCACTTTATTTTAAGAATGTGAAATGTCAGAATAATAGTCGAGAGAATGATTTATTTCAGCTTTTATTTATTTCATCACATTCCCAGTGGGTCAGAAGTTTGCATACACTCAATTAGTATTTGGTAGCATTGCTTTAAATTGTTTGATTGGGTCAAACATTTCGGGTAGCCTTCCACAAGCTTCCCACAATAAGCTGGGTGAATTTTGGCCCATTCCTCCAGACAGAGCTGGTGTAACTGAGTTAGGTTTGTAGGCCTTCTTGCTCGCACACGCTACTTCAGTTCTGCCCACACATTTTCTATAAGATTGAGGTCAGGGCTTTGTGATGGCCACTCCAATACCTTGACTTTGTTGTCCTTAAGCCATTTTATCACAACTTTGGAAGTATGCTTAGGGTCATTGTCCATTTTGAAGACTCATTTGCGACCAAGCTTTAACTTCCTGACTGATGTCTTGAGATGTTGCTTCAACATATCCACATAATTTTTCTTCCTCATGATGCCATCTATTTTGTGAAGTGCACCAGTCCCTCCTGCAGCAAAGCACCCCCACAGCATGATGCTGCTACCCCTGTGCTTCATGGTTGGGATGTTGTTCTTAGGCTTGCAAGCGACCCCCTTTTTCCTCCAAACATAACGATGGTCATTATGGCCAAACATTCCTATTTTCGTTTCATCAGACCAATGGACATTTCTCCAAAAGTACGATATTTGTCCCCATGTGCAGTTGCAAACAGAAGTCAGGTTTATTTATGGCGGTTTTGGAGCAATGGCTTCGATTTACTGTGGATAATGATACTTTTGTACCTGTTCCTCCAGCATCTTCACAAGGTCGTTTGCTGTTGTTCTGGGATTGATTTGCACTTTTCGCATCAAAGTACGTTCATCTCTAGGAGACAGAATGGCGTCTCCTTCCTGAGCGGTATGACGGCTGCGTGGTCCCATGGTGTTTATACTTGCGTACTATTGTTTGTACAGATGAACGCGGTACCTTCAGGCGTTTGGAAATTGCTCCCAAGGATGAACCAGACTTGTGGAGGTCAAAAAATATTTTCTGAGGTCTTGGCTGATTTCTTTTCATTTTCCCATGATGTCAAGCAAAGAGGCACTGGGTTTGAAGGTAGGCCTTGAAATACATCCACAGGTACACCTCCAATTGACTCAAATGATGTCAATTAGCCTATCAGAAGCTTCTAAAGACATGAAATCATTTTCTGGAATTTTCCAAGCTGTTTAAAGGCACAGTCAACTTAGTGTATGTAAAATTCTGACCCACTGGAATTGTGATACAGTGAATTATAAGTGAAATAATCTGTCTATAAACAATTGTTGGAAAAATGACTTGTGTCATGCACAAAGTAGAAGTCCTAACCGACTTGCCAAAACTATAGTTTGTTAACAAAAAATGTGTGGAGTGGTTGAAAAACAAGTTTTAATGACTCCAACCTAAATGTATGTAAACTTCCGACTTCAACTGTAGTAGTATAAATCCCCTCGCACAGTCCCCGCAGCCGGACAATTTTCTCAAGGCTTCTGGAACAAATGCTGTCGGCATGCTCAACCGGGGGCGGAGCTAGCATGTTGGAGTGAACGGCTGTGTGTGAGAGGCTCCTGCAACTTTTTTGCGAAATAATCTAACCTAACTTACTTTATGGCACTTCTTACAAAAAACGTTTCTTTCTAATACAATATTGTAACTTTCTATGTGAAAATGCCGAGTAATAAGCGACCAAAGGACAATAAATCCACATCGGAGGCCTACTCCCCACCAAACAACGAGACAGACATTGCGGAAGGCACAGGCAACAACGTGACACTTACAGAACTTACCCGGGCTTTGGGAGAACTACGTGTTGCTATAGCGGAGGATCTTAAGGCTACTATTGCTGAACTGGACACTAAAATCGAGAGCACCATTCGAACGGTCGCTTCGCAGGGCCAGAGTATTGTGGACCTTGAGAAAGCTTCTGAATTCAACTCTGGTAGGATCGACGAGTTAGAGAAGCTATGCACGTCATTGCAGGATACTGTGCAGAGAGTTTCTGTGAAAGTGGTCGACCTGGAGGGCAGATCCAGGCGTCATAACCTTCGCGTTGTGGGTCTGGCAGAAGGGGTGGAGGCGGGCTCTCGCCCCACCGACTTCTTCGCCAAGCTACTGAAGGATGCAATGGGACCAAATGTTTTTGCTTCGGATCCCCTACTGGACCGTGCACATCGCGCCCTTGTCCCAGTGCCTGGACCGGGCCAGCGTCCTCGCCCAGTAATCATCTGTTGTCACAGTTTCAAGACCAATGATCTTATCCTGCGCGAGGCTCGAATGAGGGGCAACATGTGACATAAAGGGCACCCCTTTCGTGTCTATGAGGATTATGCGCCCGATGTGGCAAAACACTGCGCTGGCTACAGAGATGTCACATGACCAAACTCTACAAACTCCATCTTCGCCCAGCCTTGCTCTTCCCTGCAAGACTAAGAATTACCCCGCCTTCCGGGGAGAAGATTTGGCTCTCCTAGGTTTTGGACGCAGAGAAGTTTATCCGGGAATATACACCAATCCCCCGTACAGGTTAGAGTGCCTTGTCATTGTGTGTTAGGGTCTGCTCATGGACTCGAATCCATACTATACCATAACGGGTGAAACCGTATTAAACGGTCACAGCAAGGGCTACCGATCATGTAATACGCTGAGCTGACCAATGGAGGGCGGTCAGAGCTCTCATTTAACGTTAATTTCACTTTCATTCTGACTGGGTTTAGAGCGATGCCTGTATGGGAGGCCTTCAAGGTCGGATCATTGACACTTTCGGATGGATATACTTATATTCCCCCATTTTTGTTTTGTTATTTATTTTTCAATTCTTACATTATTCCTATTACCATACCATGTATTTATTGCTTGCAGGGGTCTGGGGGTGATGGTTGGGAAGGGGCAGACGCAGACACCTGGATAGCAAGTTGATGCTTTGTGCTGTTCTGACTTTGTCATAGCCTGGCCCGCTCTCACGATTTGATTCCCACCAGCCCTCCGTGGTGCCTGTGTCTGTGTAGGTGTGCGTACATATAATAATTATTATCTGTACTTTATTATTATTTTCTCTTAGCATTTTAGTATTATGTATGTGTATATTTTAAATTAGTATAGCTTATTATTCTGGGGTATGAATGTTTGTGTATGTAGATGTGTGTGTATGGATGTATGTATGTGTATGCGTGTGTATGTATCTGTATATATTTAAGAATGTTTATTTTATATGTATATTTTTTGGTATGTATACATATGTTTGTATGTAGGTGTGTGTGTGTGTGTATGTGTATGTGTATGTGTATGTGTGTGTGTGTGTATGTATGTATGTATGTATGTATGTATGTATGTATGTATGTATGTATGTATGTATGTATGTATGTATGTATGTATGTATGTATGTATGTATGTATGTATGTATGTATGTGTGTGGGTGCACGTGTGTGTATATGTATGTGTGTGCGTATATATACGCACGTGTATGTGTGTGTGTGTATGTATGTAGGTATGCACATGTATGTATGTATGTATGTATGTATGTATGTATGTATGTATGTATGTATGTATGTATATGTGTGTGTGGATGTGTATATGTGTATGTGTGCACATATGTATATATAAATCACTATTATTAATTTTTTATATAAATCTATTTAATTATTTATTATTATTTTTATTTATTTATTTTACTTTTTATTTATTTTTTACTTTTTATTTTTTGATTGGGGGGTACGTTCAATTTATCAAAATCCTTGTTCCCATCTCCTAACCCACAATATGTAACTGTACTGCTGTCTATGTCGGTTACTGATGGTTTATGTTTAGACCGGCATTGCTTAGCAATAGAATCTTGTGATGTTACATCTTGCTTATCTCAGGGATTGACCCAAGATGAACCTTAAGTGCGCAATATGTTTAAGTTGCAACTTATTCTGTTTAGGTTTAGTAGATGCTAATTGAACACTTTAAGCGCGGGAGCCTCCTCAGTTCATATGTTAGTAGAAGTTCTAGGATAGTGAGAGGTGAACGTATAGTTGGGATTTTATTTTTGTTTTACCTCTTGTTCGAGGTCGCGCCGTGCTTTTTTGGCATCGGCCAGACAATGTGTTTGTTATTTTTATTTTCATATTTTTTTCTGTCCTATTTGTGTATGCCTGTTAAATGTGGGTTGATGGGGGGGGGGTAAAGGTTGGGGAAAGTAGGGGAACAGGGTGGAGAGTGAAGGTGCTTGTGGGGGAGAGGGGTGGGTTGGATACTGCTCGGATGTAGGTGCTACATATGCTGATCATGATGGTTTGGTGCGCTTTCTTACCTTTTTAGTGAGTTACATGTTATGCAGGCCACCATAGGAACTACAAATGAGAGGAGGGCGGGGCTTACATTCACTTCCTGGAATGTCAAGGGTTTAAACAAACCAATTAAGAGAGGCAAGGTCCTAGCCCACTTGAAAGCACTTTCGTCTGATATTATATTTTTGCAAGAAACCCATCTGAAAAACAATTCTCATAACAGACTTAAATGTAAGTGGGTGGGGCAAGTGTATCACTCTAACTTCTCTGCCAAAACGAGAGGCACAGCGATTCTGGTACGGAAAGGAATTCCCTTTCTACATAAAACCACTATTGTGGATAAAGAGGGTCGTTATGTGATCGTAATAGGAGAGATCCACTCTACTTCTGTAACTCTACTAAATATCTATGGGCCAAACATTGATAACCCCTCTTTTTTCAAAAGAGTCCTTGCCCTGATTCCAGATATCTCCCATACTAATCTGGTCATTGGAGGGGACCTTAACTGTGTACTAGACCAATATTTGGATAGATCCTCTACCCGGCGAACCCCTACCTCCTATTCAAGCGAATTCTTGAATAGCTACATAAAAAATTAGAACTTATTTGATATATGGAGGATCTCTAACCCTACGGGTAGGGAATACTCCTTTTACTCTCATGTTCACAATGTATATACTCGAATTGACTACTTTTTGGTTGATGCTAAACTACTCCCCTATACCTGTAATGTGAGATATCATGATATTATAATCTCTGACCACAGTCCACTCACCTTCTCCCTGAGATTGGGTGACATCATACCAAACGAGAGGGTCTGGAGGTTGAATCCTCAGCTCCTCACAGAACCAACATTCTGTGAACATCTTAAAGACCAAATTACATTTTTCTTTGATACCAACGACGACACAGAGACTTCTCCAGCATTATTGTGGGAAATGCTGAAGGCATATTTGAGAGGCTGTATCATCTCCTTTCAGACTGCCAGGAGTAGGCAAAACAGAAGAAAATTGGTAGAACTGGAGGGACAAATTCACTCACTGGATAGGGAGAATGCTAGACATCCATCTATGGAGAAACATAAAATAATTATGTATTTAAAATTTAAATACAACCAGATCCTCTCGGCTAAAATTGCTAAATCTTTTCTCTATGCCAAGCAAAGATATTTTGAGTTTGGTGACAAACCACACAAATTACTCGCCAGACAACTTCGAAAAAATGTGAGTGACCGAATGATTCACAAAGTTAAATCTGCATCTGGGGAATTACTCTCCTCCCCCAAAGACATCAATGACAGATTCTGTCAGTTTTATGAGACTCTATATACATCTAAAGTGGATCCTAACCCCTTAATTATGCAAAACCTTTTGGAGGACTGTAATCTTCCGGCCCTGAACCAGGAAGACTCTAACTTCCTGAATAAGGAGATATCTCTTGAAGAAATTAGAGAAACAATTAAATCTCTAAAGAGTGGCAAGACCCCGGGCCCAGATGGATACCCTGATGAATTCTATAAAACATTCAGCAACATGCTCTCTCCCTACCTGCACAAAATGTTGGTTCGGGCCAATGAGGATGGAGCTCTCCCATCTACTTTGGATGAGGCGTTTATTACAGTTATAAATAACAGGGTAAAGATCCGGAAGAGGTAGGGTCATACAGACCAATATCCCTCCTTAATACAGACCAAAAGATTTTAGCAAAAACTCTGGCTAACAGGCTTAGCACTTTAATTGGCAAATTGGTCCATTCAGACCAGACCGGCTTTATCCCTAACAGAAACTCATTCTTCAATCTCAGGCGCCTCTTCAACATTATGTATTCTCAGAGGTTACCTAACGTGGACCTTGCCGTTATATCTCTTGACGCCGAAATGGCCTTTGACCAAGTTGAGTGGCCCTATCTATTCAAGGTCCTACAGAAATGTAATATTGGAGATGGGTTCATAAATTGGATCCAGCTTTAATATAGGAACCCCTGTGCGAGAATACTCACTAACCAATCACTGTCGCCCCGATTTAACCTTTACAGAGGGACAAGGCAGGGTTGTGCGCTGTCGCCTATGCTCTTCTCCCTAATTATTGAACCTCTCGCTCAAGCGATCAGATCTCATTCAGCAATACACGGCTATAATACTAAAGATACTCTAAATAACATTTCCCTATACGCAGATTATATTCTCCTCTATGTAACAGAACCCCAAGCTAGTATTCCAGCTATTCTTGAGGTGATTAATTAGTTTGGTACCTTCTCGGGATACAGAATAAATTGGAACAAGAGTGAATTAATGCCCATGCGGTTGCAAAACACTTCCTGGCTAGAACATCTTCCAGTTAAGTTATCTTCAGAAAAATGTATCTACCTTGGAATTGTAGTTACCAAACAATATTCCTTACTATTTAAAGATAATTTCCCCTCTGATGCAAAATCTCAAGGCAAACATACAATTTTGGAGAACTCTCCCAATTTCTCTGCCGGAAGAATTAATGCCATTAAAATGGTCTTCCTCCCACAACTGCTCTACCTATACCAGAACATCCCAGTATTCATACCTAAATCCTTTCATAAACAACTGGACTCTATTGTCAATCCTTTCATCTGGGATTATAAAACACACAGGATAGGGAAAAAACACCTATGTAAATCCAAGATGGAAGGAGGATTGTCTCTCCCAAATTTTATATTTTACTATTGGGCCGCTAACCTCCGCGCTGTTACGTTTTTGCTGGATGACGCACCCCCGCCATCCAGCTGGCTTAGTATGGAGCGTGAGGAGTGTCACCCCTTCTCTATTGGTGCTGTGATTTTGTCACCTGTCAATCTGGAGATGTCACTTTACCGTAACAATCCTATTATACATATCACAGTCCGAATCTGGAAGCAAAATAAAGTCCACTTTGAGCTTAGACCAATATCATTCATGCTCCCTGTTGCCAGGAATCCCTCCTTTGCCCCCTCTAACCTTGATAACACCTTTGAGCGATGGGGAGAGTTGGAGATAAGTACCATAGGGGATTTATATATAGGAGGGACCTGAAGCTTCCTTTGAATCGCTGAAGGAAACTTAAAACCTTCCCAGAAGTAACTTTTTCAGATACCTACAAATTAGAGACTATGTTAGAAACACCTCCCAACATTTGGGAATGCTAAACCTTCCATGTTTGATGGATGCATAAAAATATGCCCCACCTCAGACAAACTGATATCTCGTCTATATGACGCTTTTCAATCTGCTAGCGCACCCTCTACTGATGCCATTAAGGCAAAATGGGAGGAAGAACTAGGGACTGACATTTCGGTGGCAGACTGGGAGGATAGCTTGGAGTATATCCACACCTGCTCCATTAACTCCAGACATCGTCTCATACAATTTAAGGTATTACACTATTCCAAAACTAAACTGCATAGGATATTTCCTGATACATCCCCTATGTGTGATAAATGTCAGGTTGAGCAGGGTACACTACTCCACTGCTTTGCCCTATGCTCTAGCCTGTATGGTTATTGGTGTGGAATTTTTGGGGTCCTCTCTGAAGTTCTGGAGACTTCAATAGACCCAGACCCGCTTCTGATAATCCTGGGAGTGTCCGATTCCCTAAACGGATTAACCAACTCCCAAAAACAACTAATCTCTTACAGTCTCATTTCGGCAAAAAAATGTATCTTGTTGTTTTGGAAAAGGAGGGAAGCGCCCTCTACCAAATTATGGCTCAGCGAATTGGCAAACACTGTACACTTAGAAAGAATTAGATATATTCTGAACAATAAATTATCAACATTTGATCAAATCTGGCAGCCTTTCCTCTCTTACTTGGACCAGTCGGCGCTGAGAACTACGCACTCTCAATTGTCATATTGTAATCTACCTTTGGGCAGCGTGTGCTGGCCCCGCCACCCGAGCAGTCGGGAGGGGAATAGGGTGGAATAAAGGGGGGGGGGGGGATAAAGGGGGGTATAAGTGGGGGGGTTACATCTACCCTTTTTCTTTCTACCTGTCCCTGTTCTGTATGTCTTGTTTTGTAATATTTGTTTTGTGCCCAGAACTCTGGGTCTTGTTGTTCATGTCTGTTCTCTTATGTTTAGATAAGAACTGTACATGTGTCTTTCATACCTATACACCATTCTTGTGTGTGTTCAATAAAAAATATTTGAACGGCATGCTCAACCGATGTCGCTAATTCAGCCGACAGAAACTTTCAACCGGTTCTCCCCACTAAGCAACGAGTCGGAGTCAGAGGCCGAGCCTTCTTAGGTCTCTCCTCCACCCGTTACGGGGTCTGAGCCTCCGAAGCCTCCCACCATTAGCTCTGACAAATTGAAAACCCTAGTCAATGGCGACTCCATTACCCGCAATATTAGACTTAAAAATAATCATCCAGAGATCATACGCTGTTTACCAGGGGGCAGGGCTACCGACGTAAAGGCAAATCTGAAGATGGTGCTGGCTAAGGCAAAAACTGGTGAGTGTAGAGAGTATAGGGATGTTGTTATCCACGTCGGCACCAACAATGTTAGGATGAAACAGTCAGAGGTCACCAAGAGCACCATAGCTTCAGCGTGTAAATTAGCTAGAAAGATGTGTCGGCATCGAGTAATTGTCTCTGGCCCCCTCCCAGTTAGGGCGAGTGATGAGCTCTACAGCAGAGTCTCACAACTCAATCGCTGGTTGAAAACTGTTTTCTGCCCCTCCCAAAATATAGAATTTGTAGATAATTGGCCCTTTTTCTGGGACTCAACCACAAACAGGACCAAGCCTGGCCTGCTGAGGAGTGACAGACTCCATCCTAGCTGGAGGGGTGCTCTCATCTCATCTATCAACATAGACAGGGCTCTATCTCCTCTAGCTCCACAATGAGACAGGGTGAAGGCCAGGCAGCAGGCTTTTAGCCAGGCTGCCAGCTTAGTGGAGTCTGCCACTAGCACAGTCAGTGTAGTCAGCTCAGCTATCCCCATTGAGACCGTGTCTGTGCCTCGATCTAGGTTGAGCAAAACTAAACATGGCGGTGTTCGCCTTAGCAATCTCACTGGAATAAAGACCTCCTCCATTCCTTTCATTATTGAAAGAGATTGTGATATCTCACATCTCAAAATAGGACTACTTAATGTTAGATCCCTCACTTCCAAGGCAGTTATGGTCAATGAACTAATCACTAATCATAATCTTGATGTGATTGGCCTGACTGAAACATGGCTTAAGCCTGATTAATTGATTGTGTTAAATGAGGCCTCTCCTCCTGGTTGCACTAGTGACCATATCCCCTGCGCATCCCGCAAAGGCGGAGGTGTTGCTAACATTTACGATAGCAAATGTCAATTTACCCCCCCAAAAATGACTGCGTTTTCGTCTTTTGAGCTTCTAGTCATGAAGTCTATGCAGCCTACTCAATCACTTTTTATAGCTACTGTTTACAGGCCTCCTAGGCTGTATACAGAGTTCCTCACCGAGTTCCCTAAATTCCTATCGGACCTTGTAGACATGGCAGATAATATTCTAATTTTTGGTGACTTTAATATTCACATGGAAAAGTCCACAGACCCACTCCAAAAGGCTTAGCTTTCGGAGCCATCATCGACTCAGTGGGTTTCGTCTAACATGTCTCCGGACCTACTCATTGCCACAGTCATTCCCTGGATCTAGTTTTGTCCCGTGGAATAAATAGTGTGGATCTAAATGTTTTTCCTCATAACCCTGGACTATGGGACCACCATCTTATTACGTTTGTAATCACAACAATAATCTGCTCAGACCCCAACCAAGGACCATCAAAAGCTGTGCTATAAATTACCGGACAACCCAAAGATTCCTAGAGGCCCTTCCAGACTCCCTCCACTTACTCAAGGACGTCGGAGTGCAAAAATCAGTTAACGACCTAACTGAGGATCTAAATTTAACCTTGCGTAATACCTTAGATGCAGTCGCACCACTAAAAACCAAAAACATTTGTCACAAGAAACTAGCTCCCTGGTATACAGAAAATACCCGAGCCCTGAAGCAAGCCTCCAGAAAATTGGAACGGAAATGACGCTCCACCAAACTGGAAGTCTTCCTACTAGCTTGGAAAGAAAGTACAGAGCAATATTGAAGAGCCCTCACTGCTGCTCGATCATCCTATTTTTCCAACCTAATTGAGGAGAATAAGAACAATCAAATATTTATATTTGATACTGTCGCAAAGCTAACTAAAAAGCAGCATTCCCCAAGAGAGGATGCCTTTCACTTCAGCAGTGATGAATTCATGAACTTCTTCGACCAAAAGATCATGATCATTAGAAACCAAATTATGGACTCCTCTTTGAATCTGCGTATTTCTCCAAAGATCAGCTGTCCTGAGTCTGCACAAAACTGCCAGGACCTAGGATCAATGGAGACACTCAAGTTTTTTATCCTATATCTCTTGACACATTCATGAAAATAGTCATGGCCTCTAAACCTTCAAGCTGCATACTCGACCCTGTTCCAACTAAACTACTGAAAGAGCTACTTCCTGTGCCTGGCCCTCCTATGTTGAACATAATAAATGGCTCCCTATCCACTGGATGTGTACCAAACTCACTAAAAGTGGCAGTAATAAAGCCAAAACCTTGACCAAGAAAATGTAAAAAAACTATTGGCCTATATCGAATCTCCCATTCCTCTCAACATTTTTAGAAAAAGCTGTTATGCAGCAGCTCACTGCCTTCCTGAAGACCTAAAACGTATACAAAACACTTCAGTCTGGTTTTAGACCCCATCATAGCACTAAGACCGCACTCGTGAAGGTGTTAAATGACCTTTTAATGGCATCAGACCAAGGCTCTGCATCTGTCCTCGTGTTCCTAGACCTTAGTGCTGCTTTTGACACCATCGATCACCACATTCTTTTGGAGAGATTGGAAACTTTAATTGGTCTACACGGACAAGTTCTTGCCTGGTTTAGATCTTATCTGTCAGAAAGATATCAGTTCGTCTCTGTGGATGGTTTGTCCTCTTACAAATCAATTGTACATTTTGGTGTTCCTCAAGGTTCCATTTTAGAACCACTATTGTTTTCACTATATATTTTACCTCTTGGTGATGTCATTCGGAAACACAATGTTAACTTTCATTGCTATCCGGACAACACACATCTCTACATTTTGATGAAACATGGTGAAGCCACAAAATTGCCTACCCTGGAAGCATGTGTATCAGGGTAGTGGATGGTGGCAAATGCTTTACTTTTAAACTCTGACAAAACAGACATGCTAGTTCTAGGTCCCAAGACACAAAGAGATCTTCTGTTGGATCTGACAATTAATCTTGATGGTTGTAAAGACGTCTAAAAAAAAAAACTGTGAAGGACTTCGGCGTTACTCTGGACCCCGATCTCTCTTTTGACGAACATATCAAGAATATTTCAAGGACAGCTTTTTTCCATCTTTGTAACATTGCAAAAACCAGAAACCTTTTGTCCAGAAATTATGCAGAAAAGCTAATCCATGCTTTTGTCACTTCTACATTAGACTACTGCAATGCTCTATTCTCCGGCTACCCGGATAAAGGACTAAATAAACTTCAGTTAGTGCTAAACACGGCTGCTAGAATCTTGACTAGAACCAAAAAATTTGATCATATTACTCCAGTGCTAGCCTCTCTACACTAGATTCCTGTTAAGGCTAGGACTGATTTCAAGGTTTTACTGCTAACCTACAAAGCATTACATGGGCTTGCTCCTACCTATCTCTCCAATTTGGTCCTGCCATACATACCTACACGTACGCTACGGTCACAAGACGCAGGCCTCCTTATTGGCCCTAGAATTTCTAAGCAAACAGCTGGAGCTCCATTTTTATGGAATGGTCTGCCTATCCATGTGAGAGACGCAGACTCGGTCTCGACCTTTAATCTTTATTGAAGACTAATCTCTTCAGTAGGTCCAATGATTGAGTGTAGTCTGGCCCAGGGGTGCGAAGGTGAACGGAAAGGCACTGGAGCGACAAACCGCCCTTGCTGTCTCTGCCTAGCCGGTTCCTGTCTCTCCATTGGGATTCTCTGCCTCTGACCCAATTAAGTGGGCTGAGTCACTGGCTTACTGGTGCTTTCCATGCCGTCCCTAGGAGGGGTGCATCAGTTGAGTCACTGATGTGATCTTCCTGTGCGGTTTGTCGCAGTGGAGGAGATCTTCGTGGGCTATACTCAGCCTTGTCTTAGGGTAGTAGGTTGGTGGTCTGTAGATATCCCTCTGGTGGTGTGGGGGCTGTGCTTTGGCAAAGTGGGTGGGGTTATATTCTGCCTAGTTGGCCCTGTCTGGTGGTATTGTCGGACAGGGCCACAGTGTCTGCCGATCCCCCCGTCTCAGCCTCCAGTATCTATGCTGCAATAGTCTATGTGCCGGGGGGCTAGGGTCAGTCTGTTATATCTGGTGTTATTCTCCTGTCTTATCCGGTCTCCTGTGTGAATTGAAATCTGCTCCCTCTAATTCTCTCTCTCTCTCCCTCCCATCCCGGAGAACCTGAGCCCTAGGACCATGCCTCAGGACTACCTGGCCTGATGACTCCTTGCTGTCCCCAGTCCACCTGGTCATGCTGCTACTCCAGTTTCCACTCTTCTGCCTGCGGCTATGGAACCCTGCCCTGTTCACCGGACGTGCTATCTTGTCCCAGACCTGCTGTTTTCAACTCTGTCTCTCTACCGCACCTGCTATTTCAACCTCTAAATGCCCGGCTATGAAAAGCCAAGTGACATTTTCTCCTGATGTACTGACCTATTGCAACCTCTACAACCACTGTGATTATTATTTGACCCTGCTGGTCATCTATGAACGTTTGAACATCTTGGAGAAAAATCTGTCCTTAATGGCCATGTACTGTTATAATCTCCACCCGGCACAGCCAGAAGCGGACTGGCCACCCCTCAGAGCCTGGTTCCTCTCTAGGTTTCTTCCTAGGTTTCTGCCTTTCTAGGAAGTTTTTCCTAGCCACCGTGCTTCTACATCTGCATTGTGCATCTGTTTGGGGTTTTAGGCTGGGTTTCTGTGTAGCACTTTGTGACATCTGCTGATGTAAAAAGGGCTTTATAAATAAAATGTAATTCATTGATTGATTGATGGTGAAGTTCGGTGGAGGCTCCTCAGAGGAGGAAGGGGAGGACCATCCTCAGTGAATTTCATAAAAATAAAAATAGTGAAACATTTAAAAAGTTATCCTTTTTAGATAAAACTATACTAAATATATTCATGTTACCAAATAATTGATTAAAACAAACTGTTTTTCTATGAAGGTCTACAGTTTCCTCAACAGCACTCTGTAGGGTAGCACCATGGTGTAGCCGGAAGAAAGCTTGTTTCCGTCCTCCTCTGGGTACATTGACTTCAATACAAATCCTAGGAGGCTCATGGTTCTCACCCTCTTCCATAGACTTACACAGTAATTATGACTTCTGGAGGACATCCTCCAACCTGTCCGAGCTCTTGCAACATGAACTGACATGTTGTCCACCCAATCAAAGGATCAGAGAATGAATCTAGTAATGAAAGTATAAGCTACAGCTGGCTAGCACTGCAGTGCATAAAATGTGGTGAGTAGTGGACTCAAAGAGAAAGAAAGACAATTGTTGAACAGTTTTCAAAAAATACATGTCTTCAAAAATGAAGGAGAAACAATTACATAGCTAGCAAATGCAGCTAGCTAGTTTAGCCTACTCAAACACCCGTCTCAAACAGAGAGGATGCTACAGTATGTTAGCTAGCTGGCTATGGTTATCCAACACTGGAACTCTTCCAAGTCAAGGTAAGCTTTTGGTTTTATAAATGTAATGCCACCAGGCCCACCAGTGTAGCTGCTAAACTGCTTGCTGACTGTACACCGTACTGCATGATTGTAGCGGGATTACTAACGCATCAGTTCTAGTAGCTATGTTGACTATGACGTTAGATAATATGATGACAACGATGTAGGCTGTGTGTAGCGGTTAGCGGTTATGATATGAAGTTTGGGCTTGGAAAGTTTTTTTTGCCTGGTCACAGACAGCTAATGTGTTGTGCACTGAAGTCCACAAGCGAAGGGAAAAGGTGAAAGGAGGAGAGTGCGTATATGCAAGAAGGAATACAACGTGCAAAGAGATCGTTCTGTATGTGGTTGCTATGAAAGTGAACCGTGTTTGCGTGTGATCAGAGGTGTATTCATTCCGCCCATTCTGTTGAAAAATGGAAGCAAACGGAACAGGGATAAACATACCTGAATTTGTCCATTAGAAACTCTCGTTTGCAACTGATGGACTAATGATTACACACTAGATCAGCTAGGTGCAGGCAAGAGTGTGCAAGATGGTATTAAATGTGTCCCTGTCTGTCACCTTGATTACTCCAATTTGCTCTCGACCTGTGCACCTACATTGTAAACTTTCAATCAAAGGCAACCTCATGATTGGATATACAGTGGGGAGAACAAGTATTTGATACACTGCCGATTTTGCAGGTTTTACTACTTACAAAGCATGTAGAGGTCTGTAATTATTATCATAGGTACACTTCAACTGTGAGAGACGGAATCTAAAACAAAAATCCAGAAAATCACATTGTATGATTTTTAAGTAATTAATTTGCATTTTATTGCATGACATAAGTATTTGATACATCAGAAAAGCAGAACTTAATATTTGGTACAGAAACCTTTGTTTGCAATTACAGAGATAATACGTTTCCTGTAGGTCTTGACCAGGTTTGCACGCACTGCAGCAGGGATTTTGGCCCACTCCTCCATACAGACCTTCTCCAGATCTTTCAGGTTTCTGGGCTGTCGCTGGGCAATACGGACTTTCAGCTCCCTCCAAATATGTTCTATTGGGTTCAGGTCTGGAGACTGGCTAGGCCACTCCAGGACCTTGAGATGCTTCTTACGGAGCCACTCCTTAGTTGCCCTGGCTGTGTGTTTCGGGTCATTGTCATGCTGGAAGACCCAGCCACGACCCATCTTCAATGCTCTTACTGAGGGAAGGAGGTTGTTGGCCAAGATCTCGCGATACATGGCCCCATCCATCCTCCCCTCAATACGGTGCAGTTTTATCCCTGATGTCCTTACACAGCTCTCTGGTCTTGGCCATTGTGGAGAGGTTGGAGTCTGTTTGATTGAGTGTGTGGACAGGTGTCTTTTATACAGGTAACGAGTTCAAACAGGTGCAGTTAATACAGGTAATGAGTGGAGAACAGGAGGGCATCTTAAAGAAAAACTAACAGGTCTGTGAGAGCCGGAATTCTTACTGGTTGGTAGGTGATCAGATATTTATGTCATGCAATAAAATGCAAATTAATTACTTAAAAATCATACAATGTGATTTTCTGGATTTTTGTTTTAGATTCCGTCTCTCACAGTTGAAGTGTACCTATGATAAAAATGACAGACCTCTACATGCTTTGTAAGTAGGAAAACCTGCAATATCGGCAGTGTATCAAATACTTGTTCTCCCTACTGTAGGTACAATGCTAGTATAATGTGTAGTAGCCTAAACCTATCGATGTTACATTGAGCTGGGGGAATGGAATATGTTTGACAGTCATCCAACATGCAGTAATATAAATAAGGCCATGCTTACAAAAATAAATACCGTCCTCCCTCATCTTAAACGGCACTGGCCGCCACTGGTGAAGTTATTAATTACACTTTGGATGGTCTATCAATACACCCAGTCACTACAAAGATATAGGCGACCTTCCTAATTCAGTTGCCGGAGACGAAGGTAACCGCTCAGGGATTTCACCATAAGGCAATGGTGACTTTAAAACAGTTACAGAGTTTAATGGCTGTGATAGGAGAAAACTGAAGAAGGATTAACAACATTGTAATTACTCTACAATACTAACCTAAATGACAGAGTGAAAAGAAGGAAGCTTGTACAGAATACAAATATTCCAAAACGTGCATTCTGTTTGCAATAAAGCACCAAAGTAAAACTGCAAAACTTGGGCAAAGAAATGAACTTTATGTCCTGTATAAAAAAGTTATGATTGGGGCAAATCCAACACAACACATCACTGACTATCACTCTTCATATTTTCAAGCATAGTGGTGGCTGCATCATGTTATGGGTATGGTTGTCATCGGCAAGGACTAGGGAGTTTTTGTAGGATAAAAATAAATGGAATAGAGCTAAGCAGAGGCAGAATCCTAGAGGAAAACCTGGTTCAGTCTGCTTTCCAGCAGAATCTGGGAGACAAATTCACCTTTCAACAGGACAGTAACCTAAAACACAAGGACAAATATACACTGGCATTGCTAACCAAGACAACATTGAATGTTCCAGTGTGGCCTAGGTTCAGTTTTGACTTAAATCAGCTTGAAAATCTATGGCAAGACTTGAAAATGTCTGTGTAGCAATGATCAACAACCAACTTGTCAGAGCTTGAAGACTCACAGCTGTAATCACTGCCAAAGGTGATTCTAACATGCATTGACTTAGAGGGTTGAATACTTATGTAATCAAGATATATTAGTGTTTTATTTTTCATAGATGTTGTACAAATTATCTAATTTTTCTTCCACTTTGACATTAAAGTATTTTGTGTAGATTGTTGACAAAAATACAATTAAATCAATTTTAATCCCACCTTGTAACACAACAAAATGTGGAAAAAGTCAAGGGGTGTGAATACTTTCTAAAGACACTGTACGCCTATAGCCGGACGCACAAAACAGATTACATGGATAGAGTTTGAATTCAGACCACTTTTAAAGTATCAAAACTGACCCCAAAAAATTAAGGAGTGGGACAGTCCCACTCTTGTATTTTTTTGTTTATTGTATAGAATAGAGAAAGAGGAAAGAGGAGCGAGTGTGCTGAAATAGCAGTGGGCCGGATTCTAACCCATGCAGCGATATATGCAGCGATATACAGTTGAAGTCGGAAGTTTACATTCACATAGGTTGGAGTCATTAAAACCCGTTTTTCAACCACTTTTTCCAACAATTGTTTACAGACAGATTATTTCACTTATAATTCACTGTATCACAATTCTAGTTGGTCAGAAGTTTACATACACTAAGTTGAATGTGCCTTTAAACAGCTTGGAAAGTTCCAGAAAATGATTTCATGGCTTTAGAAGCTTCTGATAGGCTAATTGACATCACTTGAGTCAATTGGAGGTGGGCCTGTGGATGTATTTCAAGGCTTACCTTCAAACTCAGTGCCTCTTTGCTTGACATCATGGGAAAATCAAAAGATATCAGCATAGACCACAGAACAAAATGGTAGACCTCCACAAGTCTGGTTCATCCTTGGGAGCAATTTCAAAACGCCTGAAGGTACCACATTCATCTGTACAAACAATAGTATGCAAGTATAAACACCATGGGACCACGCAGCCGTCATACCGCTCAGGAAGGAGACGCGTTCTGTCTCCTAGAGATGAACGTACTTCGGTGCGAAAAGTGCAAATCAATCCCAGAACAACAGCAAAGGACCTTGTGAAGATGCTGGAGAAAACAGGTACAAAAGTATCTATATCCACAGTAAAATGAGTCCTATATCGACATAACCTGAAAGGTCGCTCAGCAAGGAAGAAGCCACTGCTCCAAAACCGCCATAAAAAAGCCAGACTACGGTTTGCAAATGCACATGGGGACAAAGATCGTACTTTTTGGAGAAATGTCCTCTGGTCTGATGAAACAAAAATAGAACTGTTTGGCCATAATGACCATCGTTATGTTTGGAGGAAAAAGGGGCAGACTTGCAAGCCGAAGAACACCATCCCAACCGTGAAGCACGAGGGTGGCAGCATCATGCTGTGTGGGTGCTTTGCTGCAGGAGGGACTGGTGCACTTCACAAAATAGATGGCATCATGAGGAAGGAAAATTATGTGGATATATTGAAGCAACATCTCAAGACATCAGTCAGGAAGTTAAAGCTTGGTGGCAAATGGGTCTTCCAAATGGACAATTTCACATTTACATCATTTAGCAGACGCTCTTATCCAGAGCGACTGACAATGACCCCAAGCATACTTCCAAAGTTGTGGCAAAATGGCTTAAGGACAACAAAGTCAAGGTATTGGAGTGGCCATCACAAAGCCCTGACCTCAATCCTATAGAAAATGTGTGGGCAGAACTGAAAAAGCGTGTGCGAGCAAAGAGGACAACAAACCTGACTCAGTTACACCAGCTCTGTCAGGAGGAATGGGCAGAAATTCACCCAACTTAATGTGGAAAGCTCGTAGAAGGCTATCCGGAACTTTTGACCCAAGTTAAACTATTTAAAGGCAATGCTACCAAATACTAATTGAGTGTATGTAAACTTCTGACCCACTGGGAATGTGATGAAAGAAATAAAAGCTGAAATAAATAATTCTCTCTACTATTATTCTGACATTTCACATTCTTAAAATAAAGTGGTGATCCTAACTGATTAAATGTCAGGAATTGTGAAAAACTTTAAATGTATTTGGCTAAGGTGTATGTAAACTTCCGACTTCAACTGTATGTGTTCTGGACGCAGCGGCTTAGACCACTAGATCATCCTAGGCGACAAAACTAACAAACTTTAGATTTTAGGATGAATCATCCCTTTAATACCAGGCATAATCGAATTGTAAGCAGGTGGCCTATTTATCTCTCCCCCCTGGGTGGCAAGTTCCTTGCTTTCCATGCATTACTTTCCTTCCTATCTGTTTGACACTGCCACAGTAGGAACATATCTTATAGGCCTGCTGCTTGTGATTATTATATTGCAAGTAAGGGTTTGCCTTGAAAAAATATATATATATATGTTATTCACACAGCATGCAAACTCTTCTATCTGTCCTAATCCCGATGATAATCAGTTATTGATTGTTGTCTAACCACCAGTCGGGGAACACAAAAGAGACTAAGCAAATCTCACACATGACACACGCAGAACACCACGCATTGGCCTTTTGTTAGGCTTCCTGTGACTAATTACTTTGTAATACGTTATGAAGTGTTGGATTGAAGTAGAACACTTGGGGAAATCTTTTTTTTAAATCTGAAAAAGGAGGACAGTCCTGCTGTTCCACATTTTTTGAAACAAATCATAAAGCATTCAAGCAGTGTCAATGGAGAACATTTTAGGGGTGCATAAAAAGGATGCGAGGGTTGACACGGACAGCCTAGCAAAACTTTGATACAGAAAGGACTAAAGTGAAGGCGTACAGATGGGCAACTAGTGCATCCTTGCTCAACAGGGCATTAAGATGGCACACTAGGTCCTATTCAGGTTGGCAATGGATTCATCGCCTCGCCAAAATCGGCATGTCGCTGATGAAATTCATGGCAGTAGGGGAGTAAACAGAGAAGGTGAAAAAAAGAAAGAGAGAAGAAGAGTAAAGGGCTGAGCCTCCTTTGTCTGAAATCACATTCATTATTAACCAAATACCTTGGGTGAAGTAAAACAAGGCTTGCTTATCAGCCTTTCGCCTGCTCGGGGAGCCACAGTGGAGTAAGTAGGGCAGAGTGTCGTGGGGAGAAGAAGACATTCTATAATTAAATTCCCACAGTAAGTACAGGATTTTCAAGGCTTGAAATTAGTTTTTCAAGGCCCCGACTGAGTTAAATTGCTTTTTTGTATCTCTTTTGAGCCCTCTTTATAATGTGGTGAAGAAAAAAAGATTTGTTGAATGAATTGTCTGCAGCGTGTAGAGGCCAAGTTGTGTGTTCTGTTCAAATCTGACTTTGGGAGGTTATTCTCTGAGCAGGAGTTGTGACAAACACCTACTACATTATGTAAATATTCCAACATACCTCACTATGGAAGGAACTCAAATGCCACCACTACTTTAAAGCCTCCACTTACTGTATGACCAACCACTACACTTCACTGTATCTATTGTTTAACCCTAACATCTGATACATATCACATTTACAATGCAACCAAAGGGATATCCAACACTTAACCTAACAATTGACAGTTTTAGCTATTCCATGCCTAATATAGCTAAGATCATACCCACACAAATACAATAGCCTAATACAGTTTAGTCCTTCCTAACAAATGGTGAGGGCTCAGACACACTAATAGCGTTTGCTGGCCGAGAGTACTTAGCACCTCTGAACGTAATTTGCGAACCAAGTGCGCAGCAATTCTAAATCGTGTGAAAAATGGTGGCAGTCAGACATCTACAGCAGGTGGTCCCTAAAACAGTGAGCTGAATGATCGACAGATGAAAGCTAGATCCACATTCGGTGCGATGTGTGCTAGTCTTTACACCAAAGGCCTGAGCTGTGAGTTTTCAAGAGCAATCAATTTCAGGGGCATCACAATCAAGCTAGTGATTGCATGCCTCAGTTTAGTTGCACTCCTGGACCTTGGGCGAGGAACACTTTACCCACAAAGATGACCCACTTTTAAAGCTTAAAGGGACAGATTTACAAAGCGTTTACACCAGGGGTGTCAAACTCATTTTAGCTCAGGGGCCACATGGAGGAAAATCTATTCCCAAGTGGGCCGGACCGGAAAAATCATGGTATATATAACTTAAAAACAACAACTTCAGATTGTTTTCTTTGTTTTAATACGATCAACATACAACATAAAGCTGGAGCCTGAGGACAGTGTGTCCAAAATAGTACAAGCACAACATCACTATTAATCATAAAACACGTCAAGTTTATTTGAAAATTCTAAAGAAAAAGAACACACAAACACACAATGCCTCAGTGATTAACAGAACTGTTTCACAGATCACAGAACTATATCAGGGTGTCATTTCTCAGGCAGAAATGTAGATAAAAAAAATGAAATCCTGTTCCCCAAACAAGTGCAAGAACCACAGAGTCAAGAATAGGTTAAATATACAAATAAAATAAAATCAATTAAAAACAATAGCACATCAACATAAAAACATATAAACATAAAGCTGGAGCCTGAGGACAGTGTCCAAAAGCACAACATCACTATTAATCATAAAACACCTCAAGTTATTTGAATGTTCTGAGGACAAAGAACACACAAACACACAATGCCTCAGTGATTCACAGAATTATATCACAGATCACAGAACTATATCAGGGTGTCATTTCTCAGGCAGAAATGTAGATAAAAATAATGAAATCCTGTTCCCCAAACAAGTGCAAGAACCACAGAGTCAAGAATAGGTTAAATATACAAATAAAATCAATTAAAAACAATAGCACATCAACATAAAAACATAAACATAAATCTGAAAGCGTTGCTCAAACTCCCGTAACAGTCCCGTTATTTTATCTTTGAACCGCTTCATGTCTGCCACATGTTGGGTCGCGCACACATTTTTCAGACAGGGGAAGTGAGCTGCATCACCACCGGCAAGTTGCGTCTCCCACAATGACAGCTTCAACTTGAAAGAACGTATGCTGTCATAATACTGCGTAATAACTTTGTTGCGCCCTTGCAGCTGTTTGTTCAAGTTATTCAGGTGCTCTGTAACATCCACCATAAATGCAAGGTCCTGCATCCATTCTGCGGAATGAAATTCTAACACTGGTTTGCCCTTTTCTTCCATGAACTGTTCAATTTCTTCTCGTAAATCAAAGAAACGCCTCAGCACAGCACCTCGGCTTAACCATCTTACCTCAGTGTGGTATGGCAGGCCATAGATGTGGTCTTTCTCTCTGAGAAGGCTGTCAAACTGACGGTGATTCAGGCTTCTGGATCGGATGAAATTAACAGTTTGGATGACCACCTTCATGACGTTATCCATCTTTAATGACTTGCAACACAAAGCCTCCTGGTGCAAAATACAGTGAAAAGTCAAAAAATCACGTCCTCCATTTGCAGATTGCACTTTCTCTCTGAACTTTGTCACAACGCCTGCTTTTTTCCCGATCATTGAGGGCGCACCATCTGTAGCCAGGCTGACAGCGCGGGACCAGTCCACTCCGACCCTGTCCAGCGCGCCGACGAGTGCGGTAAAAATATCAGCTGCTGTCATTGTATCTGTCATCGGCACCAACTCCACGAACTCCTCGGTGACAGTCAATGTGTCATCAACTCCGCGGATGAAAATGGCCAGTTGTGCAACATCTGTAATGTCCGTGCTTTCATCAATTGCAACCGAAAACGCAATAAATGACTTTACTTTTTGCTTCAACTGGCTGTCCAAATCCACTGAAAGATCGGAAATCCTGTCTGCAACTGTGTTTCTTGTCAGGCTGATATTTGCAAAAGCCTGCCGCTTTTCAGGGCACACAATCTCCGCTGCCTTCATCATGCATGTTTTTACAAATTCACCCTCACTAAATGGTTTTGAAGCCACTGCGATTTCATTAGCAATGAGGTAGCTAGCTTTCACTGCAGCGTCACTGATGTCTCGGCTGTGAGTAAACACAGACTGCTGTTTCTTCAGACCCGCCAACAGTTCATTCACCTTCTCTCATCTCCGCTGTCCTTGAAAGTTGTCATATTTGTCGGCATGAAGACTCGTGGCGACGAAGGTTATATTCTTTCAGCACTGCAACATGCTCTGACCACACCAAACATAAAGCTTTCCCATTCAATTCCGTGAATAAATAGGATGACAATTTTTCTTGGAACTCTGCACTCTGCGTCCACTTTTCTCTTTTTTGACAGAGACATATTGGGGCAATGAGGGTGCCAAAGCACATAATGTTAGAAGTAGAAGCCGTAATGAATATCGCGGGCAAAACAAAGTAGCTCATTGGCTGCACGTGCTTGACCTACTTGCTCTGCCCCGGTATAAACAGTTTGCTTGCTTAACACAATTGCTATTGCGCCATCCAGTGGACGCAATTGGAACAGCAGTTTATTTTATTGAATAATTGCAGCGCATTATTATACTTTACACACAAAAAAAACTTTTTTTGTTTGTTTCTTTTTTTCAAAATCATCTCGCGGGCCGGATTAAACCCGTTTGCGGGCCTGATCCGGCCCGCGGGCCGTACGTTTGACACCCCTGGTTTACACTGTTGCAAAGCTTGTGCGCTTCTTAAAATTGGGAGGGAATACAAATCATACCATTTACCCACCTATCAATCCCACAATACAACGCATCATTTACACAGTGACACACTAGTAAATTGGGGTATTCCCACAGGGATAGGACTTTGTTGTAGACCTGTGTTCAAATACTATTTGAAATAGTTGAAATACTTTTAGCGTTTGCTTTAGCCTGCCTGGAGTGCCAGATGGAGGGGGCTTGCCATTTTCAGACTATTCCATTGGTTTCATTGCGCTAGGCAAGTTCATTCAACCCAACTGAAATATTTTGAATGATGTCAAATAGAATTTGATCCCAGATCTGAACAGGTGTAAGGATAGCGTGCAAGTGGTCTAACCTGGTGGTGTCTTTGGTTTCAGGGAGGACCTCCAGCAGCTTGATGTTGGAAGGGAAGAAGTATCGTAGGAAGTAGAGGCGCTTCCTCTCCAGGTAGTCGTTGAGGTCCTTCAGGATCAGCTCCAGGACTTATTCAGCTTCTCCAGCCTCTTGTCAATGGCCACCACGGCCAGAACATGCTTGTTCTGTCAGGAAGAGGGGGGAAATGAATGTTTTCAATAATCTGGGCCTGACCCATATAAAGAGTCTCAGAATAGGAATGCTGATATAGGATCAGTTTTGCCTTTTGAGAACATAATAAGGATGATAAGGACATTGGGACCTGATTCTAGACCAGCAATCCTACTGAGACGCTTTTGAATACAGACCCTAATGTGTGTGAAAGTTTGAGGTAGCCAGCTACATTGGGATCTCATGTTGGATATGGCCCTGACTGTCACGATCGTCGTAAGAACCGGACCAAGGCGCAGCGTAATAGGCGTACATCTTTTAATGAGTACTTTAATATACTACAACAAAAACAACAAAACGATACGTGAAGTCAAAAGGTTCACCAACACAAACCTATACAGATCAAGATCCCACAAATGACAAGTGCAAAACAGGCTGCCTAAGTATGGTTCCCAATCAGAGACAACAAGCCACAGCTGCCTCTGATTGGGAACCACCCCGGCCAACAAAGAAACACATGAACTAGAACATGAACATAGAACACTAAACATAGAAACTAACACCCTGGCTCAACATATAATAGTCCCCAGAGCCAGGGCATGACAGTACCCCCCCCCCCCCCCCCTAAGGCGCGGACTGCGACCGCGCCAACTAAACCCAACAGGGGAGGGGCCGGGTGGGCATTCCGCCTCGGAGGCGGATCCGGCTCCAGGCGTGACCACCACTCTCTAGCTACCCCCCCGTAGCGCCCCTGGTCTGGTCCGGCCCCGCTGGCCGGAGCTGGACCGGACATCGGTGGAGCGGATTGCTTAGGCTCCAATGTGGAGCAGCTGACCAGGCACCGGTGGAACAGGCACGGGCTGTGCCGGACTGACGACGTGCACCACTGGCTTGGTGCGGGGAGCAGGACAGGCCGGACCGGGCTGGCGACGCGCACCACTGGCTTGGTGCGGGGAGCAGGAACAGGCCGGACCGGGCTGGCGACGCGCACCACTGGCTTGGTGCGGGGAGCAGGAACAGGCCGGACCGGGCTGGCGACGTGCACCACTGGCTTGGTACGGGGAGCAGGAACAGGCCGGACCGGGCTGGCGACGCGCACCACTGGCTTGGTGCGGGGAGAAGGAACAGGCCGGGCCGGGCTGGCGACGCGCACCACAGGCTTGGTGCGAGGGGCAGGAACAGGCCGGGCCGGGCTGGCGACGCGCACCACAGGCTTGGTGCGAGGGGCAGGAACATGCCGGACCGGGCTGGCGATGTGCACCACTGGCTTGGTGCGAGGGGAAGGAACAGGCCGGGCTGGCGACGCGCACCACAGGCTTGGTGCGAGGGGCAGGAACAGGCCGGGCCGGGCTGGCGACGCGCACCACTGGCTTGGTGCGAGGGGCAGGAACAGGCCGGGCCGGGATGGCGACGCGCACCACTGGCTTGGTGCGAGGGGCAGGAACGGGTCAGGCCGGACTGGGAACACGCACCACTAACTTAGTGCGGGGAGCAGGAACGGGTTGGGCCGTACTGGGAACACGCACCACTAACTTAGTGCGGGGAGCAGGAACGGGTCGGGCCGTACTGGGAACACGCACCACTAACTTAGTGCGGGGAGCAGGAACGGGTCGGGCCGGACTGGGAACACGCACCACTAACTTAGTGCGGGGAGCATGAACGGGTTGGGCCGTACTGGGAACACGCACCACTAACTTAGTGCGGGGAGCAGGAACGGTCCGGACCGGACTGGTGACACACACCACTTGCTTAGTGCGAGGAGCGGGACTGGGTTTCCTCATAAACCTCCGCTCCCTCTGCTGCCTAACCAGTTCCTCTCGCCGTGCCTCTACACTCTCCTTCTCCTCCCTCTGACCAACTAACTCCTGCTCCCTCATGACCAATAGCCCCGTAACCTGGTGGCCTCCTCTCCTATTCTACCGATATGTCCTGTAGCTGCCTCCAGCATCCCCGTCGTCCATGCCGTGTGCCCCCCCAACATTTTTTATTGGGGTTGCCTCTCGTCTGTCCGACGACGACCCGGTTGGCGCCACTTCTCCTCTCCTGCCTGGACATCCTCCCTCATCGCCCTCCGGTAGTGGACGGCCTCCTCCTCTGTGATCTTCCCCCAACCGAGGAGGACATCCACTAGCGTTACCTCCGGCGTTTGCTCCTGGACACGCCGCTTGGTCCTTAATTGGTGGAATCTTCTGTCACGATCGTCGTAAGAACCGGACCAAGGCGCAGCGTGATAGGCGTACATCTTTTAATTAGTACTTTAATATACTACAACAAAAACAACAAAACGATACGTGACGTCAAAAGGTTCACCAACGCAAACCTATACAGATCAAGATCCCACAAATGACAAGTGCAAAACAGGCTGCCTAAGTATGGTTCCCAATCAGAGACAACAAGCCACAGCTGCCTCTGATTGGGAACCACCCCGGCCAACATAGAAACACATGAACTAGAACATGAACATAGAACACTAAACATAGAAACTAACACCCTGGCTCAACATATAATAGTCCCCAGAGCTAGGGCGTGACACTGACTGCGATATCGCAGTCATTCCTATTCTACTAGCCACACCTCTGCTGTATCATATTCACTTAGGGATGAATTGTTACTTGTGATATGCTTGCGAAAATCAAACTTTAGTGCAAATTTAGCATTGACATTGCATGACATACACAAAAGTCCCAGTGTGTCTCAAGTTGGTATTCTGCAAATCCTCTCCATCCATATTTACAGCATCCATGTACCAAAACTCCATGTACCAAAACTCCAATATCCTCATTCAAGCCTCCAACCAAATCTAAAACTAGGATAAAAAAAGGCTTGTCCTGAGGCCTACTATACTGTACAATTCAGGTCTTTAGCATGTTGGCTCTAGACTTCCCTGGAAGGCCTAATCTTCCAAGGTCAGATGGGGAATGCATGAGCACGGCTCTGAGGGATACTATCATGCTGATATAATACGAGGAGCACTGTGATATAATGAGAGATAATACATGGAGAAACATAACTCATGGAATTAACCATTTCCTTGCAGAATATATCAATTTTACTGACAAGAAACTAAACCAATTTGTTGCAACCAACTGTGTGTGCTCTACCTTTCAGCAAAACATGTTGAGAAAAGATCTAAGCGATCGTGTAATACCAAAATAGATCTCCATCTCTATATCTCTGGGTATATTCAATTACAAATAAAGCAGACCAAACTACGCTCAGTCTGCCCTACATCACACAATGAGAGAGCAAAAATAGTACAGTACAAGGAATCATATTGGAGTGTGAAATTGACATCATTCACATTGTAGACTGAAGGCTATAGAGATGACTCTAGTCTAGCCTTTTTGTAATCTATACATTAGTTGTACAGTACAGACCAATTCCAACAGAGATCATATTAATTGAGCTCTATACAGTGTTCTAGACAGTATGTAAAACTGTGGTGAAAAAAGGGCACAGAAGAGTGTGTTGTATTTGATCTAGTATCACATATTGTTCTAAGGGTTGTACTGGAGAAGTCTAAGTTCTTGAAGTAGGGAGGGGAGTTAGCCTCTCTTTCTGTCCTCCCACAAGGTATAGAACCCACACAGCATCTAGAAAGAGATAATAATTGCCTTTTTCCTCTTCCCCTGATTGCTATTGATTTCCTATTATCTGTGGTGACTGAAGTTGAGGCAGTGGCTGGAAATTGAACTTTAACAATGTCTTTCATACCAAAATAACATTTTTCTGAAAACGGACTCTAAAAACACGTAATAAAGAAGTGGTAATAAGCACCCCATCTCACTAAGCCTTCTATAAATCACCTTTTGTAACCATGAAAATGTGTCATTTGATTATCCTAATGGAAGAAAGGGGGGCTCCATTTTCTAAGATTAAATCCCTTTTTTTATTGGATTTTATGGGTGATAGTCTCCTTTCACAAGATGACATTATTAGCGACATTCCGGTTACTGTAACCAACTCACAATAAAGGCTAAATCAAATCATCAACCTCATTTGACGAGCAAAAATAAATTAACAGATAAGCTGATTTGATCAGTTTGAATGGGGTGATTGTGCTAACTTTTTCATTCCTTTTTCAGGCCAGATGACTTAGCCATTGTGTCATTCAGAAAAATGGCAGCTCTCACAATCAGACTCAGTTTTCTCGCATATCTTTTGGTATAATACAAGACTATAAAGGGGACGTTTCCATTCAGTCTGTGAACAGAAAGGCTTTGTGAGGTCGCTGAATGGTTGACATTGCCATAATGTATGTTCAACATGTCATTGTGGTCTTTAATGGCCAAACAGATGAAATCCTTCAACATGGGAGTTGAATTGACAAGGTCTGTTCACTACCAAGAGTTGTAGTACAGTAAGAGTATGTGGTACTGCTGACCTGAAACACTAAAAACATTGTATTGAATAACCTTGTCCCCCCCAACACACCACACACACACACAAACCCTCACCCGCACGTGTCTACACTCTCACTCTCTTATGCACGCACACAGTCCCACCCCTCACCTCCTTCTCAACATCCCCCATCTACACCTCCATTCCTCCATGCACATCTCCATTGTGCTGCTCTAATTAAAAACGTGTAGAGTCAAAGCATTTTACCTTGAGAAGGAAGGAAGGAGAGACAGGGGGGTGGAAGGAGGGGAGGAGGCTTCACAGACAGACACACTTTCTCTCTCTGCTCAGCATACCTGATAGCTCAATCATTATTTATTTTAGTACTGCACCCCGTCCCACCCCTAACTGGGAGAAACACTGACTGTGAAAACACACATGAAAGAAAAAATGAAAGATTTCCACTCCCATCTGCATCTGAGGGCAAGCTGGGCGTTTCTGAGGGTGAGGAGTGCAAGTGTAATTAAAAGGAAGCAGGTCCACAGAAGCATGTCTTTTCAATTAATTTGCAGAGGTGTCTATCTGTGATTTTGTTGACAGGAGAGGATAATTGACACATTAAAGTGGAGTGTAAATAATAACTGGGACACCTGAGATGTGCTGAGCAGGCTGTTGTAAGGTTTGTGGATCTTGAGCGCACTCCTGTGGTTGACTTTGGTTTCACGTCTTTGAAACATTGATTTGACCTCTGTCTACAGAAGTTTATACTCTAGTGTACTACCTTGTACAGTGACACAATCTTCTGGTATGATATAGGAATGGTAGAATGACAAACAGCACTTTCATGCACAGTGGGTTAACTCTGTTTATTAGGTATTAGTCAAATCTTGATTGAGACCTATGCACATAATCACAATACATTTTTTCTATACTTTTTTTAACCAGGGTCCATATATCAAGGGAGACACCAAAGGAGTGTGAAGCAAAAACATGTTTGCTGAGTAAACTGGCACAAACCAGAACATGTCATATTAATGTTGTTGACGCGTGATGCTGTCAGCCATTTATTTTATAAACGCACCTCCCTCATAAGTTGTTTGATTGCGCTCTTATGAGGTAAAACTTATATAGATGCTGGTATGATTGCTATTTTGACAAATTGCTCCTCTCTACTCTCCTGAGTGTAAGCAAATAGGCCTTGTTTCATCAACGGTCGTTTCTCTGAAAATCCCCCTTCCCTCTGTACACATGCAGTAACATCACACCACACAGTCCCACACATGTCACAAAGACATTGAGACAGTAGGCTCTCCCTTTGCAACCTCATTTTCTTTGTGACTCCACCCGGCCTGCTCCTTCCAGACAGAATCCATCATTTCTATTTGATGGTGCAGTCAGCCGGGTTTCTGGAGGACGTTGGGCTGATATTGATGCGTCTCATTTCAGGTCTACTGAGGACACCAATTACCCTTTGGAGAATCTCTAGGGTAGGGCTACTGTTGTGACTGTGTGTGTGTGTGTGTGTGTGTGTGTGTGTGTGTGTGTGTGTGTGTGTGTGTGTGTGTGTGTGTGTGTGTGTGTGTGTGTGTGCGTGTGTCTCAGGGCAATAACAGGGGCCGGTGCTTATTATAACATAATAACCAGACTAGCCTCTCATCCATCACATAGCTCTAGGGTCGTCCACCTCAAAAAGCAAAAGAAAGAGGATTTTGACACCCCACCATCTCACATTGTTCTGACACTGTATAGCCTTAAAACATGGCTAAAACTATCATTTTTATATCATGGATGGTCAGTCCTTGCATCCATAGCTCTGTCTAGAAGTTTGACTGGTTACATTTCTCAAATCAAATCAAATCAAATTGTATTTGTCACATGCGCCGAATACAACAGGTGTAGACCTTACCGTGAAATGCTTACTTACAAGCCCTTAACCAACAATGCAGTTTTAAGAAAAATAGAGTTAAGAAAATATTTACCAAATAAGTAAAAAAAGTAACACAATAAAATAACAATAATGAGGCTATATACAGGGGGTACCGGTACCGAGTCAATGTGCGGGGGTACAGGTTAGTCGAGATAATTGAGGTAATATGTAGATGTAGATAGGGTTAAAGTGACTATGTACCCCGTGTAGCTCAGTTGGTAGAGCATGGCGCTTGCAACGCCAGGGTTGTGGGTTCGATTCCCACGGGGGACCAGTATGAAAATGTATGAACTCACTAACTGTAAGTCGCTCTGGATAAGAGCATCTGCTAAATGACGTAAATGTAAATAATAAACAGCAAGTAGCAGCAGTGTAAATAAAAGGGGAGGGGGGGTCAATGCAAATAGTCAGGGTAGCCATTTGATTCATTGTTCAGCAGTCTTATGGCTTGGGGGAAGAAGCTGTTAAGGAGCCTTTTGTACCTAGACCTGGTACTCCGGTACTGCTTGCCGTGCGGTAGCAGAGAGAACAGTCTATGACTTGGGTGACTGGAGTCTTTGACAATTGTTTGGGCCTTCTTCCAGGCCCATCCCTCAGCTTTGTTATTGTTTCAACTAAGGATTCTAGCTTTACTAACTGATGTATCAGTGTGTGTTTGCTTCATGGTTTGCCTCCAGGTCTTGTCTACGGCAGTGAAGCATCGTCCTTCCTCTGGCATTTGGGCCAGGATGTCTGGGAAGCTGAAGACGGGCTGCAGGTAGAGCAAGGTGGAGTGCACATTCAGCCAATCGTCCAGGATCTCCTGCAACAGCAGAAGCTTGCCTTCCCTGTCCCTGGGGATGGTCAGATGAATGGATGAACACATCAGGGTCATATCCATTTGTTTTTTCAACAGAAAACAAAAACAAGCAGTTCTTATTGGAGGTAGTCCCTCCATGTTTCAGTCCATTTTCTTCCATTGGGTGCCTAATGAATATGGTTAAAATGGCAATACATAAAGTACTGTGTAAGCCTATGTGTACAATTCAATTGGACAGTACTTTTTAACTGTAATTGGGCAAAATAAGATACTGTAGTTGTAGGGATAGAGTTGCAGTCAGCTGTACTCCTATGGATTCCAAACCAACACACAGATGAGAAAACATGAGTACACACACACAGCAATATAACTGCGTGTGTGCAATGCAGAGCAAACTCCATGTCGCACCCGCCGAGTCCCAGTGGAGGTCACGCAGCCTCGGGTTACACAGCACCTTAGGTGGAGGGGATTGGCTTATTGTGTCATATACTGTGTTGCTGTTGTGTCATGAACTGTGCCTGCATCCCAAATCGGCAGGGCCCAAAGATAGTAGTGCGCTATATAGGGAATATGATGCCATTTGGGATGCTTCCATATGCAGTGTCTTGGCTAACTGTGGGGTCACTGAGACTTGGGTTACACAATACCTATGTAGAGGGATAGGTTTATTATCAGGCTGCTGTTGAGTCATATGCTGTATCCTCATTATAGTACTGGGAAATGCATTATGCTATTGTTAAACTGTTGCGCACTAGCTGTAAAGGATTAGTGTTGGGTGACATGAGTCGGCCACTCCAAAAGAAGGCAAAAGTGACAAAATAATAAATAATTGCATAAATCATGAGGGTCTGTGCTGTGAAAGGGACTGGTCATTAGATAGCAATGTAGCTACAAGATAGCAACAAGACCCCGTTAGAAACAAGCAAAACAAAAATACTGGAAAAAATAAAGACTAATATCCTTTACAGACCGACTATACTCTACAGTGCATTCGGAAAGTATTTAGACCCCTTAACTTTTTCCACATTTTGTTGCGTTATAGCCTTATTCTAAAATTGATTCAATTGTTTTTTCCCCCTCATCAATCTACACACACTACCCCATAATGACAAAGCAAAAACAGGTTTTTAAAAATGTTGGCAAATTTATAAAAAATTTAATAACTGAAATATCACATTTACATAAGTATTCAGACCCTTTACTCAGTACTTTGTTGAAGCACCTTTGGCAGCGATTACAGCCTCGAGTCTTCTTAGGTATGACACTACAAGCTTGGCACATCTGTATTTGGGGAGCTTCTCCCATTCTTCTCTGCAGATCCTCTCAAGCTCTGTCAGGTTGGATGGGGAGCGTCACTGCACAGCTATTTTCAGGTCTCTCCAGAGATGTTAGATCGGGTTCAAGTCCAGGCTCTGGCTGGGCCACTCAAGGACATTCAGAGACTTGTCCCGAAGCCACTCCTGCGTTGTCTTGGCTGTGTGCTTAGGGTCGTTGTCCTGTTGGAAGGTGAACCTTCACCCTAGTCAGAGGTCCTGAGCGCTCTGGAGCAGGTTTTCATTAATGATCTCTCTGTACTTTGCTCCGTTCATCTTTCCCTCGATACTGACTAGTCTCCCAGTCCCTGCCATTGAGTACCTATTGGTATCATTATTAGAGTATTGGAATGCACCCCAATACACACATTGAGTGCAGCAGTGACTGCCTGCCTGTAACATCATGCTCCGGGTTAGTAATACAGTAATCAGTTTATAAAGAGCTAATCCCTCACTCCTTCCAAGGCATAAAGAGTTCCATGGGTTATTACAAGTGGCGCCGAGGTAAAAGGATGGCTGCCACGGGTAGGATCGGTATTTCCCTTTGATCATCAGACGAATACTGTGAAGTACTTGGTCATTTTTTAGAGGCAAACAAAATAGAAGATGATAAGAAAAGAGCCATTCTGTTGAGTTCAGGGGGAAGCCAAACCTACAGTCTTATGAGGATTCTGCTTAGTCCTGGTAAGCCTGGAGATAAACACTTTGAGGAGTAGTGGAGTTACTAAAAGCACATTTCAACCCGAAGCGGAGTGAGATTGTGCAACGGTTTACGTTTAATTCAAGGAAGAGAAATGCGGAGGAGAGTGTTCTGGACGTTGTAGCTGTGTTGCGTAAACTGGCACAAGATTGCAATTATGGGGACAATCTGAAGAGAATGCTGAGAGGTAGGCTAGTTTGCGGCATAAATAATGACCGTATCCAACTTCAATTATTTTCAGAGACTGGACTTACTTTTTTATAGAGCATTGGTCCTTGCTCAAGCAATTGAGACTGCCAACAAGGATGTAAATGAAATCCAGGGAAAATGTGTGGACAGTGCTAATGTGACTTGGAAACAAGGGACAGGCCAGGGAAGTGTGCACAAGCTAAGCATGCGTCAGAGAAAGAAACCAGCACGAGGTGAGCACGTGAAAGCATGTTACAGATGTAAAGGTGATCACATGGCAAGTGAGTGCCATTTTCAGGATGAAAAGTGCCAAAAGTGTGGCAAACAAATACACATAAAACGAGCATGTAGGGCTAAATCCCCTGCAGAGAGTTCCAATCCAAAAGGGGGAGGAAAGCAAAAGCAAGAAAAAGTTATAAAAAAGTATGGGACACATTACATCAGTGGGGAAGCTGAACAAAACAAAGAGGAAGAAGAAGATATGTTTACAATGTACAGCACATCAGAGAACATTCCAAAAGTGGCTCCTATCACATTGAAAGTCAGTTAATTAGATGTGAAGTTTGGAGTGGATACAGGGTGCAGTGTAACCATAATGAACAGATCCGAGTACTCAAAGTTGTGGGACAGTGCACAAGTTCCAGACTTAAAGACTTGTTCTCTGCATCTCAAAACGTACACAGGTGAGAGAGTAGACACATTAGGTGCAGCTAATGTAACTGTGCAGCACAGAGACACAGTGACTCAGCTACATGTGGTAGTCATATCAGGCACTGGACCAAACCTGCTAGGTCGGGGCTGGATAAAATAACTGAAATTAGACTGGGGAACAGTAAATCAGATTGATGAGGGTCAACAGTGGACATTGGAAGAGGTGTTGACAAAGCATGAGAATGTGTTCAAAGAGGAACAAGGAGGAGACACCAAGGTTTTACAAACCAAGAACTGTACCTTATGCCATGAAGTCAAAGGTTGAGGCAGAGATTGACCATATCTTGAAAGAGGACATTAAGGAACCAGTCAAATTCTCAGAATGGGCAGTTCCCACAGTGCCTGTTCTGAAAAGTGACAATCCTGTGAGAATCTATGGGGATTGCAAACTGACTGTTAACAGAGTATCCAAGTTAGAGCAGTATCCTATTCCAAAAACAGAGGATCTATTTGCAAATCTGGCACAGAATTTCACAAAGTAAGATATGAGCCATGGATATCAACAGATCACTCTGGATGAGGAATCTAAGAAGTATTGTACAGTAAACACACACAAGGGGTTGTTTATGTATAAACGTTTACCTTTTGATGTCTCCAGCAATCTTGCTATTTTTCAGAGGACCATCGAGGGCATACTTTAAGGGATTCCATATGTTGCCATTTACTTGGATGACATCTTGGTGACGGGGAGGAGTGCCCAGGAGCATCTGAGCACGCTGACTGAGGTACTACAGAGATTGGAGAGTGCAGGCTTACGTCTCAAGCAGAGTAAGTGTACCTTCATGGGGAACGAGGCAGTGTTCGTAGGACACAGAGTGGACGCCATGCATATCTATCTGCTCAATAACAAGGTACAAGGTACAATCCAGAACGCACCTGCTCCTACAAATGTGACTGAGTTTAAAGCTTACATGGGACTGCTAAACTATTATAACAGGTTTTTGCAAAACTTGTCAACAGTGTTAGCGCCTCCTCACACACTACTGCGTAAAGAGACAAAGTGGCAGTGGGGGAAAGAGCAGGGGGCTTCGTTTGTAGAATCAAAGAAACTGATGCAGTCATCGGATGTGTTGGTTCACTACGATGGAGAGAAGGATCTCATTCTCTCGTGTGATGCTTCAACCTATGGGATAGGGGCAGTTCTGTCACATCGTATGCAGGACGGAACTGAGAGACCAATAGGGTTTATGTCGAGAACTCTTAACCCAGCAGAAAATTACTATTCCAAATTAGACAAATAGGGGTTAGCAGTAATGTTTGGGGTTCAGAGATTCCACAAATACATATATGGCAGGAAGTTTACCATATGTACGGATCATAAACCTTTACTGTGTCTTTTCAATGAAATGAAGGCAGTTCCACGGATGTGCTCTCCAAGAATCCAGAGGTGGGCAGTGAAGTTAAGGGCAAATTAATATGTCATCATTTTGCAAGGCAGGAAAGTACGATGGGAATGTAGATGCCTTGAGCCGTCTTCCGCTGCCGTACACGCCCATCATAACAACTCAAGAGGACAGAGTGCTGATGTTTGTGGACACAGCACTCGTGACTGCAGAGCAAATGAGATCCTGGACAGGTAAAGATACAGTACTGCCTAGAGTTAGAGAATATGTGGTAAGGGGATAGCCACAACAAACAGAAGGGACTGAATTCACACCATACAGTGTCAGGAAAACAAAGTTGAGCATACAGGATGGTTGCGTTTTGTGGGGAGCACGAGTGATTATTCCACAGCCAGCATGCCAGGCTATCCTAGAGCAGCTACATCAGATCACCTGGGGTCTTGCGTATGAAAGTGTTGGCTTGGAGTTACTTATGGTGGCCAAAACTAGATCAGGAGATAGAGAATCTAGTCAAAACATGTAACACGTGTCAGTAACACAGAAAGGCACCAGCAGCAGCTCCACTCCACCATTGAGAGTTTCCAGAGAAACCTTGGAGAAGTTTGCACATAGATTACGCAGTGCCATTCATGGGGAAAATGTTCCTGATAATCACTGATGCACATTCAAAATGGATGGATGTGTATCTGGTTAGTTCTGCTTCATCCACCACTACTATAGATGGCCTACGACGGAGGTTTAGTATCCAAGGGAAACCTGAGATGGTGGTCAGCGACAATGCGACCTTTTTCGTGAGTACAGAAACACAAGAATTATTCAGAAACAATAGTATTGTGCATGTGACATCTGCTCCATATCATCCATCTTCAAATGGACTGGCGGAACGCAAAGTACATACATTAAAATAAATTATGAAGAAAAGTGCAGAAGGGAGCATAGCAGCAAAAGTGTCACGTGTTCTGTTCAGCTACAGAATAACAACTGAGTCCTTTCTTCCGCTGAGATGTTATTAGGTCATAGACTACGCTCCACACTGGGCAGTCTATCCAGACCTGAAAAGGAAAGTTGAACGCAAACAAAACAGACAGAAAGAGAACCATGACAAACGTACCAAGGGCCGAGGTTTTGGAGAGGGGGACCCTGTCCTTACCAGAAATGTCAGTCATGGGCCAAAATGGATTCATAGACATAGTGACTGGTCCTGTCTCCTACAAGGTAATGTTGGGAGATGGTAAAGTGGTTTGCAGACATGTTGATCAGATTCTTCCCAGACGGGACGGAACAAAAAGTGAGTTACCAGTTGTGATGGCAGAGGACAGGCTGTTCTCTAGCTATCCAAGTGCTTCTGTGGTGCACGTTCCACAGACAGAGACTGTAACAGAGGAAACAGTTCACCAAGAGGAGAACCCAGTTTCAGAGTCAGATACTCTAAACCCACCTCAGAAACAGCTGTTGGCTCTTCCACCGTTGAGAATGAACACTACCTCTAGTGTTCGTCGTTCACAGAGGCATGCAAAGCTTCCAAGCCACTTAAAAGACTTTGAACTCTGAACAAGAAAAAAAATGAACTGTGACATACATTGTTTTTAAAAGACTAAAAGACTCACAGTAAAAGAGACTCAAGAGTTAAGTACTTACAGTTACCCAAGCATGTGAAAATAAAATTATTGTGAACATGTGAAATGTCATGTTTTTTGTTTACATTGATTTGTTTAGATCAGTAGAGTACATAACAAGTTTTAAAAAATGATTTCAGAATTAGTTCATTAACACAATAGTAGAGCATAGGGAATGTCTTATGTTGTATATCCTAAACGATGCAACGCGGAGTGCCTGGATACAGCCCTTAGCCGTGGTATATTGGCAATATACCACAAACACCTGAGGTGCCTTATTGCTATATACTGGTTAACAACGTAACTAGAGCAGTAAAAATAAATGTTTTGTCATACCCATGGTACTCGGTCTGATATACCACGCCTTTCAGCCAATCACCATTCAGGGCTCGAACCACCCAGTTTATAATGTGGTATTAACGTCATTACACATACACACCACCAGGTGGTGTAGCACTTGAATACCTATTGGTATCATTGTTAGAGTATCGGAATGCACCCCAATACACATGTTGAGTGCAGCTGCGACTGCCTGCCTGTTACGCCATGCTCCGGGTTAGTAATAAAGTAATCAGTTTTGGAGAGATCACCTGACGTCATCAGAGTGTGCTGCTGAACACTGTATGCTGGAAACACTCGGTTTGTTATTTTAACTAAAACATAACCAATGTTAAACATAAATACCGAACATGTTTTTGCATGGATTCCGCATCTCTTGTCCCGGAATCTCGCTTAACTGAAGTTGATACCTGATGAGTTTTGCAATGGAGCCCTCTTTGTCTGGAGAACTAAATGAACGGTTCCAGCACTGTAGGAGCTGTATCTATTACGCTTTGTTTTGGGACAAACAGGATCACTCGGAGTTCCAATGCGGCAATTGTTTACTTGCCGAGGATTATAGGTTGAGGTGGCTTCCTTGATCACGCAGGTCGCCAGCCTACGTAAGAAACTGGGGAAAACGCAGAGTGGAATGTTTACATTTCCTACGCCGGTGGCTGGATGGCGTTTGCGCTTGTTGAATACATCTCCTCCTTGTCGTTTGTCATTATCCGACTGGCTGGTGTTGCCCGGAGCTCCACCATCTGATAGCGCCGTCGAAGGAGCACAGCATGAGGAGAAAGGCAATCAACAATGGTCGCATGTCACGAGCTGTGGAAGCCGAAGACAGTGACCTCCCGCAAAGCAGTCTACACTCCCAAAGAGAGGCCTGGAGCGGATACAAACAAGCAATAGTTTCACCGTACTGGAACCTGATCTTCCTGCACATTCATCGCTGGGGGTGCCTGTATCTGCGGCCGCAGTGCCTACTACTACGATTTCGAAGTCACTTCTCTATCTGTCGGAGGCCTGCATCCTGTGAAGCGTGGGAGTGGGCGTATTTCCTCGTCCTTCTCACAGCCGTGATTTTGGGCAGCTCCATGGTAAGAAATGTGACTGTTCCTGGTGCAAAAACAATGTCCTATCCCGGAGCTAGAGTAAATGACATTACTAAGCTGCTCCCGAATGTACTATGTCAGGACATGGAAATCGATTCTATCGTAGTCCATGTGGGTTTTAATGACATTATGAAGGGCAGCTCTGAACAGTTGAAACTGGATTTTAAAGAGCTGATTGACTCTCTGCTAGACACTAACAAAAACAAACATAATATCTGGCCCTGTGCTCTTTCTGAATTGTGGCATTGAAAGCTTTAGCAGGATTCTTGCTCTTCACAACTGGCTACGTGATTATTGCAGCTCAATGGGTGTAACTTTTGTTGACAATTTCGATACCTTTTGGAAACAAAACACGATTTTTAAGGAGGATGGGATCCACCCAAATCATTTGGGTTCCTGGATCCTTTCACAGCATTATAAGGCTACGTTGAGATGACCCTTAGCAATGACCCAAGCCCAGCTCAGCTAATCCCTACCATTGTGACGCAGAGTTGTCAAAATTCTTCAGCAAATGTACATTACATCAAGGGCGTCGGTAGTCACAATATAAGTAACCTAATTTCTGTCCCTCTAACTGCCCTGAATGCCACCGCTGATCCTATAGCTATTGTATGCAGTAATCATGTGCCTAAGAACCAGATTTATACTGTTAGCACTGAGCCGGTGTACCCGAGGAGGCAGTCCACTGTGTGCAGCTCACCATGCACTAACATAAATAACATGAGCACATCTACTGCTGCTAAGCTTCCCAGTAAAGCAATAAAAACAAGTAAGCATTCCAGAAGAAAAGTGCTCAAAATAGCCCACGTTAACATATGTAGCTTAAGAAACAAGGTTCATGAAATCAATAATTTGCAAGTAACAGATGACATTCATATTCTAACTATCTCAGAAACTCACTTATATAATACCTTTGATGATACAGTGGTAGCAATACAAGGTTATACCATTTATAGAAAATATAGAAATGCCAATGGTGGAGGTGTTGCTGTTTATATACAAAACCACATTCCTGTGAAGATTAGAGAGGATCTCATGTTAAATACTGTTGAAGTAATATGGCTACAGGTTCATCTGCCTCACCTAAAGCCAATTCTGGTGGGAAGCTGCTATAGACCACGAAGTGCTAACAGTCAGTATCTGCATAACATGTGTGAAATGCTTGATAATGTCTGTGATATCAATAGAGGGTATACTTTCTGGGTGATTTAAATATTGACCGGCTGTCATCAGGCTGCCCACTCAAGAGAAAGCTTCAAACTGTAACTAGTGCCTGCAACCTGATTCAGGTTATCAGTCAACCTACCAGGGTGGTTACAAACAGTACAGGAATTAAATCATCAACATGTATTGATCATATCACTTTACTAATGCTGCAGAGATTTGTTTGAAAGCAGTATCCAAATCCATTGGATGTAGTGATCACAATATAGTAGGCATATCTAGGAAAACCAAAGTTCCAAAGGCTGGGCCTAATATTGTGTATAAGAGGTCATACAATAAGTTTTGTAGTGATTCCTATGTTGTTGATGTTAAGAATATATGTTGGTCCGTGTGTAATGAGGAGCAAACAGACACTGCACTTGACACATTTATGAAATTTCTTATTCCAGTTACTAACAAGCATGCACCCATTAAGAAAATGACTGTAAAAACTGTTAAATCCCCATGGATTGATGAGGAATTGAAAAATTGTATGGTTGAGAGGGATGAGGCAAAAGGAATGGGAAATAAGTATGACTGCACAACCGATTGGCAAACTTATTGCAAATTGAGAAATCATGTGACTAAACTGAATAAAAAGAAGAAGAAACAACAGTATGAAACAAGGATAAATGACATAAAGAATGATAGTAAAAAGCTTTGGAGCACCTCAGCTCCATCATTCATTGAATCAGATGGCTCATTCATCACAAAACCAACTGATATTGCCAACTACTTTAATACTTTTTTCATTGGCAAGATTAGTAAACTTAGGCATGACATGCCAGCAACAATTGCTGACACTACATATCCAAGTATATCTGACCAAATTTGAAAGACAAGCATTGTAATTTTGAATTCCGTAAAGAGAGTGTGGAAGAGGTGAACAAATTATTGTTGACTATTAACAATGACAAGCCACCGGGATCTGACAACTTGGATGGAAAATTGCTGAGGATAATAGCGGACGATATTGCCACTCCTATTTGACATATTTTCAATTTAAGCCTACTAGAATGTGTGTGCCCCCAGGCTTGGAGGGAAGCAAAAGTCATTCCGCTACCTAAGAATAGTAAAGCCCCCTTTACTGGCTCAAACTGCCGACCAATTAGCCTGTTACCAACCCTTAGTAAACTATTGGAAAAAATTGACACAAACTTTCAGCATGCTTATAGATAAGGACATTCAACAAGCCCAGCACTTACACAAATGACTGATGATTGGCTGAGAGAAATTAATGATAAAAAGATTGCGGGGCTGTTTTGTAAGACTTCAGTGCGGCTTTTGACATTATCGATCATAGTCTGCTGCTGTAAAAACGTATGTGTTATGGCTTTACACCCCCTGCTATAATGTGGATAAAGAGTTACTTGTCTAACAGAACACAGAGGGTGTTCTTTAATGGAAGCCTCTCAAACATAATCCAGGTAGAATCAGTAATTCCCCAGGGCAGCTGTCTAGGCCCCTTGCTTTTGTCCATCTTTACTAACAACATGCCACTGGTTTTGAGTAAAGCCAGTGTGTCTATGTATGCAGATGACTCAACACTATACACGTCAGCTACTACAGCAACTGAAATAACTGCAACACTTAACAAAGAGTTGCAATTCATTTCAGAATGGGTGGCAAGGAATAAGTTAGTCCAGAATATTTCCAAAACTAAATGCATTGTATTTGGGACAAATCATTCACTAAACCCTAAACCTCAACTACATCTCGTAATGAATAATGTGGAAATTGAGCAAGTTGAGGTAACTAAACTGCATGGAGTAACCCTGGATTGTAGACTGTCATGGTCAAAGCATATTGATGCAACAGTAACTAAGATGGGGAGAAGTATGTCCTTAAGTAAGCGCTGCTCTGCCTTCTTAACAACACCATCAACAAGGCAGGACCTACAGGCCCTAGTTTTGTCACTACTAGACTACTGGTCAGTAGTGTGGTCAGGTGCCACAAAGAGGGACTTGGGAAAATTGCAGTTGACTCAGAACAGGGCAGCACGGCTGGCCCTTAAAAGTACACAGAGAGCTAACATTGATGACATGCATGTCAGTCTCTCCTGGCTCAGAGTGGAGGTGATATTGACTTCATCACTGCTTGTTTTTGTGAGAGGTGTCGACAAGGTGAATGTACCGAGCTCTCTGTTTGGAATACTAGCACACAGCTCGGACACCCATGCATACCCCAGAAGACATGCCACCAGAGGTCTCTTCACAGTCCCCAAGTCATGAACGGACTATGGGAGGCGCACAGTACTACATAGAGCCATAACTAGATGGAACTCTATTCCACATCAGGTAACTGATGCAAGCAGTAGAATCAGATTTAAAAAAACAGGTAAAAATACACCTTGTGGAACAGCAGGGACTGTGAAGAGACACACACTCACAGGTACATACACACATACATATAAACACTCACTCTACACACACGCACACATGGATGTTGTATTGTAAATATGTGATAGTGGGGTAGTGGCCTGAGGGAACACACTAAATGTAATGGGTAAAGTGTGATGAAATATAATGTCATGTAATATTTTAAATTGTATATAACTGCCTTAATGTTGCAGGACCCCAGGAAGAGTAGCTGTTGCCTTGGCAGCAGCTAATGGGGATCCTTAATAAATTAAAAAATACAAATACTCCCTCACTCCTTCCAAGGCATAAAGAGTTCCATGGGTTATTACAGCCATGTACTCTTATACGCTCCCCCCGGCACAGGCAGAAGAGGACTGGCCACCCCTCAGAGCCTGGTTCCTCTCTAGGTTTCTTCCGAGGTTCCTGCCTTTCTAGGGAGTTTTTCTAGCCACCGTGCTTCTACATCTGCATTGTTTGCGCTTTGGGGTTTTAGGCTGGGTTCTGTATAAGCACTTTGTGATATCCACTGATATAAAAAGGGCTTTATAAATACATTTGATTTATTTGATTACCTTGTAAATAATAATGTTGTTGTGGGTTATTTTCCTGTAATATTTTTTTAAAAAGTAGCTAAAGTTAAGACGTTGTCAGATATATAATGGTCATTATCTGAACTGGCTAGCCAACGAACCAAAATTGCTTTTAGTTGCCTGGCTTACTAGGTTGACATTTACTGAATTAAGTTTTAAACAGATGGGTTTATTGGTGTTAAAATAGAGAAAGTATGCTATTTGGAGTACCGGCCTGCTGATGTCATGCAGAGACTGTCGTTTATACTTTGTCAGACAATAATAGAATGTTCATGATGTCGCTACGACAATTGTCTACAGACATGTCGACAGACGGACTGTAAACCAGCCTATAGAGATAGACAGAAACAGGAACTGTACCTACAGTATCTATGGTTACTGTGGTTCCCCATGTTGTCCATCATCATTCATTGTAGCCTGGTCCCAGATCTGTTTGTGTTGTCTTGCCAACTCCAATGTTCGTTGTCATGCCAACTCATATGGCAACGCCTATGATTGTTGTCCTGTCAACTCTTATGCTAACTCCTATGGTCAGTCATTGGCATGCCAACTCCCATGGCTACTCTTATGGTCATTGTCATGCCAACTCCTAGGGACTCCATCAAATAGGCCTAGACCTTTATGTGCAACTCTTTGTGCAAGTCCAACTCTTATAATGAAGGAGCCCTTCTACTGACACTGCAGTACAATATTTAAACAGTGAGTCTTCAAGCTGTAAAGTGTTGGTTCAAATCCACTCCCAAAACCAACAGCACACAATTGTGTCTCTTTCAGGGTCGGATGTGAAGCTCTCTTTCCCTGCTGGAGGATGATGTAGTAAGCTATGACGGTCACTCTGAGACAATGAAGAGGTAACCTTGAAGAGTCTCGTCTGAATTAGACTACCACTCAGTCAATATATCTTCTCTCAGTCCATCTAGCCAAAAAGTGGGAGAAAAGTGGGATTTGTCTGGTAGGACATTATATTATCTTGAAAATGTTGATTTGCTATGATGTGTAATATAGGCCTTACTACACATTCCAAGTCTTACTATGTCGTCTCAGTAGCGCTGACTACTGCTTTCATTGTGTGAACTTGTGAACTCTTCATTGTTCTCTGTCCAAGAAACCCAAGCACCCGCAGAAGACAGTCCATCTGACACACCAGCACACCAGAATCCCATTACAGCCAGAAACCTAAGCTACAAAATGCATGAGAAGTATTTGAAATTACACACTATGTAACATATTTCCCTCCCCCACCCCTTGTATTTTATATACATTTATTATGACAGTCTGTAAAGCTAGATGGCAGATATTTCCAATAAGTATTTACATTTAAGTTGGTAACAGTTATGTTCTTACCTTCATGTCTGTGGCCCAACTTTGGCACCATTGGCCCGTTGTAGTGTCTCACTCCTGGCCCTGTTTGAAACAATAACGTTACATTGAAATGAAGTAAATACTGTGCAAGAAAGAACAGATAGGCAAAGTCTCATCTGGGCTAAGTGCATGTAATGTTGTATACCTCCATGGCTAGCATATCTACATGGTGATGTGGTGAATACAATGCTAGGGCTGGCCATTGCCCTAATTGAAAGACACACCAGATTAGCTACATGAATAAAAGGGGCATTTTTCTCCTCTGAATATAGCTACATATGATGTTAGTCAATGTTGTTAGCTAGCAAACCATCTAACATTAGCAAGCTCGCTAAGTAACCCGTCTGCCAAGGACACAATCAGATAGCAAACTAGTCAACTTAAGAGCATTACCATCATTTAGTTAGCTAGCAATGGCTAAATTCATGTTTCTAGCTAGCTAACGTTAGCAAGCCATCTAATGTTAGCAAGATAGCTAGCCAAGTAACGTTAACTAGCTAGCAAGTTAATTAGCTAACTTTCTTTATTGTCCTCGTTGATGTTAACATTACACAAGTAAAACTACTATTAATTAAGGAAAGCAGTAATGTTACCTACTTGAGCAAACAAACTTTGCATTCCAATCTGGTGCGTGAACAGATGAGAAAACAAAAGAGTTGTTGGTTAGATTTTTTTAAAATAACTAGATATCTAGCTAAGCTAACCAGCTAACAATGTATATTGTATCCTGCAAATGATCCACTGGCACAGTCTTGTCTCTCCATGCATGATTCAAAATCCAGGCTAGTGAATTGGTGCTCTAACTAAATCGACTGAATGGGTGCCGCTAGTGTATTATTGTTCGGTATTTCAAAATGTTCTGTGGTGATAAATACAAACAATTAAACTGTTCTTTAGTTCCAAAAGGCTGTGGAATTTTCTTCCACGGTATGTTGGCGATCGCACAATTTTATGTGCATCCCACCACCTACTGTCACACCCTGGCTCTGGGACTCTATATGTTGAGCCAGGGTGTGTTCATTCTATGTGTTATATTTCTATGTTGGGGGTTCTAGTTCTTCTGTTTCTTTGTTGGCCTGAGTGACTCCCAATCAGAGGCAACGAGTGTCAGCTGTGGCTGGTTGTCTCTGATTGGGAGCCATATTTAAACTGTCTGTTTTTCCCTTGGTGTTTGTGGGTTTTTGTTCCTGTTGGTTTGTTCCGTTTTGGTTGTGCTAAACCTAGGACTTCACGTGTCGTGTTCGTTTGTTGTTTTGTTATTGTTATCACTGAAGATAATAAATATGTTCGCTCAACACGCTGCGCCTTGGTCTATTCCCTACGACGATCGTGACAGAAAAACCCACCATACCAGGACCAAGCAGCGTGTCCAGGAGCAGGCAGCCTGGACGTGGGAGCAGATTTTGGACGGGCAGGGGTCCTGGACCTGGGAGGAAATCCTGGCCGGGATGGATCGCCGGCCATGGAGTGAGACAGTAGAGAGGCGACGGAGAGAGGAGCAACGGCGTGATCAGGGTCGTCGTCGGACGGTCGAGAGGCAACCCCCAAAAAAATTTAGGGGGGGGCACAGGGCATGGACGACGGGGCTGACGGACGCAGAAAAGGGGCGTATTCAGAAGGCCACCAGGTTACGGGGGCCACTGGTCAAAGTAGGGAAGGAAGGTTTAGAGGCACGGCGAGAGGTACTGGGGTGTGTTACCAGTCCGGTCCGGCCCGTTCCAGATCCCGGGGTAGAGCCAGTGGTGTGTGTCCCCAGTACGGTCCGGCCTGTTACGGCCCCTCGCACCAAATGGACGGTGCGCGTCGCCAGCCCGGTCCGGCCTGTTCCTGCCTCTCGCATCAAGCCTACGGTGTGCGTCGCCAGCCCGGTCCGGCCTGTTCCTGCCCCTCGCACCAAGCCTACGGTGTGCGTCGCCAGCCCGGCCCGGCCTGTTCCTGCCACTCGCACCAAATCTACGGTGCGCGTCGCCAGCCCGGCCCGGCCTGTTCCTGCCACTCGCACCAAGCCTACGGTGCGCGTCGCCAGCCCGGCCCGGCCTGTTCCTGCTCCTCGCACCAAACCTACGATGTGCGTCGCCAGCCCGGCCCGGCCTGTTCCTGCCACTCGCACCAAGCCTACGGTGCGAGTCGTCAGCCTGGTCCAGCCTGTTCCTGCCACTCGCACCAAGCCAGGGGTGCGAGTCGTCAGCCTGGTCCAGCCCGTTCCTGCTACTCGCACCAAGCCAGGGGTGCGAGTCGTCAGCCTGGTAAAGCCCGTTGCTGCTCCACGCACCAAGCCAGGGGTGCGAGTCGTCAGCCCGGTAAGGCCCGTTCCTACTCCACGCACCAAGCCAGGGGTGCGCATTGTCAGCCCGGTTCGGCCCGTTCCTACTCCACGCACCAAGCCAGGGGTGCGAGTCGTCAGCCCGGTCCGGCCCGTTCCGGCTCCACGCACCAAGCCAGGGGTGCGCGTCGTCAGTCCAGCACAACCCGTGCCTGGGTCACCGGTGCCTGGTAGCTCCACTACGGAGCTGAAGCTAACCGCTCCTGCTACGTCCAGTTCAGCTCCAGCCAGCGGGGCCAGACCGGACCAGGGGCGCTATGGGGGGTTTATTGGAGGGTGGTGGGCAAGCCCGGAGCCAGAACCGCCGCCGAGGAGGAATGCCCACCCAGCCCTCCCCTGTTTTGCTCTGGTTGAGGCGCGGTAGCAGTCCGCGCCTTTAGGGGGGGGTACTGTCACACCCTGGCTCTGGGACTCTATATGTTGAGCCAGGGTGTGTTCATTCTATGTGTTATATTTCTATGTTGGGGGTTCTAGTTCTTTTGTTTCTTTGTTGGCCTGAGTGACTCCCAATCAGAGGCAACGAGTGTCAGCTGTGGCTGGTTGTCTCTGATTGGGAGCCATATTTAAACTGTCTGTTTTTCCCTTGGTGTTTGTGGGTTTTTGTTCCTGTTGGTTTGTTCCGTTTTGGTTGTGCTAAACCTAGGACTTCACATGTCGTGTTCGTTTGTTGTTTTGTTATTGTTATCACTGAAGATAATAAATATGTTCGCTCAACACGCTGCGCCTTGGTCTATTCCCTACGACGATCGTGACACCTACTATGCAGGAGTGGAAACAGGATTCCCAAAAAGGGAACAAACTCCCCAAAAACTACCAAACTACCAATAAATAAATAAAATAAAATAAATCAAACAACTTCTCTGTTAAAAAAATAAAACAGATCTGATCCCTACACAGGCTAAAGGGGAACATGGGAGGACGGGTCTTCCGGTGCCAATACCCATTGAATGTCTTCAGATGTAAAATCCTTAAGTCCCAAAAATGTTTCTGCCGCAGCCACAATAATGTCCAGTTTCTTAGACTTCTTTGAGACTTGTGCCATACAGTTTATAACTGTGGCAATGAATCCCACAAAATCCAACTTTTTAACACACAGGGCATCTTTTGACTGGCAGAAAACATTTACTACAGGCTGTGGTGCATCCACTACGATATCTTCACTAGCATCACTTGTTTTCTCAATTCTTTTAATCACCTCTGCATAGGAGATTCGATTGACCGCTCTAACTTTTGCCACCTCAATCTCCTCCACTCCTTCAGTATACTCTGTCCCAGTGGCATATATTCATTGATGCCAAGGGAAGCCAGGCTTCCCAAAATAATGGCACAAAAAAACCTAAAACCTTATTGATCTTTTGTCTCTCTACATTTCATACTTTTCTTTCAATTCACAAGAGGCTGAATGTATCTCACAGGAGAAAGCATCCGAGCAAGCGAAACAGCGCCCCTTTGTCTCTCTACATGTAGGCCATCTATCTGATTATGTCTGGTCCAAATGAATATGACATTGTTGCCGCCCGTAGCAATACTTATTTTCCACCATAATTTGCAAAGAAATTCATAAGAAATCCTACAATGTGATTTTCTGGATTTTTTTTCCTCATTTTGTCTGTCATAGTTGACGTGTACCTATGATGAAAATTACAGGCCTCTCTCATCTTTTTAAGTGGGGGAACTTGCACAATTGGTGGCTGACTAAATACTTTTTTTCCCGTCTGTATGGGTGGTCCCGGGGATCGAACCCACTACCCTGGCGTTACAAGCGCCATGCTCTACCAATTGGCTTAACGCCAGAGATGCAAAAGTGGCCTGCCAAGGGCTTATATTATAGCGGTCCTATGACTGGGGGCTACCCGCCATAGATGCAAATCACATCTTGAAGGGCAAACACCACTCGCCTGCTGGCGGTAGGAATTTATAACCTTGGGCGTAGGGAAAGCAAACATTTTTTGCTATCTGGGAAGCAAGAATAACTTCCCACTGGGCACAGATGTCAATTCAATGTCTATTCCATATTGGTTCAATGTAGTTTCATTGACATGACGTGAAAACAACGTTGATTCAACCAGTGTGTGCCCAGTGGGTGGTTGACAAAACAGAAATTGAAGTACCTCTGTCCAAAAACCTAGTTTTGATCCTTTATGGTCTGTTTATCAGTGAAGGAGATTGGTGCAGCGGTCTAAGGCACTACATCTCAGTGCTTGAGGTGTCACTACAGACCCCCTGGTTCAATTCCAGGCTGTATCACAACCGGCCGTGATTGGGAGTCCCATAGGGCGGCGCACAATTGGCCCAGCATCATCCGGGTTTGGCCGGTGTAGGCCGTCATTGTAAATAAGAATTTGTTCTTAACTAACTTGCCTAGTTAATAAAGGTAAAATGAAATATAGATGTCTCATCGATACACCAATAATGTTGCATGATGGTGGTATGGAGGCCCTTAAATTCTTCCTCTCCAACCGTGAAAGCCATGTGCCTACACATTTTGAGCTTGAGCAAATAGTGCTCACAAAAAACTATTTTCTACATGACAAACATTACTACCTACAGACCAGTGGAGGCCGCTGAGGGGAGAACGGCTCATAATAATGGCCGGAACGGCGCAATTGGAATGGCATCAAAAACCTGGAAACCATGTATTTGATACCATTCCACTGATTCCATTCCAGTCATTACCACGAGCCTGTTCTCTCCAATTAAGGTGCCACCAACCTCCTGTGCTACAGACCTTTGGAACAGTGATGGGAACCCCATTAGCCCCGAATTTGGCAAAACTCTTTATGGGGAAATTCGAATAGGATTTAATTCATGAAATAATCCTTATACAAATTATGTCAAATATTGCTATATAAACGATTGCTTCCTGATCTGGACGGGTTCTGAAACTTAACTAAATGAATTTCTTATCTACATTAACTCTAGAGTACAATCGAAATCCTTCACTATGGAAAATAAAATAAAACCTATATATTTTTGGACGTACAAAATGTCACGATCGTCGGGAACAGATGAGGACCAAGGCGCAGCGTTGCAGACGAACATACTCTTTATTAGAGAACACGACCAAAACAACAAAACGATAACGTGACAGCCAACGGTCAAACACAAACCAAACTAGAACAAGATCCCACAAAACACAAAGGGCAAATAGACAGTTTAAATATGGCTCCCAATCAGAGACAACCAGCCACAGCTGACACTCGTTGCCTCTGATTGGGAGTCACTCTGGCCAACATAGAAACAACACAACTAGAACTCCCGACATAGAAACACAACACATAGATTAACACACCCTGGCTCAACATAACAGTGTCCCCAGAGCCAGGGCGTGACACAAAAAAGGGTGGTTGTCCCACTGGCTATCCTAAGTTGAATGTACCAATTTGTAAGTCGCTCTGGATAAGAGCATATGCTAAATGACTTAAATGTAAATGTAAATGTTTTACTGTGGATATAGATACTTTTGTACCTGTTTCCTCCAGCATCTTCACAAGATCCTTTGCTGTTGTTCTTGGATTGATTTGCACTTTTCGCACCAAAGTACGTTCATCTCTAGGAGACAGAACGCGTCTCCTTCCTGAGCGGTAGGACGGCTGCGTGGTCCCATGGTGTTTATACTTGCATACTATTGTTTGTACAGATGAACGTGGTACCTTCAGGCGTTTGGAAATTCCTCCCAAGGATGAACCAGACTTGTGGTGGTCTACAATTTCTTTTCTGAGGTCTTGGCTGATTTCTTTTGATTTTCCCATGATGTCAAGCAAAGAGGCACTGAGTTTGAAGGTAGGCCTTGAAATACATCCACAGGTACACCTCCAATTGACTCAAATTATGTCAACTTCACAAAATAGATGGCATCATGAGGAAGGAAAATTATGTGGATATATTGAAGCAACATCTCAAGACATCTTGACTTCTTTCTTATCTCATTCTCGTTGGCACCAAAAGTAAAAAAAGTGTTGATAGGGGACAGAATGCGGTCGGACCATCATATAATAGGCATATACATTACTCTGACTGAATTTCCACGTGGGCGAGGATATTGGAAATTGAATCAAAGCCTATTAGATGATAATTTATTTATAATTAGAACAAAGGAATTTATAACTGACTTTTTCCAACATAACATAGGTACAGCGAATCCCCTTATTGTATGGGACACCTTTAAATGTGCCTTTAGAGGCCATGCAATTCAGTACTCATCTCGAAAACAAAAGCAATTTAGGTCAAAAGAGTTTATACTAAGAAAGGAAATAGAAAGTCTAACAGAACAGATAGATGGCAATAAAAACTGTAACATAGAGGCTCAGAATAAATTAGAGGAAAAACAAAAAGAAATGGAAAAACTTATTCAAGAAAGATCAAGTGTAATATATTATAAAAATAAAGCAAACTGGATGGAATATGGGGAAAAATGCACAAAATTCTTTTTTTAATCTTCAACATAGGAATGCTACCAAAAAGAACTTAATGAAACTAGTTACAATTGACGGAGTCACCCATAATTCACCTAATGATATTTTGAAGGAAGAAACAAAGTATTTTAAGCATATGTTTTCTTTTCAGTCGCCTCCATCTCCTCTAACTGAAGCTAATTGTAGAGATTTTTTTTCTATTGATAATGTCAAATTAACAGCCACACAGAAAGACTCATGTGAAGGTGAAATTACAGAGGAGGAACTTCTGGATGCAATTAAAGACTTTAAGTCGGGGAAAACTCCAGGGTTGGATGGCATACCAATCGAGGTATACCAAACCTTTTTTGATATACTAAGAGGACCGTTATTAGCATGTTTTAACCACTCCTATGTAAATGGTAGATTATCTGACACTCAAGAAGAAGGTCTGATCTCATTATTACTGAAACAGGATACAAGTGGAAAATATAAAGATCCAGTCCATTTACAAAATTGGAGGCCCCTTACACTTCAGTGTTGTGATGCAAAAATCCTAGCAAAATGTATAGCGCATAGAATTAAAAAGGTATTGTCGGATATTATTCATTCTAATCAGACAGGTTTTTTACATGGAAGATACATTGGAGATAATATAAGGCAAGTATTGGAAACAATAGAACACTATGGAAAATATGGGAAACCAGGCCTGCTATTCATAGCAGACTTCGAAAAGGCATTTGATAAAGTTCGACTGGAATTTATATATAAATGCCTGGAGCATTTCAATTTTGGAGAATCTCTTATAAAATGGGTCAAAATCATGTATAGTAACCCTAGGTGTAAAATAGTAAATAATGGCTATTTCTCAGAAAGTTTTAAACTATCAAGAGGAGTGAAACAAGGTTGTCCACTATCGGCATATCTATTTATTGTGGCCATCGAGATGTTAGCTATTAAAATCAGATCCAATAATAATATCAGGGGATTAGAAATACAGGGCTTAAAAACAAAGGTGTCATTGTACGCAGATGATTCATGTTTTCTTTTAGATCCACAACTAGAATCCCTCCACAGCCTCATAGAGGATCTAGATACATTTTCTAACCTCTCTGGATTAAAACCAAATTATGACAAATGCACTATATTACGTATTGGATCACTAAGAAATACAATTTTTACATTACCATGTAGTTTACCAATAAAATGGTCTGATGGTGATGTGGATATACTCGGAATACATATCCCAAAGGAAATAAATGATCTCACTTCAATAAATTTTAATAGAAAGTTAGCAAAACTAGATAAGATCTTACTACCATGGAAAGGAAAATACCTGTCAATTTGTGGAAAAATCACCCTGATTAACTCTTTAGTATTATCCCAGTTTACCTATTTGCTTATGGTCTTGCCTACGCCTAGCAAAGAGTTTTTTAAAATATATGAGAAAAAAATATTCAATTTTATTTGGAACGGCAAGCCAGACAAAATTAAAAGAGCATATTTATATAATGAATATGAATTCGGAGGACAGAAATTATTAAATATTAAAGCATTAGACCTATCACTAAAATCTTCAGTCATCCAAAAGTTATACTTAAATCCGAACTGGTTCTCAAGCAAATTAGTAAGATTGTCTCACCCACTGTTCAAGAAAGGCCTTTTTCCCTTTATTCAGATTACAATCTCTCACTTTCAGTTATTTGAAAAGGAAATAATCTCCCAAATGTCACTATTTCTAAAACAAGCCATAGAAAGTTGGTTGCAATTTCAATTTAATCCTCCAGAAACGACAGAACAAATAATGCAACAAATATTGTGGTTAAATTCAAATATACTAATTGACAAAAAACCTTTATTTTTTGACAGAATGTTTAAAAAAGGTATAATCTTCGTAAATGATATCATCGGTAGGACTGGTGGAGTTATGTCGCACATGCAGCTAACAAAAACATATGGAAATGTCTGCTCTACCCAAAATTACAACCAAATAATTGCAGCCTTACCGCAAAAGTGGAAGAGGAAAGTTGAAGGGGGAGAAAGTAAGGAACTTGTCTGTCGGCCTTGCATTAAAGAACATAATTGGTTAAGGAAAACTGTGATAAATAAAAAAGTATATCAGTTTCACTTAAGGACCAAAGGATTGACAGCCGTCCCATATAGATTGCAAAATAGTTGGGAAGAGATCTTTGACGTACCAATCCCATGGCATAGTGTTTATGAACTGACACGCAAAACGACACCGGATTCAAAAATTAGAATCTTTCAATTTAAATTATTATATAAAATTCTTGCTACCAATAGAATGTTATTTATATGGGGGATACAATCTTCCCAGCTCTGCAGATTTTGCTGTGAAGAGATAGAATCATTAGATCATTTGTTTTGGTTCTGTCCATTTGTAGCTTGTTTTTGGACACAGGTCCAGGAATGGCTAAAGGATTGCAATATTTACCTGGAAATAACCTTGCAGATAGCATTACTGGGTGATCTGAAAAGTCATAGTCAATCAATCAATAATATAATAATACTTTTAGCAAAAATGTTTATTTTTAATTCACAATCTGTAGAAGCAATGAGAATAGAAAGGTTCAGAACTTTTGTAAAACATCACAGTATGGTTGAAATATATATGGCAAATAGAAATCCTATATGGATGGTGTTAAGAGATAGATGGGAGGTATTGAATAGAGTTGAAGGATGGGACTAATAACAAATAACAACAAATAATAACAAAGATAGCTAATAATGTAAGCATACTGTGTCCATAATAAGTATATAGGTTGTATGTTGGGAGCTTTTGGGAAAGAGCACAGTTAGAAAGATATGGCATTTAGAAGCAAACCGGATGGACATCATGAAAATGATCGGAGAGGTTGAGAGTAGAAGTAGTTCAGGAGCAAAAAAATAAATAAATAAATATATATATATATATATATATATATATATATATATATATATATATATATATATATATATATATATATATATATATAGATATAGAATTATTGTAAAATTAACTCTTTCCATAAGGTGTAGATAGTAATTATAGACCGGAAGTAGAGGCCTGGGCGTTGTTGTTCACTAATTTACTCCAAGTAGGGAAAGGATGGTGGGGTTGAAAAGTAATAAAGGGGAATATATATATATAAAAAATAAAAAAAACAAAGGGGATTGGAAGTGATGCAGACAATTACATTGATAGAAGATACAATCTATCTGCAATATTAAGCTGATCCATCCCCCCAGAAAAAAATAAAAAAAATAAAAAAAAAATAAAAAAAAATAAACATCTCAAGACATCAGTCAAGAAGTTAAAGCTTGGTCGCAAATGGGTCTTCCAAATGGACAATGACCCCAAGCATACTTCCAAAGTTGTGGCAAAATGGCTTAAGGACAACAAAGTCAAGGTATTGGAGTGATATAGAGGCAAAATAAATGCACACCTATTTAGGCGAGGTGCTGGCTAACGGAGTAGAACACTTGAAAAAGAAAAGGAGAGCCGCACACTCTAGGAACTCAGATGCAATAATTTAATAACCTAATAATCAATGTTTCGACAGACAAGCTGTCTTCATCAGGGTATAATGACAAACACTGTGGGTCACTAGTTTATATAGTGTCAAAGGACACACGCAGGTGTCTGTAATCATGGCCGGGTGTGGCCTGATAACATTGGTTAATTCACAGATATACAGAACATACAAAAAACATGGACTGTATTCGATCATAGATACAACTTGGCTACATAGGCCCACAAACATTTACAATGAATAGCAAAATCACAATAATGGCTTCAAATCAAAGTCTACGTTGAGACCGAAGGGAGCAAGGGTCTTTAAATTAAGATTCCAGGCAGCCTCTCGTTTTAACAATAAGTTGTCGAGGTCACCCCCTCTCCTAGGGAGGGTGACATGTTCGATGCCGATATAACTTAGGGACGAAATCGAGTGGTTCGCTTCCAAAAAGTGGGCAGCGTCTGGGTATGTCGAGTTTTTGCATCTAATGGTGCTATGATGCTCCGAGATTCATACTTTTAATTTGCGCTTTGTTTTACCCACATCATTTTTACCACAAGGACAATTTATAAGACAAATAACTGCCTTAGTGGAGGACGTTTCCCTGTTTGGGGGTGCTTGAAGGATCTACATTTGTAAGTGCCATTGCATTGAGCGCAGCCATTACACTTGTAGTTTCCATCCGGTAGAGGTGCAAATAGACGTTGTGCAGGGATATTTAGGGGTGGTAAATCAGAGTTTACCAATTGATCTGAGATTTCTGCCCCGCGAGAATACAACCAAGGGAGGGTCCGAAAACACATTACCAATACTGTCATTGGATCTTAGAATGTGCCAATGTTTGTGAACAATTCCCTTAATTTGTTCAGAGCACTTTGAATAGCGTGTAGTTAGAACACAAGAATGCTTCTTTTTGCGAGACTGTCCCTGAAAGAGATCAGGTCTCGATTTGTTTTGAATTTTCTCAATGGCAGTATTAATCTGACCATTTTTGTACCCCCTCTCCTTGAATTTTCTTTGCGTCTCAGCCATATTTAGGTCGAAATCTGATCGTTTTAAAAAATATATTTTGATTCGACAGAATTGGCTGTAGGGCAAACTGTTTTTCAAGGGAAGCGGGTGACAACTATCAGCCCTCAACAAACTGTTACGATCAGTAGGTTTCCTGTAAAGATCAGTGTATAGAACATTATCCTCACACAAAATCAGAAGATCAAGGAAACTGATTTGAAACTGTGTGTCAGATTGCATAGTAAATCTCAGGTGCTCAGAACAAGAGTTAAGAAAAGCATGGAATGCCTGGAGCTGTTTTAAATCACCCCTCCATAGAAAAAAAATATAATCAATGTACCGTTTCCAAATAATAATGTTAGGCAAGAAAACATTTTTGAGAGGATTGAAAAATGAACGGTTTCTCAATGTACAACTTAGCATAGTCAGGAGCCATAGGGGATCCCATAGCAGTACCCTTCGTCTGAATAAAGAAATAATTTAGAAACATGAAGTAGTTGTGTGTGAGTACTATTTCAGCCAATGTTATAATGCATGCACTGGAAGGTAGTTATTTTGGGTCACGTTGCAGAATAAAATGTTCCATGGCTTCAATACCGTCCTCGTGTGGAATATTTGTGTATAATGACTAAACATCAAAAGTAACTAACAAGGTATTATCAAGGAGAGGATCAAGATATTCAATAATAGAGATCATACTGCTGGTGTCCTTTACAAAGGAGGGGAGCTGTTCTGCGAGAGGTCTAATAAAAAAGTCAACAAAGGTCGATAAAGGGGCTGTTACTGCATCAATGCTCGCTACAATAGGGCGCCCTGGAGGTTTTGTAACATTATTGTGTAATTTCGGCAAAGTATAGAAAGTGGCAATTTTAGGGTGTTGAGTAGCCAAAACATTGTGTTATTTTTTGGTGATTTGACCAGAACTTAAATACCCATCTAGGGACTTAAATACCCATCTTGGTAAAGGTGTTGTCAAGCAGTTGTCTGTGACACTCAATTACATAAACTGTCCTATCCATTAGTACAACCGACCCACCCTTCTCAGCAGGGCGGGTAAGGACTGACGTATCGGATTGTAAATCAAGCAAAGCTTGCTTTTCATCCTTGGGTACATTTTGGAAAGATATGTACTCCTGTTTGTTCTTAAGGAGATTACCAACATATTTTTCAACGAGTCTGCAATATGTCTCAATAGAGTGATTGCGATTGGCTGGAGGTACAAAATAACTCTTACTTCTGAAAGGAGTCGGAGTATGTGCAGGTGAGCCACCTACATGTTCAGTTGAAATATCACGATTAGGGGAGCTAAAGTATTCCCTTAAATGGATGTTTCTAAAAACCTTAAACATGTCTACCTTAACATCGAAATCGTTGCACTGAGTTGTAGGCACAAAATATATCCCTTTATTAAGCAAGGACACATGGGCAGGACTCAATATCTTGCTTGATAAATTAAAGACACTCAGTCCCGTGGGTTCTGGGACCGTGTGAACGGTCCCCTCTGCATCTGGTAGTCGTTTCTTCTTACCCCGTCGTGTACGGCATCTCGTCCGTACGCGTGACCGCGGCCACCTCCGCGCTTCCGTCGGCCCAGTCTCTCGTTGGATAAAAAACTGGCACTGGAAGCGGATGAGGCGCTGGTTGTAGAGTGTTGGTCAGACGGGAGTGGATAGAAGTTAGCGGCCTCCCTCCTGCGTCTGTCATGGAGAGGAGGAGCAGGACTTCTTTTGTCAGGGTTTCTCCAGAGGTAGACTTTGTCCTCTGCCTTATCTTTTTTGTCTTGGTTGAATATCTTGATTTTAAGCTCCTTTATTTCTGTAGACATCTTGTCCTGGAGCGCTTGGTTAGTTTTCATCAGTTCATTGAATATGCCATCATCATTAACAGCTCTTTATATCGGCATCGAACATGTCACCCTCCCTAGGAGAGAGGGTGACCTCGACAACTTATTTTTAAAACGAGAGGCTGACTGGATCTTTAATTTAAAGACCCTTGCTCCCTTCGGTCTCAATGTAGACTTTGATTTGAAGCCATTCTTGTGATTCTTGTGATTTTGCTATTCATTGTAAATGTTTGTGGGCCTATGTAGCCAAGTTGTATCTATGATCGTATGCTATCCATGTCTTTTGTATGTTCTGTTTATCTGTGAATTAACCAATGTTATCAGGCCACACCTGGCCATGATTACAGACACATGCGTGTGTCCTTTGACACTATATAAACTAGTGACCCGCAGTGTTTGTCATTATACCCTGATGAAGACAGCTTGTCTGTCGAAACGTTGATTATTAGGTTATTCAATTATTGCATCTGAGCTCCTAGAGTGTGCGGCTCTCCTTTTCTTTTTCAAGGTATTGGAGTGGCCATCACAAAGCCCTGACCTCAATCCTATAGAAGATTTGTGGGCAGAACTGAAAAAGCGTGTGCGAGCAAGGAGGCCTACAATCCTGACTCAGTTACACCAGCTCTGTCAGGAGGAATGGGCCAAAATTCACCCAACTTATTGTGGGAAGCTTGTGGAAGGCTACCCGAAACGTTTGACCCAAGTTAAACAATTTAATGGGAATGCTACCAAATACTAATTGAGTGTATGTAAACTTCCGACTTCAACTGTAAATACCGTTACATATATGAGTTACACAAAAAGGGGACATTTATTTTCAGAGGGGATGGATGTGACTGTTTATAGTGAGAGATGAAGGAACATAGTGTTACTTTATATAATGTTAATGAACAAAGCATAAGAATGATTAGGGTTAATATTATAACTTCCAATAGCACAAGATACATAATTGCATAAACTACTTAACGTTAGTAAATTACTGTATAAAGCAACAATATTAATATAAAAAGAAATATAACAACTAACAACAGTTGTAACACCAACTCACCTCTGTCCTCACTCCATCATATACACTGAGAGTACAAAAAGTTACGAACACCTGCTCTTTCCATGACATATGCAATAACGTTATGTTGGAATACATGGAAATTATATCCAAATTAGTGAGTCCATTTCCTTGGAACTATCTTAATAAATGATGTTGCAAGAACACAAAAAAAAAACGTATTTCATTTTGACAGGAAATGTCTGGAAAGGAAAAGCCCAACAAGAGCCCAAGAAAAGGTGCCGCTACACCCCCAACCAGCTACAGGCTGCTGTCGAGGAGGTGAAGGGAGGGAGGAGCCTGAGGGAGGTGGCTCATGCCTCCTGTCAGTACCTGTTTACAAGGAAGCCAATGGTCCAAAAACATTCCACATAGTTCATAACTACTGCAGTTTGGTGACATGCAGTAAAAGGTCAACAAACTGGCTGTGCACTTTGGTCTTTTTAGGGAGTCCCGTTCATTTTATTCACCTGTTCACAATCAAGAGCAGAAAGAGAGGCACACAGGAATGTCACGTCTCAATTTGGGTTAGAGCATGTCATTTGCAAACGAGTTTAATAGGTGGCACACGTGAGAATTTAGGACATGCATTATTGACATGCGTTATTGCATACATGAGATTTGACTCTTCAATTATTGAACACAAAGCACTTGTGAATAGGTTGGCACAGCAAAGGTATTTCAAAACGTAAACACAGCAAACGTGAGAGCAAAAAAACAAAAGCTGTGGTTTGCTTGTGTAAATGCAGATCAGAGGTTGGCAAAGTGGTATTTTATAAAAAGATTCTGCACATCAAAGTCGTATGCAATTGATTATTGATTGATTGATTCAGTGTTTGTGTTATTGATGACCACTTAGCTATTAGCACCCTACTCATGAAAAATTAGTTTAATATTAGCCATAATAATATTAATACTAATGCTCATTTAAATTAGAATCATGAATAATGACAACTTACAATCATGAATAATATTTCTTACAACTGTATATGGTTAATCATGAGAAGCGCTACCCCTGGTGGAAAGACGATGTACGGCACACAAGGAGTTACATAGTGTGTGCCGTACATTGCGTCGTGACACGTAACGATGTAATTTACAGCGACAGAGGGGTCCGTTTAAAAAAAATATTTTCTCGAATACTATTGATCCTGTAGTATCTTAGAATGCTTCTTAGATTGATGACACCGGACACGTAAGTACGTTTTAGTATTTCATTGTAACTTAGAATAACATTACCGGAACGCACATGGCGTAAGCTACCTGAGGCTTTTCCGAGCACGGTTATATGGCGGACATTTAAACAGCTACGGATAGCGGAAAGCAATTCCCCGTATTGAGTCAATACTGCCATCTATTGGTAAACATAATACTTAAAGGATTCAGACCCCTTGACTATTTCAACATTGTGTTACGTTACAGCCTTATTCTTTCCTCATCAATCTGCACACAATACCCCATAATGTCAAAGTGAAAACAGATTTTTTTGCAAATTTATAAAAAATTAAAAACAGAAATACCTTATTTACAGAAGTATTCAGACCCTTTGCTATGAGACTCGAAATTCAGCTCAGGTGCATCCTGTTTCCATTGATCATCCTTGAGATATTTCTACAACTCTATTGTAGTCCACCTGTGGTAAATTCAATTGATTGGACATGATTTGGAAAGGCACACACCTGTCTATATAAGGTCCCACAGTTGACAGTACATGTCAGAGCAAAAACCAAGCCATGAGGTCGAAGGAATTGTCCGTAGAGCTCAGAGACAGGATTGTGTCGAGGCACAGATCTGGGAAAGGCTACCAAAACATTTCTGCAGCATTGAAAGTCTGCAAGAACACAGTGGCCTCCGTCATTCTTCAATGGACAATGGAAGAAGTTTGGAACCACCAAGAGTCTTCTTGGAGCTGTCTGCCCGGCCAAACTGAGCAATTGGGGGAGAAGGGCCTTAGTCAGGGAGGTGACCAATGGTCACTTTGACAGAGCTCCAGAGTTACTCTGTGAGCAAAGTACAGAGAGATCCTTCATGCAAACCTGCTCCAGAGCACTTAGGACCTCAGACTTGGGCGAAGGTTCACCTTCCAACAGGACAACGACCCTAAACACACAACCAAGACAACGCAGGAGTGACTTCGGGACAAGTCTCTGAATGTCCTTGAGTGGCCCAGCCAGAGCCCGGACTTGTACCCAATCGAACATCTCTGGAGAGACCTGAAAATAGCTGTGCAGCGACACTCCCCATCCAACCTGACAGAGCTTGAGAGGATCTGCAGAGAAGAATGGGAGAAACTCCCCAAATACAGGTGTGCCAAGCTTGTAGTGTCATACCCAAGAAGACTCAAGGCTGTAATCGCTGCCAAACAAAGTACTGAGTAAAGGGTCTGAATACTTATGTAAATGTAATATTTCTAAACCTGTTTTTGCCTTGTCATTATGGGGTATTGTGTATAGTTTGATAAGGAAAAACAACAACAATTTAATCCATTTTAGAATACGGCTGTAACGTAACAAAATGTGGAAAAAGTCAAGGGGTCTGAATACTTTCCGAATGCACTGTAAATATACCAGGTTACTACATTCCCCCCTTTAAGGCTAATAACCCAACTTAATTCCTTTCTGAGTTAGGCTGCCAACTAAACATTTATGATTTTCTCATAACAGTCACGTCATTTTTTGTTATTTATTATCTGTTTCATTTTTTTTCGGGACCTCTAGGAACGTGATCTCCCTTAGGATCTGAAATAGTCTGGCGGACGTCTCTCTCAAATAGAGTGTCTCAGAGGTGGTGTAGCTGGTGCCACCAGCACTACACTACTTGATGGTGAAACAAATTGCTTTTGTGGAGACTTCACAGGAGGTGGTCATCCCAGACTGGTGGTCTCAGGAGGTTGAGTCTTGTTGGACTCAGGTTGCTTGTCCAACTGCAACTCTAAGGAACGTTCCAATGTCCTGTTCTGCTCATTAAGCATTGAGCCAAGTCCACGGATGGAACTGGAATTCGAGCTCGGATCTGATCCATGTGCCTCCTTAGTCTTTGTCCACTTCTGATGATCACAGTATATGATACTGGTCCTGAGCAATCCTCAATTGTAGCTGGAATCTATTTGGGACCAAACCCATAGTTTCTTGTGTAGACATCATCTCCAGGTGAGAACGTTCCGAGTCTAGCTCTGTTGTCATGATTCCGTTTTTGATTCCATTTATTTTGTTATATTTTCACTTTCAGGTCTTGCCTGATGAGAACCAAGGTTGACCTTACCCTACTAGACATCAGCATTTCTGCAGGTGACAACCCAGTTGTAGCTTGAGGAGTGATCCTGTAGCTAACCAAGAATCTTGACACATTTGTTTCAATGCTGTTCCCTCCGCATTCTGCAGGGCCCTGGGGAGACCGGAAAGAGGAAGGAGGCGGCAGGCTTTCGAAAAGCGGTCCACAACGATCAAGATGGTGTTACCCTGAGAGAGGGAAAGATCAGTGAGAAAGACAATACACAGGTGGGACCATGGCCGTTGTGGAACTGGTAAGGGCTTTAACTTACCCACTGGGAGGTGACAAGGTGCCTTACTCTGGGCGCACAACGAGCAGGAGGAGACATACACCCTCACGTCCTTAGCCAAGGTAGGCCACCAGTACTTTCCGGTCAGGCAGCGCACTCTAAGGCCGATACCTGGGTGACCAGAGGAGGGGGACCTGTGCCAAATAGATCAGACGGTCACGGACAAGAGACGGCACAGTGCCTTGCAAAAGTTTCACAAAAACAAAATATTTTGCATCTTCAAAGTGGTAGGCATGTTGTGTAAATCAAATGATACAAACCCCCCCAAAAAATATATTTTAATTTCAGGTTGTAAGGCAACAAAATAGGAAAAATGCCAAGGGGTGTGAATAATTTTGCAAGCCACTGTACCGCAACCCCGCTGGACACTGAGGTGGAGATGGCTCTGTGAGTAACGCCCGCTCTATGTCCGCATCCATCGCCCACACTACCGGCGCCACAATGAAGGAGGCCGGGAGTATGGGGGTGTGGTCTATGGGCCTCTCCTCTGTGTCGAACATCCGTGACAGTGCGTCTACCTTCACGGTCTTAGTACCCGGTATGTAGGATAGTGTAAATTCAAACCGGGTGAAGAACAGGGCCCACCTGGCCTGGCGAGGGTTCAGCCTCCTCGCTGCCCGGATGTACTCCAGCTTACGGTGGTCAGTCCAGACGAGGAAAGGGTGTTTCGCCCCCTCGAGCCAGTGCCTCCACACAGTCAGGGCTCTGACAACAGCCAACAGCTCCCGATCACCAAAGTCGTAGTTCTGCTCCGTGGGCTGAGCTTCTTGGAGAAGAAGGCACAGGGGCGGAGCTTGGGTGGTGTGCCCGAGCGTTGAGGTAGGACAGCGCCTATCTCTACCTTGGACGTATCCACCTCCACTGCTGAATGCTGTCTTCCACTCGTCCCCCTCTCGGACACGCACCAGGTTGTACGCACTCCGGAGATCTAATTTTGTGAAGAAGAGTGCCCCATGCATTGACTAGATCACAGATTGGATGATGGGTAGAGGATAACTATAACAAATAGTCCCCTTGTTCAGTGCTCAGTAATCAATGCAAGGTCGCAGACCTCCGTCCTTCTTCTTCACAAAAAATAAACTTGAGGAGGCGGGTGAAGTGGAGGGACATATAAACCCCTGGCCCAGGGACTCGGAGACATATGTCTCCATCGCCTCCGTTTCAGCCTGCGACAGGGGATATACATGACTCCTGGGAAACACAGCGTCTACCTGGAGGTTTATCGCGCAATCCCCCGGCCGGCGAGGTGGTAATTTGGTCACCTGCGTTTTGGAAAATTTCGGGGGGAATGCGCACAGTGGGGGTAGTGTCTGGACTTTCCACCGTGGTTGCACCAACAGAAACTGCCAGACACCTACTCTGACACTCTCACGACCACCCTGTGAGAACCCTCTGCGGCCATGAAAAGGTGGGGTTGTGTAGTGCTAACCAGGGAAGACCCAAAACAACAGGGAAATCAGGAGACTCAATAATAATAATAAAAAAAGTGACTTGCTCTCTATGGGTCTCGTGAAACCATCTTGACTGGTGCTGTAACCTCCCTAACGAACCCTGACCCTAATGGTCGACTGTCAAGTGCTTGGATGGCCAGTGGAATGGATAGGGGAACCAATGTAATACCTAGACTATGTGCTAACGACCTGTCCATAAAGGTCCCAGCTGCACCTGAATCGACCAGCGCCTTACACTGGGGATATACCGTGTAATTATGGAAGTGGATGTGTAGGGTACATTGTGCAGCAGAGGGCTCTAAACGAGTGTGGGTTTGCGCTACCGGTGGTGACGCGAGAGTGCCCTGCCTGCTGCCTCCAGACCCAAAAGAACGCAGACGACAGCATGCAGTATAATGTCCTCTCGTGCCACAAGAGTGACACTGGTGCTGTCGTCCTCCGCTCTCCTGGATCGCCCCACCACCCAGCTCCATCATCTCGTGATCCGAGATGGGGGGGGGGGGGGGATGGAATGGGCAAGCCCCTTCCAGGACGTCCTCTAGAAGCCAGCAGGTTGTTCCACCCGGACCCAGCCGCTAGAGTCCTGAACACCAGGGCATAGTCCTGCGTGGTCCTCGTCCCCTGCCTCAAATAGACCAGCAGCTCGCCCGCCTCTCTCCCTTCGGGAGGGTGATCGAAGACGGCCCAGAAGAGGCGAGCGAACTCCCCGTAGTTGTCTAACACGGCTCCTCCTTCACTCCAGACCGCATTGCCCACTCCAGGGCTTTGCCTGAGAGGCAGGAGACGAGGGCGGACACCTTCTCCCGCTCCGAGGGAACCGGGCTGATGGTGGTGAAATAGAGGTCCAGCTGCAGGAGGAAACCCTGGCAGCGGGCCGCTGTCCCATTGTACTCCCTCGGTCGGGACAGGTGTATCCCTCTGGGTGCTGGGGTGTGGTTGGCTGGATCCGGTAGCGCAGCTGGTCCCAAAGGATCAGATCCTCTCCCCTCCAGGCGTTGGACACCCTGGAGAACCCGATCCATCGCTTCGCCCAAGCTGGCTAGCATATTCGAATGCTCCCGGACCCGGTCCACGACTCCAGACATATTTCCGGTTCCTGCTGACTCCATGTATTCGTGTGTGTGATTCTGTAGCGGGTGATGTTGGATGGAGTCAAACGCAGGAGAGGAAATCACGGAATAAATGGTTTAATCAATACATAGAGGTACACAGCAATGTATAATACACACCAGTGGGACAAACGGCGCACTGGGGAAATAAAGGCACACGGGTGAATAACCCAGCGATACACAATAGAATTGAGCTGCACCGAGCTATAATCTCCTCTACAATAAACAATCACACACAAAGACAAGGGGGCAGAGGGAACACTTATACAGGTACTGATGAGGGGATATGAACCAGGTGTGTGTAATAAACAAGACAAAACAAGACAAAACAACAATAAAAATATGAGGAGCGGCAGTGGCTATGAGAAACAAGATTCTCTGGTCTGATGAAACCAAGATTGAACTCTTTAGCCTGAATGCCAAGCGTCACGTCTGGAGGAAACCTGACACCATCCCTACAGTGAACAAGTCTCTGAATGTCCTTGAGTGGCCCAGCCAGAGCCCGGACTTGAACCCGACTGAACAGAGACTTGAAAATAGCTGTACCAGATCTGTGCCTCGACACAATCCTGTGTCGGAGCTCTACGGACTATTCCTTCGACCACATGGCTTGGTTTTTGCTCTGACATGCATTGTCAACTGTGGGACCTTATATAGACAGGTGTGTGCCTTTCCAAATCATGTCCACTCAATTGAATTTACCCCAGGTGGACTTCAATCAAGTTGTAGAAACATCTCAAGGATGATCAATGGAAACAGGATGCACCTGAGCTCAATTTCGAGTCTCATAGCAAAGGGTCTGAATACTTATGTAAATAAGATATGTTTTTTATTTGTAATACATTTGCAAAAATTTCTAAAAACATTTTTTCGCTTTGTTATTATGGAGTGTTTTAATCAATTTTTGAATAATGCTTTAACATAACAAAGTGGAAAAAGTCAAGTCCCGTGACACTTCTGAGGGTCATCGAGCAAAACCATCGTGTTCGTGAGAATCTCCCCTTTCCACAGTGGGGCGACATTAGTTTGTAGGTCAAACCGTTCAGACACTATAGAGGTTTTCGTGAGAAGACCAATTTTCGGGATATCTCATGGTCTGACAAACACCACTCTAGGTGTGCTACCTTTCATCGCAGATGCAGAAGTGCGACATAGGTGGATGCGGTGGATTGATATGCATCCAATGCACTAATATATCTCTAGCTTAAACTGACAGATTTTGATGGGGATTTCTTTATGTTCCTTAGATTGACGCACCGGTCTGTCAATTGACTCAAGGGTGTTAATCTGAATCTAGAGGAAGGCGTTTGTCCTCAGGCCTGGAGAGAAGCCAAAGTCATTCCGCTACCCAAGAGTGGCCTTTACTGGTTCTAACAGCGTACCTATCAGTTTGTTGCCAGCTCTTAGCAAACTGTTGGAAAAAATTGTTTTTGACAAAATACAGTACAATGCTATTTCTCTGTAAACAAATTAACAGACTTTCAGCATGGTTATAGAGATGGGCACTCAACATGTACTGCACTGACACAAATGACTGATGATTGGTTGAAAGACATTTGTGGGAACTGTACTGTTAGATCTCAGTGCAGCCTTTGATATTATTGACCATAACCTGTTGCTGAAAAAACAAATGTTTTATGGCTTTTCAACTTCTGCCATATCGTGGATTCAGAGCTATCTAATAGAACAGAGGGTTTTCTTTAATGGAAGCCTCTCTAATGTCAAAATTGTAAGGTGTAGTGTACCACAGGGCAGCTCTCTAGGCCCTCTACTATTTCTTTTTTTTAAAATGATTTTACCAATGACCTGCCACTGGCATTAAACAAAGCCTGTGTGTCCATGTATGCTGATGATTCAACCATATGCATGTCAACAACCACAGCTAATGAAGTCACTGAAATCCTTACAAAGGATCTGCAGTCAGTTTTGGAATGGGTGGCCAGTAATAAATCATTCCCTAAGCTCTAGACCTCAGCTGAATATGTAATTAATGGTGTGGCTGACGAATAAGTTGAGGAGACTAAATTACTTGGTGTTACCTTAATAGTAAACTGTCATGGTCAAAACATAGAGATTCAATGGTTGTAAAGATGGGGAGAGGTCTATCCATAATAAAGAGATTCTCTGCTTTTTTGACACCACACTCCAAAAAGCAAGTCCTGCAGGCTCTAGTTTTGTCTTATCTTGATTATTGTCCAGTCATGTGGTCAAGTGCTGCAAAGAAAGACCTAGTTAAGCTGCAGCTGGCCCAAAACAGAGTGGCACGTCTTGCTCTTCATTGTAATCAGAGGACTAACATAAATAATATGCATGCCAGTCTCTTTTTGCTAAGAGTTGTTGAGACTTACTGCATCACTTCTTATAAGAAACTGTAATGTGTTCAATTCCAAATTGTTTGCATAGTCAACTTACACATAGCTCTTTCACAGTCCCCAAATCCAGAACAAATTCAAGAAAGTGTACAGTATTATATAGAGACATTATTGCATGGAACTCCCTTCCATATCATATTGCTCAAATGAACAGCAAACCTGGTTTCAAGAAACAGATAAAGCAACACTTCACGGCACAACGCCTATCCCCTATGATATGTAGGCTATGTGTGCCGTTTTTTTATTGATGTAGTTCTGTCCTTGAGCTGTTCTTGTCTATTAATGTTCTGTATTATGTCATGTTTCATGTTTTGTGTGGACCCCAGGAAGAGTAGCTGCTGCTTTCGCAACAGATAATTGGGATCCTAATAAAATACAGAAATACCAAAACAGGGAGGAAGGAGGATGCTCGCCCAGTGAACAAGGAGGACGTGCCAGCAGGAACGAGCAACATCTTGGAGACTTTCCCTGTGTTGATGTGTGGTGAGCTACTTGCAACCCGAGTGGCTGCATTAGCTTCACTCAGGTCACACAGGGAGAAAGAAGGTACGCGCTCAGGGAGGAAGGAGCAGCCTTTTGGATTCTTCCTTTCCTGTGTTGATGTGTGGTGAGCTACTTGCACCCTTAGCGGCTGCATTGGCTTCACTCAGGTCACAGGGAGGAAGGAAGACGTGCGCCCAGGGAGGAAAAAGGACGTCAGCGCACGGAGGAAGCAGCAGCATCTTGGATCTTGGAGCCTTCCTTGCCTGTGTTGATTGTGCATTCTAATTATTTATTTAAAGTTTTTTTAAAGTATGCAAGTTACACATTTCAAGTTGCTTCTATGTGTCTTATCTTAGGCCAGGATTAATTATATTAAGTGCTGCTGTACTGAACTATGGACCATGAGCCTTTCAAAAGGGAATTTTTCCCTCTGAAAAACAACATTGGGGGAGGAAACAGCTCCTCCTGAGATTCAGGGGGAGACAGTTTGTGTGAGTGCACCAACGGACAAAGAAGAACAAGGATCCACCTCAGCCTTGTTGGAGAACATTCAGGAATATGGAAATACAGTTCTTGGAAATGCTGGCATGGTGGAGATCATTGTAAAAGACTCTCCTACTTTGTTAGAAGGTGGTTCGCCCTATATTCTCTCAGCCCAATGTCCCATCGACCCCATGTTCCCTCGACCCTCATAACATGTCCTGCCACCACAATATTGGAACTTTATTGTCCAGATGTTACAACATAAATTCAATTTATGAACACCCCCCCATATGTGACCGACCGCCTTGATTCGGTCTTATGTAGCAACATTTGAAATTGTGTTTTTTACATTGGATAAAAGCAGAGACACAGAGCTAGAAAATGGTATATCATAGACTGCATTTAAGGAAACAATGGGAAAGTAATTCTGCTTTGAAAGTTTATAAAATTGTATTCTCACTTTTGAGAAAATGGCCTTTGGTGTTTTGGTACCTACTGAAGAGCTCTTCTTTGTCTACACCCATTCAGCATTGTTCACACCCTCTTAAGCTTTAGCCCCACCCATCTCGTTTCGCTCTCGGAGCGTTCAGAACGCACACTTGATGCTCTGGCCGATGAGTAGGGTTGATCCAAGCATTCTGACCTCACAACGGCAGTCAAGCACCCAAGCTAACTGGCTAACATTGGCTAGCTTGCTAGCTACTTCCAGACACAACATTGAGATTATGGTTCATTGTTTACCTCTGGATAACATGAAAACAGCCTAACCAGCTCGCCCTAGCAGAGCTGGTTAGGCTGTTTTTATGTTATCCAGAGCGTTGGGGCTGTAACTGTATGCTTTTTTGCTGACATTTACTGACACCGGCCATATTCAACGGGTGTTGTGCGTTCGTAAATTCATCAGTTATTCTGTGCTCTGGCATACTCAGACAGAAATGGTTACTAGCATAGTAGAGTCATTTGTTAAGACATGTAGCTAGCTAGCTAGGTAAACAATGAACCATAATCCCAACTCATGACGTTACTACCCTGCATGAATCTGCAGGTAGCTAACCATAAGGTTCAATGTTAGCTAGCTAACATTAGGCTATAACTAGCCAAGCAAATGGCTCTGAGATACAAATAATAAGATCATACACGTAATGTTAGCTAGCGAGCCAGCCAGCTAAAATTAGCTGGCTAGCTAAACAATGAAACATAATCCCAACTCTTGATGTACCCTGCATTAATCTGCAGGTAGCTAACCAACCAGGTTCAATGTTAGCTAGCTAACATTAGGCTATAATTAGCCAAGCAAATGGCTCTGAGATACAAATAATAAGATCATACACGTAACGTTAGCTAGCGAGCCAGCCAGCTAAAATTAGCTAGCTAGCTAAACAATGAAACATAATCCCAACTCTTGATGTACCCTGCATGAATCTGCAGGTAGCTAACCAACCAGGTTAAATGTTAGCTAGCTAACATTAGGCTATAACTAGCCAAGCAAATGGCTCTGAGATACGAATAATACGATTATACACGTAACGTTAGTTAGCTAGTTAAACAATGAACCATAATTCCAACTCATGACTTTACTACCCTGCATGAATCTGCAGGTAGCTAACCAACCAGGGTCAATGTTAGCAAGCAAATGGCTCTGAGATACGAATAAGATCATACACGTAACGTTAGCTAGCTAGCGAGCCAGCCAGCTAACGTTAGCTAGCTAGCTAACAGTACACTAACTTGAAATGAAACCACTTTCTGTCAAAATTAGAAACGTGTAATATCTGAAAATGTAGCTAGCTAGACTATCGTACCCGTATACATTATGGATGGACGCATCTCCCTGTCATGGATGCCATGGTTGCCCTTAGTTTGAAGATGTAATCCGGAGACAGGTGTTTTCTCCATCTCTTTAGCTATCATACTCTAATTCCACTGATTTCAAAACTCAACCCTCCAGAAAGTGGAGAGCAACACTTATGCAACTCCAATACACAATACATGTTTTAAAAAGCTGCGTTAGACAGGATTACCAACACATACTGACCAGCTCAAATAGACAGAAGCGTGCTATATGGAAGACCAATCCGAACTCCTCTCTCGGCATGTCCAGCCCACACATTATCTCAGCCAATCATGGCTAGTGGGAAGGTTGCTGTCTTTTTCTGTGGCTTAACCAACTAGGCTCGTAATTTAACAATTCTATTCTTTTTTTACAGATGGCATACAAGTTTGTTATTAAGGCACATGAACGCTCACATGTTCCAGAAGGCATTTCTGCCAAAAAACGCATTTTGATTTTTAAAAGAACGCTTACGTTCAAATGGCTCTCCTGTGAAGTACTGACCCGCGACATAAGCCTAGTTTCCTGAAACCAGTCACATATGTTAATGTTGGTGCTGGAGATTATGAATATGAAGTAGAACAATTTGGGAATTTCCCTTTAAGGGTCCAACGGATTGGTTTATTTTGTTTTGTTGCTTTTTGTGCTATTGCTCTGTATGTGTGCTACGTGTTGCTTGTCATATGTTGCTCTGCATGTGCTCACTGCTCATTGTTTGTCTGTATTGTTATTGTAATTGTTTTTAATAACCTGCCCAGGGACTGCGGTTGAAAATTTGCCGGCTGGCTAAAACCGGCACTTTTACTGAAACGTTGATTAATGTGCACTGTCCCTGTAAAAAATTTACTCAAACTCAATACTAATGCAATCAAGACATCTTCAGTTTTTTATTTGGAAATGTGAAAACTGGGCAAGGGTAGTGAATAATTTCACAAAGCACAATAAAAAAGTTGATTATATTGCTTTGGTTTTTTATGGTAACAAACAAGATTAAAACCCCAAGCCTGTCTTTAAAAAATAACATTGACGTCTACATTTATATAAAGAGCACCCATATCGTATTGAAATTCAAACATAGTATGTGCAAGTTGGGCATTTCGACTTCCAATAAGTAAAAGTAACTATTTTAAGAGCAAATTAATTGTGCCTTTGACCTTTGGTGTGAATTACAGTACAATTCAGACCCTGAGAGGAATGAGTACAGAAATTGATACTGTAGAAAGACACTGGTTTTGATTCCTTACAGTCTATATGAGGTGGCTATAACCACTGCAGTTATTTTTTATTGAGAACCACACACACACACACACACACCAATGGTGCACACATTGCTGTGACTGAGGAGTAAAGGTCTTCCTTCTAGACGGTTTTCTTCAGTCTGGGTAGAGTGAGTTCATACCTGTTGGAGAATATAATGGGGAAATTTCAGATCAGGAAGGTCCATATTTAGAGTTAGTGTGATTGACATACACTGAGTATACAAAACATTAAGATTGCCTGGTCTTTCCATGACATAGACTGACCAGGTGAATCAAGGTGAAAGCTATGATCCCTTATTGGCCTCCCGAGTGGCGCAGTGGTCTAAGGTCTAAGGCTGTGCCACTAGAGATCCTGGTTCGAATCCAGGCTCTGCTGTAGCCGGCCGCAACCGGGAGAACAATGGGGCGGCGCACAATTGGCCCAGGGTAGGGGAGGGAATGGCCGGCAGGGAGGTAGCTCAGTTGGTAGAGCATGGCGTTTGCAACGCCAGGGTTGTGGGTTCAATTCCCACGGGGGGCCAGTATTAAAAAATAAAGTAATAAAAAATAAAATAAAAAAGAATAATGTATGCACTAACTGTAAGTCGCTCTGGATAAGAGCGTCTGCTAAATGACGTAAATGTAAATGTTATTGATGTCACTTGTTAAATCCACTTCAATCAGTGTAGATGAAGGGTAGGAGACAGGTTAAATAAGTATTTTTAAGCCTTGAGACATGGATTGTGTATGTGTGCCATTCAGAGGGTGAATGGGCAAGACAAAATATTTAAGTGCCATCTTAGTAGATGCTAGGTGTACCGGTTTGTGTCAAGAACTGCACCGCTGCTGGGTTTTTCATGCTCAACAGTTTACTGTGTGTATCAATAATGGCCCACCACCCAAAGGACCTCCAGCCAACTTGACACAACTGTGGGAAGCATTGCAGTCAACATGGGCCAGAATCCCTGGGGAACGCTTTCAACACATTGTAGAGTCCATGCTGCGACGAATTGAGGCTGTTCAAATGTTTGGTATACTCAGCGTATGTCTAGCATATTGTCGCATATTGTTTTTTAAAATACATTTATTGAATGCACTAACTCCCCTCAATGTACTCTAGGACCAATAACATTTATTAAAAATAGCTTCTGAAGGGAAAATATGGAGAGAAAAAAATCATTTCCTGGAAAGTTTCTGTTTTGGAGATCAGAGGTTTTCATCAGACAGCGATGATATTTATTCTCTGTAAATGATTAACATATTTGTTTTCATATCTGTTGATAGTGATTGACACCAGAGCTAGTTACTGAAGGTTCAAGTGCAGGGACCGAGGACACACTAATGAGAAAGAGAGAAAGAGAGATCCCAGAGAGAATGAGGCAGGTAGCTTAGTAGAACTAGAATGAGTATGTATAGTATTACATCATTGTAAAATATGACTCCCATATGCAAAATGTATCTCTGCACATTGATTGTCAATGTTTCGGTTAGTAACCATCAAGATAAGAAAGTCAACAGAAATGTTGACAAACATCAGCAAAGAATGTGTATAGGTCCTGTGGGCATGAGTAATCTTTTATGAACTGAACTGTTATGGGGCTGTTATTCCCAGAACCACAAGCAAGAGACTGGGTGGTAATGTGCATGTTAATGTTCACATTTACCGACTATGTTCTGCATTCTTTAGCCAGCATATTTCATTACCTTTTTTTGTACGTTCATTTTATTTTATTTCTTAACGATACAAAACATCCACATACAAACAACATCCAGACGCACATAAACATCCACAACATCAGTTGGTGTTATAGCCACCTCATATAGCCACCTAAGATAACCTGCCTAAATGACTACCGACCCGTGGCACTGACGTCTGTAGCCATGAAGTGCTTTGAAAGACTGGTCATGGCTCACATCAACAGCATAATCCCAGAAACCCTAGACCCACTCCAATTTGCATACCGCCCCAACAGATCCACAGATGATGCAATCTCTATCGCACTCCACACTGCCCTTTCCCACCTGGACAAGAGGAACACCTACGTGAGAATGCTATTCATTGACTACAGCTCAGCATTCAACACCATAGTGCCCTCAAAGCTCATCACTAAGCTAAGGATCCTGGGACTAAACACCTCCCTCTGCAACTGGATCCTGGACTTCCTGACGGGCCGCCCCCAGGTGGTAAGGGTAGGTAACAACACATCTGCCACACTGATCCTCAACACGGGGGCCCCTCAGGGGTGCGTGCTCAGTCCCCTCCTGTACTCTCTGTTCACCCATGACTGCATGGCCAGGCACGACTCCAACACCATCATTAAGTTTGCCGACGACACAACAGTGGTAGGCCTGATCACCGACAACGATGAGACAGCCTATAGGGAGGAGGTCAGAGATCTGGCCGTGTGGTGCCAGGACAACAACCTCTCCCTCAACGTGACCAAGACAAAGGAGATGATTGTGGACTACAGGAAAAAAAAGAGGACTGAGCACGCCCCCATTCTCATCGACGGGGCTGTAGTGGAACAGGTTGAGAGCTTCAAGTTCCTTGGTGTCCACATCACCAACGAACTATCATGGTCCAAACACACCAAGACAGTCGTGAAGAGGGCACGACAAAGCCTATTCCCCCTCAGGAGACTAAAAAGATTTGGCATGGGTCCTCAGATCCTCAAAAAATTCTACAGCTGCACCATCGAGAGCATCCTGACTGGTTGCATCACCGCCTGGTATGGCAACTGCTTGGCCTCTGACCGCAAGGCACTACAGAGGGTAGTGCGTACGGCCCAGTACATCACTGGGGCAAAGCTCCCTGCCATCCAGGACCTCTATACCAGGCGGTGTCAGAGGAAGGCCCTCAAAATTGTCAAAGACTCCAGTCACCCTAGTCATAGACTGTTCTCTCTGCTACCGCACGGCAAGCGGTACCGGAGTGCCAAGTCTAGGTCCAAAAGACTTCTCAACAGCTTCTACCCCCAAGCCATAAGACTCCTGAACAGCTAATCATGGCTACCCGGACTATTTGCACTGCCCCCCCACCCCATCCTTTTTACGCTGCTGCTACTCTGTTAAGTATTTATGCATAGTCACTTTAACTCTACCCACATGTACATATTGCCTCAACTGCCTCAACTGGCCGGTGCCCCCGCACATTGACTATGCAACGGTACCCCCCTGTATATATAGCCTCCCTACTGTCACTTTATTCTATTGTATATATAGCCTCCCTACTGTCACTTTATTTTTTACTTCTGCTCTTTTTTTCTCAACACTTTTTTGTTGTTGTTTTACTCTTACTTTTTTGTTTAAAATAAATGCACTGTTGGTTAAGGGCTGTAAGTAAGCATTTCACTGTAATGTCTGCACCTGTTGTATTCGGCGCATGTGACCAATAAAATTTGATTTGATTTGATTTGATTTGAACATCAACCCTGCCCAGACCCACCTATCATCACTCTCCGCCACATGGCCTCAAACTGCACAATTTTGTTTCTCTCCGTCGCATTTGACCTTTCCATTGTGTTAACGATAGAGGATTGGTTGATTTCCAGTTTAAGTATACTTTTTTACAAAATGATTGATGAGAAAAGTATCATCCAACCCATCGGGTATCTTAATGTACCCTGATATGCCATGTCTTGAAATATACAGACAGACAGATCAAAAGTACATTTACATTGTAATCCTTCTGACAGCCAAATTTCTAACTCCAAACATAACTTTTGGACTTCATAGCGTTCCCAGAAGGCATTTTCTACGCCGCACACACATTCATTTATTCACAGTTTTAGAAAAAGTATTACATTGCCATGAATGTTGGACCACCTGTTCCTCTCCAATATTTATTTTCTCCACTTTAATGCTGACCTATAAGGTTACTGGACATACAGTTGAAGTCGGAAGTTTACATACACTTAGGTTGGAGTCATTAAAACTTGTTTTTCAACCACTCAACAAATGTCTTGTTAACAAACTATAGTTTTGGCAAGTCTGTTAGGACATCAACTTTGTGCATGACACAAGGAATTTTTCCAACAATTGTTTACAGACAGATTACTTCTCTTATAATTCACTGTATCACAATTACAGTGGGTCAGAAGTTTACATACACTAAGTTGACTATGCCTTTAAACAGCTTGAAAAATTCCAGAAAATGATGTAATGGCTTTAGAAGCTTCTGATAGGCTAATTGACAACACTTGAGTCAATTGGAGATGTGCCTGTGGATATATTTCAAGGCCTAAATTCAAACTCAGTGCCTCTTTGCTTGACATCATGGGAAAATCAAAAGAAATCAGCCAAGATCTCAGAAAAAATAAAATAAAAAATGTAGACCTCCACAAGTCTGGTTCATCCTTGGGAGCAATTTCAAAACGCCTGAAGGTACCACGTTCATCTGTACAAACAATAGTACGCAAGTATAAACACCATGGGACCACGCAGCCGTCATACCGCTCCAGAAGGAGACGCGTTCTGTCTCCTAGAGATGAATGTACTTTGGTGTGAAAAGTGCAAATCAATCCCAGAACAACAGCAAAGGACCTTGTGAAGATGCTGGAGAAAACAGGTACAAAAGTATCGATATCCACAGTAAAACGAGTTCTATATCGACATAACCTGAAAGGCCGCTCAGCAAGGTAGAAGCCACTGCTCCAAAACCGCCATAAAAAAGCCAGACTATGGTTTGCAACTGCACATGGGTACAAAGATCTTACTTGTCCTCTGGTCTGATGAAACAAAAATAGAACTGTTTGAACATAATGCCGAAGAACACCATCCCAACCGTGAAGCACGGGGTGGCAGCATCATGCTGTGTGGGTGCTTTGCTGCAGGAGGGACTGGTGCACTTCACAAAATAGATTGAATCATGAGGAAGGAAAATTATGTGGATATATTGAATCTCAAGACATCAGTCAGGAAGTTAAAGCTTGGTCGCAAATGGGTCTTCCAAATGGACAATGACCCCAAGCATACTTCCAAAGTTGTGGCAAAATGGCTTAAGGACAACAAAGTCAAGGTATTGGAGTGGCCATCACAAAGCCCTGACCTCAATCCTATAGAAAATGTGTGGGCAGAACTGAAAAAGCGTGTGCGAGCAAGGAGGCCTGCAAACCTGACTCAGTTACACCAGCTCTGTCAGGAGGAATGGGCCAAAATTCACCCAACTTATTGTGGGAAACTTGTGGAAGGCTACCCGAGACTTTTGACCCAAGTTAAACAATTTAAAGGCAATGCTACCAAATACTAATTGAGTGTATGTAAACTTCTGACCCACTGGGAATGTGATGAAATAAATCAAAGCTTAAATAAATCACTCTACTATTATTCTGACATTTCACATTCTTAAAATAAAGTGGTGATCCTAACTGACCTAAGACAGGGAGTTTTTACTAGGATTAAAAGTCAGGAATTGTGAAAAACTGAGTTTAAATGTATTTGGCTAAGGTGTATATGTAAACTTCCGACTTCAACTGTACCTCAAGTCTCCAGGTGCTACCCTTTGACTCCTTTAGAAGAGAAGAAGCACTCAATTGCAGAGCTAAGGCACCAGTCCCTTTATAGCACAGCAAATGCTGACTACACCATTAGATTAATAGAGAAGGAGGAAATGGAGACCACTCCAATTATAGAAAAGAAGAGGATGAAGTGCCCTGCTTACCATTCTGTGAAGCCTTTTACCAGGTCCATCTGAGAAAGATCTATTAGTACCTGTGGACAAAATTAACAGCAGATCTGTTAATAAGCTCAACAATATTTGTCTAGATTTATAAAACACAAGATATCACAATTTTAAAACACGCTATATGCATAAGGGGCTTTCCTTGAAGGCACTTTAACTGGGAAACCGAATTATCATTGTACTCAAATTACATACATGAGCCGACTTCTTGACATTCAGGAAAGCACGTAATCCCACTTTTCTCAATTATCATCATACATGTATATAAAATGGAAAAACGTTCCTAAGGTAGGTAATGATGATGATGGTGTTGGCTGTCACCTCTGCTTTTGCTAGGCAGGACAAACATATTTTCACGATTTCACTTATACGTCATCCAAATCAATACATTATAGCACGTTTTTGGCTCATTCAGTAGTTTTTACCTGATTAAGAAGAATCCTGTTGGAAAATAATGTTAACAGTACCATTTATATTCCTAAAACATAAGTTGAATATGATACTGTTGCTGCTTCCTGTTGTCATTTTTTTTAAAAAAAATTTATAGCCGAGTGTCAAACACTGGTTTTAAATGTCAAAATGCATAATCAATATGCTGAAGACCAAGACATACAAATTGCTCCCTACACACACACATGGCACTTGTGTTCAGATAAATTGTATTTTGCTAAACCAGTACCTTTTAAAACTGCTCGCACGCCAATATTTACCAGGCGGTCACTCTAGACTGGAAATGATTAGCTTGTTCTACTGTAAACGATAGTGCGCGCAAATTAATCACGCACATCGATATTTGTATTGAATTCAATGGAACTGGAACCAGGTGACAATAATAAAAAATTGTACTCTTCCTACAAAAACACATGGATTTGAGGGTCAAATTATCACTCAAATGAAAGCCAACCCCTGTCGCTATTTTGAAATCCATGTGAGAATATGATTCGCCAAAGTAGTAGAAAGTCTTATAATAGGAAATACAACACTTTTCCTTCTGTAAGACTTTTTCTACTTAATTAACTTTGCCGAATTATATTCTCACATCGACTTCTAAATAGAGTGGTGAGGAGGAGGAGCTCCATGGACCCTTTGTATCCAGAACTAATTTAGCCATTCACTGTAACCATTGGCACTCTGTAGAGTTGCTATTTTCTTGAGTTTTCTCGTGTCAATTAACTTGTGACATTGGATTACTCATTATACTAATTAAGTCAAATTGAATCAACAAATATGATAGTCAGTTTAAAAAGGTTAAGGGTACTAGACTGTGTACACATCTGGCTGTGTTGGCAAAATCACTATATATCCCATCAAGCCAAGCGGAGAGAGGCTGCCCGTTGTCACTGTTCGAAGACCAGTCAGAAACGTCCAGCTGACCCTATGCCAATGATGCCGGTAGAGCTCAAAACTGAACTTGGATCAGCGTTAAGTAGCAATAGTATCCTTCGCCATCCTTGCCTTACTACACCACAGATAGCTCAAACCAGTCATGATTATGCAACAAAACAATACATAATTTTGATGTTGAGGGGGCAGTATTTATGAAGTTGGGCAATGAGAATGAAAACTAGCATAGTTCAGCTAGCCAGCTAGATTAGCCAGGGAAAACAAGCTCAGGACAGGATATTGCTGGACGCACATGCGCACTAGGGTAATTCAGGACACAGATTGTCGTTTTTATGCCCTGATATCAGGAGCTGGCAGCGAAAAGTTTGATTAGACAATTCAGAGACTGAAACGAATACATCAGATTACAAATATTTAAGGAGAGCAAATCGATATACAATCCCGAAATCAGCTGTAACTGTCAATAGTAAAACGAAGCATAAAACAATGTTTGAGTGAACCTGAATCCTGAAAATGTATGGTGAATTCGCTTCTGGACACAGTAGACTCCTCCTCCTCACCACTCTATAGTGACAGGGGTTGGCTCTAATATGAGTGATAGTTTGATCCTCAAATCCATGTGTGGTATTGAGGCCAGAGACGTTTATATTTTGTCTTGCTACCGTGGTCTGGAAAATGACAGCAGAGTTTGAAGTTCTGCCACCGACAAGTGCATATAACACTGGTATTAAACCAAAGATAATGATCTGTTTTAAGCAATCGATTTTGTGTAATTGTGATGACTATAAACTTTTATACTATCATCATCAATCTGAGGTAAAAAGGATGTGTATTTCCTGTAAATAGTGTGTGGTGAAAATGTTAGTCTGTGTAATGTATTAGTCCCCTGTAGCTCAGTTGGTAGTGCATGGCGCTTGCAACGCCAGGGTTGTGGGTTCGTTTCCCACGGGGGGCCAGTATGAAAATGTATGCACTCACTAACTGTAAGTTGCTCTGGATAAGAGCGTCTGCTAAATGACGTAAATGTAAAATGTAAATGTAGTAAAACATTCTGTCCAGCATAGGGGAATTAGCGTAATATTATATAATGACATGTCAAAATAATTCAATATTTCCATTTAGGATGATAGTGAATGAAGCACACTCACAATTACATATATTTATTACTACTTTAATTATGGAGAAAGTAAAAAAATGCTTCTAAACACAGACTAGACTAAACTCTAGACTAGAGCGTCCATCGTGACTGTGCATCAGCCTGAACCTTTGACGTCCCTACTATTGCTACCTACCATTCCAATTTCCTTCCTCTCCCGCGTGTGGAACATCCGGTTGTTTTTGACCGCCACGTCCAGCTTCCTGGTCCCCGCTTCCTCTAGGGACATGTCAAACTCAAACCTGGGAGATGTAGAAACAACATGTTTGTCAGAGACTCTTAATCAGAAGGATGCCCTGAATGCATTTCTTAAATTGACAGAGTTTAGATGGAATTGGACTTATGGACTAGCCTGGAATCCAAACTCATATGCTGTGTTTCACTAATGCTGTTTCACTATGCTCTGAGTATGAGCTTGGATTCCAGGCTACCTATGGACACTAAATAAAAACGAAAACGAATGCCCTCTGATGGTCAAAGGAGGTAAGGCCCTTACTTCTCATTGAAGACAGGAGTCACTGTCTTCCTCTTCACCTGTGTTCTCATGCGATGCTTCCAGGACTGGTCAGGGAGGAGGTAAAGGCGGACGTAAGCATCGGAGCCGTCCTTGCTGCAGGCGAACAGGTTCCTGTGGAGTAAAGAGCAAAGAGGGTAAGGCTTGGGTGAGGAGGACCTAGCAGAGTCTGGCTTATTATGAAGAAACCAAGTGAAGAGAAGGACGTAGGGCAGAGAACATGTTCTATTCTGAATGTCTGATCATCCTCAGGAGTGCCATTCCAAACAATGTTAAGAGTTATCAATTGTATTACAGAGTAAAGAACATAACACGTTTACACAATGGACTGGGTGCTAACAGTGATTTGGCAATACGTGTCCATATGACTGTACAGCATGTCAGTATGTTTGTATCCATCAAGATGTGAGATGAATGAATAAGTAAACTCTTCGATTGTGTGTGTGTGTGTGTGTGTGTGTGTGTGTGTGTGTGTGTGTGTGTGTGTGTGTGTGTGTGTGTGTGTATGTATGTGTATGTGTGTAGGGCCATGTACAGACCTTTGGAATGGCAGGTGCTCAAAGTGAAAAAAAGTTTGTTCTGCTGCCAACATCTGCATTGTAGGCCTACTTAAAAACACTCAAATTGAATCCTTCCTGTCCCTGACCGTGAAAGACGACATACGATTAAAAAAGTACCCAGTGTGCCACTACTTATACTACCGCTAGGTGCCGGCAGCTTCTGCTTGTGCAGCAGCAGGAGGACGAGTGCAGTGGCGCAGTGGTCTAAGGCACTGCATAGCAGTGCTAACTGTGCCACTAGAGATCCTGGTTCGAATCCAGGCTCTGTCGCAGCCGGCCGCGACCGGGAGACTCATGGGCGGCGCACAATTGGCCCAGCGTTGTCCAGGGTAGGGGAGGGAATGGCCGGCAGGGATGTAGCTCAGTTGATAGAGCATGGCGTTTGCAACGCCAGGGTTGTGGGTTCGATTCCCACGGGGGGCCAGTATAAAAAAATATGTATTCACTAACTGTAAGTCGCTCTGGATAAGAGCGTCTGCTAAATGACTAAAATGTAAATGTAAGGGGGAGGGGGAATTTTCCAAGATTCAAACATTTGAAATTAGCTAGTTTGATGGGCAATTCATGACAGAACAGGAGAGAAGAGACTAAAATAAAAATGTATTAATAAAAAAATGCTACCAATCTAAAAGGGCACTTTCCTCATAGGAGGGCAAAAGGTCAGATGCTCAGACTCCCCTAGAGCCTAATCTGTGCACGTGCCTGTGTGTGTAATGTGATAAAGACAGCACATAGAGAGAGTGAGGATGTGTGGTGTGATAGCAGGTTTCCCTGGCCCAGTACCTGCAGGAGTTGACCAGGATGATGAGGCGGCTCCTCAGGGTGACATAACGCACTGTCAGCTGGATCTCCCCAAAGGTCCCCTGGTGGTTCATGATGTAGCTGGAGTCAGAGTGTTAAAGGGATATTACACATCAAAATAAAATTTTGTCAGGTGTTTTCAGACCTCAATAGTAGTCTTATGTCAAGATCCCAGGCCATCTGTTTTGTAGCTACAGCAATATGCCACATTCTAAAATGAATGGAAAATATAAGCACCATGTAATTTCCAGTGCTCATCTTTTCCATTAATTTGGACTTCTTCTGTAAAAAAGTTAGGACCCAATAAGACTCAATACTACGTTTTTGAGTTACAGTGCCTTGCAAAAGTATTCATCCCCCTTGGCGTTTTTCCAATTTTGTTGCATTACAACCTGTAATTTAAATTGATATTAACTTGGATTTCATTTAAATGACATACACAAAATAGTCCAAATTGGTGAAGTGAAATGAAAATAATAACTTGTTTAAAAAAACTCTAAAAAATTAATAACGGAAAAGTGGTGCGTGCATATGTATTCACTCCCTTTGCTATGAAGCCCCCAAATAAGATCTGGTGCAACCAATTACCTTCAGAAGTCACATAATTAGTTAAATAAAGTCCACCTGTGTGCAATCTAAGTGTCACATGATCTGTCACATGATCTCAGTATATATACACCTGTTCTGAAAGGCCCCAGAGTCTGCAGCACCACTAAACAAGGGGCACCACCAAGCAAGCCGCACCATGAAGAACAAGGAGCTCTCCAAACAGGTCAGGGACAAAGTTGTGGAGAAGTACAGATCAGGGTTTGGTTATAAAAAAATATCAGAAACTTTGAACATCCCACGGAGCACGATTAAATCCATTATTAAAACATTGAAAGAATATGACACCACAACAAACCTGCCAAGATTGGGCCGCTCACCAAAACTCATGGACCAGGCAAGGACAGCATTAATCAGAGAGGCAACAAAGAGACCAAAGATAACCCTGAAGGAGCTGCAAAGCACCACAGCGGAGATTGGAGTATCTGTCCATAGATACACTTTAAGCCGTACACTCCACAGAACTGGGCTTTACTGAAGAGTGGCCAGAAAAGCCATTGCATAAAGAAAAAAATAAGCAAACACGTTTGGTGTTCGCCAAAAGGCATGTGGGAGACTCCCCAAACATATGGAAGAAGGTACTCTGGTCAGATGAGACTAAAATCATCACCCCGAGAACACTATGTTTTTCATCGGCAGGAATTGGGAAACTGGTCAGAATTGAAGGAATGATGGATGGCGCTAAATACAGGGAGATTCTTGAGGGAAACCTGTTTCAGTCTTCCAGAGACTTGAGACTGGGATGGAGGTTCATCATCCAGCAGGACAATGACCCTAAGCATACTACTAAAGCAACACTAGACATTTAAATGTCTTGGAATGGCCTAGTCAAAGCCCAGACTTCAATCCAACTGAGAATTTGTGGTATGACTTAAAGATTGCTATACACCAGCGGAACCCATCCAACTTGAAGGAGCTGGAGCAGTTTTGCCTTGAAGAATGGGCAAAGATCCCAGTGGCTAGATGTGCCAAGCTTATTGAGACATACCCCAAGAGACTTGCAGCTGTAGTTGCTGCAAAAGGTGGCTCTACAAAGTATTGACTTTGGGGGGGGGGGGGGGGGGGGGGTTCATTTTTTTTTTCTTGTTTCTTGTTTGCTTCACAATAAAACATATTTTGCATCTTCAAAGTGGTGGGCATGTTATGTAAATCAAATGGTACAAACCCCCAAAAAATCCATTTTAATTCCAGGTTGTAAGGCAACAAAATAGGAAAAATGCCAAGGTGGGTGAATACTTTCGCAAGCCACTGTAATCTACACCAGAATCGAACAAGCACAGATGAGGTGTGACTCTAAAATGCCAAAGCTTTATTTTTTGTGTACAAAGTCAGGAGTCATCACCTAGCTGGTAAATTTCGTAAGAAATAAGAAGTCACAGCACTGACTATAAAGACAATATACAGTCGTGGTCAAAAGTTTTGAGAATGACACAAATACTAATTTTCACAAAGTCTGCTGCCTCAGTTTTGATGATGGCAATTTGCATATACTCCAGAATGTCATGAAGAGTGATCAGATGAATTGCAATTAATTGCAAAGTCCCTCTTTACCATGAAAATGAACTTAATCCCCAAAAAACATTTCCACTGCATTTCAGCCCTGCCACAAAAGAACCAGCTGCCATCATGTCAGTGATTCTCTCGTTAACACAGGTGAGAGTGTTGACGAGGACAAGGCTGGAGATCACTCTGTCATGCTGATTGAGTTAGAATAACAGACTGGAAGCTTTAAAAAGGAGGGTGGTGCTTGAAATCATTGTTCTTCCTCTGTTAACCATGGTTACCTGCAAGGAAACATGTGCCGTCATCATTGCTTTGCACAAAAAGGGCTTCACAGGTAAGGATATTTCTGCTAGTAAGATTGCACCTAAATCAACCATTTATCGGGTCATCAATAACTTCAAGGAGAGAGGTTCAATTGTTGTGAAGAAGGTGTCAGGGCGCCCAAGAAAGTCCAGCAAGCGCAAGGACTGTCTCCTAAAGTTGATTCAGCTGCGGTATCGGGGCACCACCAGTGCAGAGCTTGCTCAGGAATGGCAGCAGGCAGGTGTGAGTGCATCTGCACGCACAGTGAGGCAAAGACTTTTGGAGGATGGCCTGGTATCAAGAAGGGCAGCAAAGAAGCCACTTCTCTCCAGGAAAAAACATCAGGGACAGACTGATATTCTGCAAAAGGTACAGGGATTGGACTGCTGAGGACTGGGGTAAAGTCATTTTCTCTGATGAAACCCCTTTCCGATTGTTCGGGACATCCGGAAAACACCTCGTCTGGAGAAGACAAGGTGAGCGCTACCATCAGTCCTGTGTCATGTCAACAGTAAAGCATCCTGAGACCATTCATGTGTGGGGCTGCTTCTCAGCCAAGGGAGTGGGCTCACTCACATTTTTGCCAAAGAACACAGCCATGAATAAAGAATGGTACCAACACATCCTCCGAGAGCAACTTCTCCCAACCATCCAAGAACAGGCAAAAGTGATAACTAAGTGGCTCGGGGAACAAAACATCAACATTTTGGGTCCATGGCCAGGAAACTCACCAGACCTTAATCCCATTGAAAACTTTTGGTCGATCCTTAATATGCGGGTGGACAAACAAAAACCCACAAATTCTGACAAACTCCAAGCATTGATTATGCAAGAATGGGCTGCCATCATTCAGGATGTGGCCCAGAAGTGAATTGACAGCAGGCCAGGGCGGATTGCAGAGGTCTTGAAAAAGAAGGGTCAACACTACAAATATTGACTCTTTGCATAAACTTAATGTAATTGTCAATAAAAGCCTTTGACACTTATGGAATGCGTGTAATTATACTTCAGTATACCATAGTAACATCTGACAGAAATATCTCATAACACTGAAGCAGCGAACTTTGTGAAGACCAATACTTGTGTCATTCTCAAATCTTTTGACCACGACTGTACACAAATAGGACTTCATGTTTGAATTTCGAGCCATTTATTGCAATATTATACGTAACTACCAACCAATGACCTCAACTGTGGTGCATTCATTAGTGCACACCATAGCAAAACATTTTGCAACGATAACCAATACTTTTTAATTGGAAATGTTCAGGTTAGTCCCTTTCCGTTTCGGCCCATTTGGTTCTGTTTGGTTCCTATGGAACTGTTGATAGTAAGTTAGTGACTCACTCAGGATAGGGGGCTCCTTCCGTCAGGTCAAAACGGGATGAGGCAATGGAGTTCTCCGACAGGAGGCTGTGGGAGTCAAAGCGCCGCATGTGTGCTGGGGTGGAAGGGGCTGTCCTCCGGCCATCAGCGGCCAGGAAAGACCCGTGGCGGTCACGCACGTAATCTCCATGGAACCCATTGGTGGAACTGTCCAGAGCTGCAGCAGTAGGGGTGGCGTAAGAGGAGGGGGACGGGGAGGGAGTAGGAGCGGGGGTGGGTGGGTTTTGTAAGGGCTGGGGCTGGGGATGAGGTGGAGGATTGAGACTGATCTTTGGTTCTGGTTTTGTAAGGGTCAGGATCTGTGTTTGAATAGAGGGTAGGGACAATGTCAAGGACACAAAAATGCAGACACAGTAAAAATATGGCCATTCACCACTTACAGCTAGCTGGTGTACAGCTGACAATAGCCCTATGTCACATTAGCAGTTCTCACATCAACCACTTAAAGCTGAAATCCGCATAAGGTGAAACAGCACCACTGTTCACCGCAGCACATTATTTGTAAAAAATGTTTTATTGATGAAACAGAAGAGAGGAGCATCCAGCATAGTAGTAAAAAATTGGCAGTTTCACCAAGTACAAAAAAAAAAGTAAAAAAGTGGCAGTTTCACCAAGTACAGATTCCATCTTTAAGAGCACACAAAAATGACTCAAACCCTGTTTGCCATGTCAAATCTAGCCCAATACTTATAACTCGAACCAAAGAAAAAAAAAGTCAACCTGCAAGAGAAAAAGTAACTGTTCTAGCTCAAACAAGTCCAAACAGTAATTGTAGACCACAACATCTAGAATAAATTGATCATCCTCCCACCTGATACCCAACCCAACTTGACACAAATCAAAGACACTGGTCTAGGAACAGCTTTCCATACAGCACATCCAACCATTCCATGTGAGACTATACGGCACCAATCCAGTCTAAGCCTGCAACACTGATCCAGTGTCACCTCACATCCCCTTTCGCCCCATTTACCCAACCCCTGAAGCAAAACACTGATCTGTGAGCAGTTCTCCCTCACCCTGAGAGTGACCTTCATCTTGATCTGGCTGTTGGCCCCGGAGCGCTCTAGCAGGAAGCGCTGGTCCAGGGTCATATCTGACGTGTTGAGGAGCCGGCTGAGGGGCACATTGAGCGTGCCTAGTAACGTCTTCTTATCGCACTCCTTGACCTGCATAGATATATAATTATACTTTTGTCATTGGCACTCTCACACACAGAAACAGAGGATCAAATCGAGCATATTATTATTATTACCTTAGTAGCCTACATGTGATAGTGTGGCATGGAAAAATATCAAACATTTAGTATGGATCTAAACATTTGACTCATCCAGAATTATTTTAGTTTTTAAAAACAATCCATCATTGATTACAATGGTAATTGTGTTCTTTATTTCTGTTTCTACAGTGCCTTCAGAAAGTATTCACACCCCTTGACTTTTCCCACATTTTTGGTGTGTTAAATTGAGATTTGTCGTCACTGGCCTATACACAATACCCCATAATGTCAAAGTGGAATTGTTTTTCGAAATGTTTACAAAGTAATAAAAAATTAAAAGCTGAAATGTCTTGAGTCAATAGGTATTCAACCCCTTTGTTACAGCAAGCCTAAATAAGTTCAGGAGTAAAGATTTGCTTAACAATCACATAATAAGTTGTATGGACTCACTCTGTGTGCAATAATCGTGCTTAACATGATTTTTTTAAATTACTACCTCATCTCTTTACCCGACACATACAATTATCTGTAAGGTCCCTCAGTCCAGCAGTGAATTTCAAACACAGATTCAACCACAAAGACCAGGGATGTTTTCCAATGCCTCGCAAAAAAAGGCACCTATTGGTAGATGGGAAAAAAAAAAAGACATTGAATATCCTTTTGAGCATGGTGAAGTTATTACGCTTTGGATGGTGTATCAATACATCCAGTCACTACAAAGATACAGGCGTCCTTCCTAACTGAGTTGCCGTAGAGGAAAGAAACCACTCAAAGATTTCAACATGAGGCCAATAGTGACTTTAAAACAGTTACAGAGTTTAATGTGTCGTCATTACCAGCTGTTGTCTTAGCTCTCTGAAATTACACCTGTGATTGCTTTATGCCTCTCTCCCATGTCAATATGTTTAGCTTATTGTTGTTTCGGTTATTTGTAATTGTACTATTTCACTGTAGATCCCCCAGCCCAGCTAAACCTGCCTTAGATAGCTCCTTTGTCCCACCCCCCATACACGCGGAGACCGACTCAATTGGTGCCTCCAGTGATGCTATCTCTTTCATTGTTACCCAACGCTTAGGTTTACCTCCACTTTACTCATATCCTTCCATATCCTTGTCTGTACATAATGCCCTGAATCTTTTCTACAACGCCCGGAAATCTACCCCCTTTATTCTATGTACCCCACGCACTAAAAGACCAGTTCTTAAAGCCTTTAGCCGTATCCTTATTCTAGTCCTCCTCTGTTCCTCTGGTGAAGTAGAGGTTAACCCAGGCCCTACAGCCCCCAGTATCACTCCTACTCCCCAGGCGCTATCATTTGTTGACTTCTGTAATTGCAAAAGCTTTGGTTTCTCGCATGTTAATATCCGAAGCCTCCTTCCTAAGTTTGAGTTATTCACTGCGTTAGCACACTTCACCAACCTTGATGTTCTAGCAGTGTCTGAATCCTGGCTTAGGAAGGCCACCAAAAATTGTGAAATTTCCATCCCCAACTATAACATTTTCCGTCTAGATAGAACTGCCAAAGGGGGTGGAGTTGCAATCTACTGTAGAGAGAGCCTGCAGAGCTATATCATACTATCCAGGTCTGTGCCCAAACAGTTTGAGCTTCTACTTCTAAAAATCCACCTTTCCAGAAATAAGTCTCTCACAGTTGCCGCTTGTTACAGACCCCCCTCAGCCCCCAGCTGTGCCCTGGACACCATATGTGAATTGATTGCCCCCCATTTATCCTCAGAGTTCGTACTGCCTGGTGACCTAAATTGGGATATGCTTAACACCCCGGCCATCCTACAATCCAAACTAGATGCCCTCAATCTCACACAAATTATCAACGAACCTACCAGGTACAACCCTAAATCCGTAAACATGGGTACCCTCATAGATATCATCCTGACTAACTTACCCTCTAAATACACCTCCGCTGTCTTCAACCAGGATCTCAGCGATCACTGCCTTATTGCCTGCGTCCGTAACGGGTCTGCGGTCAAACGACCACCCCTCATCACTGTCAAACGCTTAAAACACTTTAGCGAGCAGGCCTTCCTAATTGACCTGGCCCAGGTATCCTGGATGGATATAAATCTCATTCCGTCAGTAGAGGATGCCTGGTTGTTCTTTAAAAGTAATTTCCTCTCAATCTTAAATAAACATGCACCATTCAAAAAATACAGAATTAAGAACAGATACAGCCCCTGGTTCTCCTCAGACTTGACTGCCCTTGACCAGCACAAAAACATCCTGTGGCGTACTGCATTAGCATCAAATAGCCCCCGCGATATGCAACTTTTCAGGGAAGTTAGGAACCAATACACACAAGCAGTCAGGAAAGCAAAGGCTAACTTTTTCAAACAGAAATTTGCATCCTGTAGCACTAACTCCAAAAAGTTTTGGGACACTGTAAAGTCCATGGAGAATAAGAGCACTTCCTCCTAGCTGCCCACTGCACTGAGGCTAGGAAACACTATCACCACCGATAAATCTACAATAATCGAGAATTTCAACAAGCATTTTGCTATGGCTGGCCATGCTTTCCACCTGGCTACCACTACCCCGGCCACCAACTCTGCACCCTACGCTCCAACTTGCCCATGCTCCCCTGCTTCTCCTTCACACAAATTCAGACAGCTGATGTTCTGAAAGAGCTGCAAAATCTGGACCCCTACAAATCAGCTGGGCTAGACAATCTGGACCCTTTATTTCTAAAACTAGCCGCCCGAAATTGTCGCAACCCCTGTTACTAGCCTGTTCAACCTCTCTTTCGTAACGTCTGAGATCCCCAGAAATTGGGGGTCACACTCTAGATCCAAACTGTTACAGACCTATATCCATCCTGCCCTGCCTTTCGAAAGTATTTGAAAGCCAAGTTAACAAACAGATCACCGACCATTTCGAATCCCACCGTACCTTCTCCGCTATGCAATCCGGTTTCCGAGCTGGTCATGGGTGCACTTCAGCCACGCTCAAGGTCCTAAACAATATTATATCCGCGATCGATAATAGACAGTACTGTGCAGCCGTCTTCATCGACCTGGCCAAGGCTTTCGACTCTGTCAACCACCGCATTCTTATTGGCAGACTAAATAGCCTTGGTTTCTCAAATGACTGCCTCGCCTGGTTCACCAACTACTTCTCAGATAGAGTTCAATGTGTCAAATCGGAGGGCCTGTTGCCTGGACCTATGGCAGTCTCTATGGGGGTGCCACAGGGTTCAATTCTTGGGCCGACTCTTTTCTCTGTGTATATCAATGATGTCGCTCTTGCTGCTGGTGACTCTCAGATCCACCTCTACGCAGACGACACCATTTTGTATACATCTGGCCCTTCATTGGACACTGTGTTAACAAACCTCCAAATGAGCTTCAATGCCATACAACACTCCTTCAGTAGCCTCCAACTGTTCTTAAACACTAGTAAAACTAAATGCATGCTCTTCAATCGAACGCTGCTGGCACCCGCCCACCCGACTAGAATCACTACTCTCGACGGGTCTGACCTAGAGTATGTGGATAACTACAAATACCTAGGTGTCTGGTTAGACTGTAAACTCTCCTTCCAGACTCACATTAAGAATCTCCAATCCAAAGTTAAATCTAGAATCGGCTTCCTATTTCGCAACAAAGCCTCCTTCACTCATGCTGCCAAACATGCCCTCGTAAAACTGACTATCCTACCGATCCTTGACTTTGGCAATGTCATTTACAAAATATCCTCCAACACTCTACTCAGCAAATTGGATGTAGTCTATCACAGTGCCATCCGTTTTGTCTCCAAAGCCCCATACACTACCCACCACTGTGACCTGTACGCTCTTGTTGGCTGGTCCTCACTACATGTTCGTCGTCAAACCCACTGGCTCCAGGCTATCTATAAATCACTGCTAGGCAAATCCCCGCCTTATCTTAGCTCATTGGTCACCATAGCAGCACCCACCCGTAGTCTGCGCTCCAGCAGGTATATCTCACTGGTCATCCCCAAAACCAACACCTCCTTTGGCCGCCATTCCTTCCAGTTCTCTGCTGCCATTGACTGGAACGATTTGCAAAAATCTCTGAAGCTGGAGACTCTTATCTCCCTCACTAACTTTAAGCATCAGTTGTCAGAGCACCTTACCGATCACTGCACCTTTACACAGCTCATCTGAAATTAGCCCACCCAACTACCTCATCCCCTTATTTTGCTCTTTTGCACCCCAGTATCTCTATTTGCACATAATCTCTTGAACATCTAGCATTCCAGTGTTAATACTAATTGTAATTATTTTGCATTATAGCCTATTTATTGCCTTACCTCCATAACTTGCTACATTTGCACACACTGTATATATATTTTCTGTTGTATTTTTTTGACTTTGTTTTTTTACCCCATATGTAACTCTGTGTTGTTGTTTTTATCGCACTGCTTTGCTTTATCTTGGCCAGGTCGCAGTTGTAAATGAGAACTTGTTCTCAACTGGCTTACCTGGTTAAATAAAGGTGAAATAAATAAATAAATTAAAAATAATGGCTGTGATAAAAGAAAACTGAGGATGGATCAGCAACATTGTACACTGAACAAAAATATAAATGCAACAAGCAACAATTTCAAAGATTTTACTGAGTTACAGTTCATACAGTGGAGAAAAAAAGTATTTAGTCAGCCACCAATTATGAGAGAGGCCTGTAATTTTCATCATAGGTACACGTCAACTATGACAGACAAATTGAGGATTTTTTTTTCCAGATATTCACATTGTAGGATTTTTAATGAATTTATTTGCAAATTATGGTGGAAAATAAGTATTTGGTCACCTACAAACAAGCAAGATTTCTGGCTCTCACAGACCTGTAACTTATTCTTTAAGAGGCTCCTCTGTCCTCCACTTGTTACCTGTATTAATGGCACCTGTTTGAACTTGTTATCAGTATAAAAGACACCTGTCCACAACCTCAAACAGTCACACTCCAAACTCCACTATGACCAAGTCCAAAGAGCTGTCAAAGGACACCAGAAACAAAATTGTAGACCTGCACCAGGCTGGGAAGACTGAGTCTGCAATAGGTAAGCAGCTTGGTTTGAAGAAATCAACTGTGGGAGCAATTATTAGGAAATGGAAGACATACAAGACCACTGATAATCTCCCTCGATCTGGGGCTCCACGCAAGATCTCACCCCGTAGGGTCAAAATGATCACAAGAACGGTGAGCAAAAATCCCAGAACCACACGGGGGGACCTAGTGAATGACCTGCAGAGAGCTGGGACCAAAGTAACAAAGCCTACCATCAGTAACACACTACGCCGCCAGGGACTCAAATCCTGCAGTGCTAGACGTGTCCCCCTGCTTAAGCCAGTACATGTCCAGGCCCGTCTGAAGTTTGCTAGAGTGCATTTGGATGATCCAGAAGAGGATTGGGAGAATGTCATATGGTCAGATGAAACCAAAATATAACTTTTTGGTAAAAACTCAACTCGTCGTGTTTGGAGGACAAAGAATGCTGAGTTGCATCCAAAGAACACCATACCTACTGTGAAGCATGGGGGTGGAAACATCATGCTTTGGGGCTGTTTTTCTGCAAAGGGACCAGGACGACTGATCCGTGTAAAGGAAAGAATGAATGGGGCCATGTATCATGACATTTTGAGTGAAAACCTCCTTCCCTCAGCAAGGGCATTGAAGATGAAACGTGGCTGGGTCTTTCAGCATGACAATGATCCAAAACACACCGCCGGGCAACGAAGGAGTGGCTTCGTAAGAAGCATTTCAATGTCCTGGAGTGGCCTAGCCAGTCTCCAGATCTCAACCCCATAGAAAATATTTGGGGGGAGTTGAAAGTCCGTGTTGCCCAGCGACAGCCCCAAAACATCACTGCTCTAGAGGAGATCTGCATGGAGGAATGGGCCAAAATACCAGCAACAGTGTGTGAAAACCTTGTGAAGACTTACAGAAAACGTTTGACCCGTGTCATTGCCAACAAAGGGTATATAACAAAGTATTGAGAAACTTTTGTTATTGACCAAATACTTATTTTCCACCATAATTTGCAAATAAATTCATAAAAAATCCTACAATGTGATTTTCTGGAGAAAAAAAATCTAATTTTGTCTGTCATAGTTGACGTGTACCTATGATGAAAATTACAGGCCTCTCTCATCTTGTTAAGTGGGAGAACTTGCACAATTGGTGGCTGACTAAATACTTTTTTCCCCCACAGTATAAAGAAATCAGTCAATTGAAATACATTTGTTAGGCCCTAATCTATGGATTTCACATGACTGGGAATACAGATATGCATCTGTTGGTTACAGACACCTTAACAAAAAAAGGTAGGGGCGTGGATCAGAAAACCAGTCAGTATCTGGTGTGACCACCATTTGCCTCATGCAGCGCAACATCTCCTTCACATAGAGTTGATCAGGCTGTTGATTGTGGCCTGTGGAATGTTGTCCAACACCTCTTCAATGGCTGTGCGAAGTTGCTGGATTTTGGCGGGAACTGGAACACACCATCGTACATGTCAATCCAGAGCATCCCAAACATGCTCAATGGGTGAAATGTCTGGTGTGTCACGGTTTCGGCCGAGGCTGCTCCTCCTCCTGGTTCGGGTAGGCATCGGCGGTCGTCGTCCCCGGAGTACTAGCTGCCACCGATCTATGTTTCATGTTCGTTTGGTTTGGTCTTGATGTTGTACACCTGTGTCTAGTTAGTCCTCATTAGTGTTCTATTTAAGTCTCGTTGGGTGTGTCTGTGTTTGTGTGTGATTATTTTCTGTCGTGTGTTGTGCTTGTATTTTCGCTCGGTTGAGCTTCACTCCACTGTGTTGGAGCGTTTACGCACATGTTTAGTGCGCCTTTTGTTTGTGTCGCCTTCGTGCATAGTTTCGCCTTCGGGCAAGTTTTGTTCGTATTTTCCTTGTTGGAATTTGAACTAAAGTCTTTTGGACTATACTTCGGTGTCCTGCGCTTGATTCCACCACTACACCCACCAACAGCATTCTTGACAGAATCACACACCATAAAGAATGGAATCAGCAGGAGCCGCAGCAGCCCAGGCGACGCTGGAGGACAAGGTCCGGGAACAAAGTGACCAGATCCTGCAGATGGGGTCCGCACTGCAGGAGGTGATCACCACCATCCGAGGCTGGGGGACTCCTCCACCGCCATCCTCCCTGCCAGCACCATCGGCCAGTCAGCCCATTCCCGTTCCGGAACCCCGAGGAGTTCGACTCTCGCTCCCGAGGTCCTACGATGGGACCGCGGCCGGGTGTCAGGGATTCCTTCTCCAGGTGGAGCTGTACCTGGCCACCGTGCACCCGGCGCCCTCGGGACATGAGAGCGTGTCCGCCCTGATCTCCTGCCTTTCCGGGAAGGCGTTGGAATGGGCCAACGCGGAGTGGAGGAGGATCGACGCGGATACCATCACCTACGACGAGTTCTCCCGCCGCTTCAGGGCGGTGTTTGACCATCCCCCGGAGGGGAAAGCGGCGGGGGAGCGTCTGGTCTTCCTCCGGCAGGGGAGGAGGAGTGCCCAGGAGTTCGCCCTAGAATTCCGTACTCTAGCGGCAGATGCAGGGTGGAATGAGCGGGCTCTCGTCGATCACTACAGATGTGGTCTTCGCGAGGACGTCCGTCGGGAGCTGGCTTGTAGGGACACCAGCCTCTCGTTCGACCAGTTGGTCGACATGTCCATCAGGCTGGATAACCTGCTAGCTACCCGCGGACGTTCCGAGGGGGGTCCGTCCATTTCACCCTCCAGCGCCTCTGAGCCGTGCCCCATGGAGCTCGGGGGCGCTGGCGCTAGAGAGCGGAGGAGGAAGAGCCCGAGGGGGCCTGTCTCCTGCACCAAGTGCGGTCGTGGAGGGCACACTGCGGCCAGGTGCTGGGGAGGGTTCTCCGAGGGAGAGGACAACAGGCCACGCACTGGGGGGGCCTCCCAGGTGAGTAGACGCCCCGCTTACCCAGAGCTTTCTGTTGCGCACTTTTGTATACCTGTTGGTTTTCCACAGGTTGCACCTCATTCCCAGCATAAGGCGCTAGTAGATTCAGGCGCAGCTGGGAATTTTGTTGATCGAAAGTTTTGTTTAGAGTTAGGGATCCCTCTCCTGCCTGTTGACAAACCTTTTCCCGTACATGCCTTAGATAGCCGCCCGTTGGGGTCGGGGTTGATCAGGGAGGTCACAGCGCCGCTTAGGATGTGTGCGCAGGGGGGTCATGAAGAGACTATACAGCTGTATCTGATCGACTCTCCTGCGTACCCAGTGGTGCTGGGGATTCCCTGGTTAAGCACCCATAACCCTGCTATTTCGTGGCAACAGAGGGCTCTCGGTGGGTGGTCTGCTCAGTGTGAGGGGCGATGTCTGGGTGTTTCCGTGGGGGCGACTTCGGTGGAAAGTCCAAACCAAGTGCCCGCACTGCACATTCCGCCTGAATATGGGGATTTAGCTCTTGTGTTTAGCAAAACTAGGGCGACGCAGTTGCCTCCCCATAGACAGGGGGATTGTGCGATTGATCTCCAGGCAGGAGCAGCGCTCCCACGGAGCCATGTGTATCCTTTGTCTCAAGAGGAGAGGAAAGCTATGGAGACTTACATAGCCGAATCTTTGAGACAGGGATACATTCGGCCTTCCATTTCCCCCGCCTCTTCGAGTTTCTTTTTTGTGAAAAAGAAAGATGGAGGGTTGCGCCCGTGCATTGATTACCGTGGTCTCAATCAGATTACTGTGAAATACAGTTATCCACTCCCTCTGATTGCGACCATGACGGAGTCATTGCATGGGGCGCGGTTTTTCACAAAATTGGATCTCAGGAGCGCGTATAACTTGGTGCGCATTAGGGAGGGCGATGAATGGAAAACGGCGTTTAGTACCACGTCAGGTCATTTCGAGTATCTTATCATGCCATATGGGTTGATGAATTCTCCATCAGTCTTCCAATCTTTCGTAGATTACATTTTCCGGGATATGCAGGGACAAGGGGTGGTCGTGTACATTGATGATATTCTGGTGTACTCGTCTACCCGAGCCGAGCATATAACCCTGGTGCGACGTGTATTGAGGAGGCTGTTGGAGCACGACCTATATGTCAAGGCAGAGAAATGTCTGTTTTTCCAGGAGTCGGTCTCCTTTTTGGGTTATCGGTTGTCCGCGTCAGGGGTGAGAATGGAGGTGGATCGTGTGTCCGCTGTGCGTAATTGGCAAACTCCAACCACTGTAAAAGAGGTGCAGCAGTTCTTGGGCTTTGCGAATTACTACCGGAGGTTTATCCGGGGTTTTGGACAGGTGGCAGCTCCCATCACGTCCCTTCTGAAGGGGGGTCCGGTGCGCCTGCAGTGGTCAGCTGATGCGGACAGGGCCTTTGGGAGACTGAAGGACCTGTTTACGTCGGCTCCGGTGCTGGCGCATCCGGATCCCACAATTCCATTTCAGGTTGAGGTGGACGCGTCTGAGGCTGGTATAGGGGCCGTTCTCTCTCAACGGTCCGGCTCGCCACCTAAACTCCGCCCCTGTGCTTTTTACTCCAAAAAGCTCAGCCCGGTGGAGCATAACTATGACGTTGGGGACAGGGAGCTGTTAGCTGTAGTTCAAGCCCTTAAGGTGTGGAGGCATTGGCTTGAGGGGGCTCAACACCCTTTCCTCATTTTGACTGACCATCGGAACCTGGAGTACATCCGGGCAGCGAGGAGACTGAACCCTCGCCAGGCTCGATGGAGTATGTTTCTCACCAGGTTCGTATTTAAAATCACGTACATCCCTGGGTCCCAGAATGGTAATGCAGATGCACTGTCCCAGCGGTATGACACGGAGGAGAGGTCCGTTGAGCCTACTCCCATACTACCGGAGTCTTGCCTTGTGGCGCCGGTGGTGTGGGAGGTCGATGCCGAGATCGAGCGAGCGTTGCGTACAGACCCCAGCCCTCCACAATGTCCTGAGGGTCGGAGGTACGTTCCGCTCGAGATTCGGGATCGACTCATCTACTGGGCTCACACGTCACCCTCCTCTGGACATCCGGGTATTGGCCGGACAGTGCATTGCCTTAGCACTAAATACTGGTGGCCTACTTTGGCTAGGGATGTGAGGGTTTACGTCTCCTCCTGCTCGGTGTGCGCCCAGTGTAAGGCGCCCCGACATCTGCCCAGGGGTAAGTTACAGCCCCTACCCGTTCCACAACGACCATGGTCCCACCTCTCGGTGGATTTTGTAACAGACCTTCCCCTCTCTCAGGGGAATACCACCATCCTGGTCGTTGTGGACCGGTTCTCTAAGGCCTGTCGTCTTCTCCCTATGTCGGGTCTTCCTACTGCCCTACAGACCGCTGAGGCCCTATTTACCCACGTCTTCCGGCATTACGGGGTCCCCGAGGATATAGTGTCTGATCGAGGCCCTCAGTTTACCTCCCGTGTGTGGAGAGCGTTTATGGAGCGTCTGGGGGTCTCGGTTAGCCTTACCTCGGGGTACCACCCGGAGAGTAACGGGCAGGTAGAACGTGTTAACCAGGATGTGGGTAGGTTTCTGAGGTCGTATTGCCAGGACCGGCCTGAGGAGTGGGCGCGTTACATTCCCTGGGCCGAGATGGCCCAGAACTCTCTCCGCCACTCCTCTACTAACCTAACCCCTTTCCAATGTGTATTGGGTTACCAGCCGGTTCTGGCACCATGGCAGCAGAGCCAGATCGAGGCCCCTGCGGTGGATGATTGGATGAGGCGCTCGGAAGAGACGTGGAACGCTGCCCACGTCCACCTGCAGCGGGCCGTCCTTCGTCACAAGGCGAGCGCCGATCTCCACCGCAGTGAGGGGCCGGTGTACGCACCCGGAGATCGAGTCTGGCTCTCTACCAGAAACCTGCCCCTCCGCCAGCCCTGCCGGAAGCTGGGTCGGCGGTTTGTGGGGCCCTTTAAAGTCCTGAGAAGATTGAACGAGGTGTGTTATAGGTTACATCTACCTGTTGAATATAAGAATATTAACCCCTCGTTCCATGTGTCTCTTCTCAGGCCGGTGGTAGCTGGTCCACTCCAGGACAATGAGATAGGAGAGACTCCTCCGCCCCCATTGGACATCGAGGGGGCTCCGGCGTACACCGTTCGGTCCATCTTGGACTCCAGACGCTGGATGGGGGGTCTCCAGTATCTCGTGGAGTGGGAGGGGTACGGCCCGGAGGAGCGGTGCTGGGTGCCGCGGAGGGACATCCTAGACCCATCTCTCCTGTCGGAGTTCCACCGGGACCATCCCGCGCGCCCTGCTCCGCGTCCTCCTGGTCGTCCCCGAGGCCGGGGTCGGCGCACGGCTGGAGCCGCGCGTCAAGGGGGGGGGTACTGTCACGGTTTCGGCCGAGGCTGCTCCTCCTCCTGGTTCGGGCAGGCATCGGCGGTCGTCGTCCCCGGAGTACTAGCTGCCACCGATCTATGTTTCATGTTCGTTTGGTTTGGTCTTGATGTTGTACACCTGTGTCTAGTTAGTCCTCATTAGTGTTCTATTTAAGTCTCGTTGGGTGTGTCTGTGTTTGTGTGTGATTATTTTCTGTCGTGTGTTGTGCTTGTATTTTCGCTCGGTTGAGCTTCACTCCACTGTGTTGGAGCGTTTACGCACATGTTTAGTGCGCCTTTTGTTTGTGTCGCCTTCGTGCATAGTTTCGCCTTCGGGCAAGTTTTGTTCGTATTTTCCTTGTTGGAATTTGAACTAAAGTCTTTTGGACTATACTTCGGTGTCCTGCGCTTGATTCCACCACTACACCCACCTACAGCATTCTTGACATGGTGAGTATGCAGGCCATGGAAAACTGGGACATTCTCAGCTTCAAGGAATTGAGTACAGATCCTCGCGACATGGGACTGTGCATTATCATGCTGAAACATGAGGTGATAGTGGTGGATGAATGGCACGACAATTGGCCTCAGGATCTCATCGCGGTATTTCTGTGCATTCAAATTGCATCATGTTATGGGTATGCTTGTAATCATTAAGGACTGGGGAGTTTTTTTTGGGGGGGGGATAAAAAATAAACGGACTGGATGTAAGCACAGGCAAAGGAGGAAAACCTTGTTCAGTCTGCTTTCCACCAGACACTGGTAGAGGAATTCACCTTTCAGCAGGACAATAACTTAAAACACCATGCCAAATCTACATTGGAGTTGCTTAGCCCCGTGTAGCTCAGTTGGTAGAGCATGGCGTTTGCAACGCCAGGGTTGTGGGTTCTTTTCCCACGGGGGGCCAGTATGAAAATGTATGCACTCACTAACTGTAAGTCGCTCTGGATAAGAGCGTCTGCTAAATGACTAAAATGTAAATGTCTTACCAAAACAGTGAATGTTCCGGAGTGGCCGAGTTACAGTTTTGACTTAAATCTGCTTGAAAATCTATGGCAAGACCTGAAAATAGTTGTTTAGCAATGATCAACAACCAATTTGAAAGAGCTTGACAAATTTAGAAAATAATAAAATTGGCAAATGTTGCATAATCCAGGTGTGCAAAGCTCTTAGAGATTTACCCAGAGACTCACAGCCATAATCGCTGCCAAAAAGTGATTCCAACATGTATTGACTCAGGGGGTTGAATACTTATCTAATAAAGATATATTAGCATTTTATTTTTCATTAATGTTTTACAAATGTTAGAATTTTTTCAGAGTATTTTGTGTAGATCATTGACAAAACAAATTTACAAATCCATTTTAATCCCACGTTGTAACAACAAAATGTGGAAAAAGTCAAGGGGTGTGAATACTTTCTGAAGGCACTGTCTGTCTACCCAGACCTTGGCCAAAAATAGTTGTTTTGTAGTTTATTTGAAAGCAGTCAAATGTAAGATGGTCAACTACAGCCAATTATTTCCTTGATATTAAATAACTAATTGTATTTTAATATAGGAAAATTATTTGAAAACATAAAACAAATATTTTACAAAATTCTACCTTAAACATTTGATGAAGAACCAAAACTAAACCAGTGAGTTTAATTAGACAAAAAAATATATGATAATTAAGCCATGGTTTAGAGGGCTTTCAGATCTTAGTAAATAAAAGATTGACTGGAACCACTTTTGCAGTTTCAAAACATCTAACAAATTCATTTTCAGAATGAATTAAACCAATTTCTAAAGTTAACAGTAACACTTTACATTAAATACACACTATGGAAGTTTAGTTGCTTATCGTTTTAGTTGATGATTAGTATTGTTTAGTGGAACAAAACAGTTACTATTCCTCGTTTAATAAAAAAATTATGCTCAACTCCATTGCTATGGAATTAAAATACACAAATTATATAACAATGTTAATAAAATGTTAATCAAGTTATTACATTGTCATTAGAGAGGCATAGGTGAAAATTGTAAACAAAATATGAATATTAAGTATCAAAGTAAGGGAATATCCAAACCTGCCTTGTTGAAATTGACGACAACCAAGGTACGGGTATAGGTGGGAAATAATGTTATTTTGTATTCTGATTAAACTATCCCTTTAAAGTTGGTATGGTTTGTGTTTGAAACGAGACAACACTTCATTTGTACGTATGTGTAGTTCAAGGAGTAAATCTCATTGGTTGGTTTGATAATCTACTAGTTAATCTAATATTAGTTGAAGGTGGCCAATCTAAATGTTTTTGAAAAGTAGTCACTTTGTGCAATCTCTATTCAAATATTTGTAGTCACCTCTAAATGGTAAACTTTTTTCAAAAACATATGTTACTTTTACAAAGCATATTTGACACAGTTATCCCAGGTCTGCTGTTTACAGTAGTAAAACAGAGAAAAGTAGTAACAACTAAAAAGTAGTAGTAGTAGAAAAACAATAGAGTAGACTTGAAATCATCAGTAAAAAATTAATACCTTTTTTTTTTTTTTATACTACAGATCTTCACTTTTCCCCATTATATGACTTATGATCAGGTCTATGTGCGCACCGACTACTACCAGTGTGCAGGTTTCTTCCTTATTTTATCATGAGGGTTGTATACCTGAACATTCAGTCGCTGATTTGTTATGCTGTGCACAAAGAAGGTAAAGCACTCCTCCCACACAGGGTCTTTGGATGCAAACACCACCTATAGGAGGGACAGGGGAATGACAATAAACAGGGTGCAGAATAGAATGTCCTCGACTCATCATGTCCTCTCCTCCCCGTCCTCCCCTCGCCTCCTTTTGAAAACGTCAGAGGGAAGCGAGGAGAGGAAATGTGGAAACAAATGCGCTTGTAAGAAATTACTCTCCTTCTCCACTAGTGCGTCATCAGGCAAATTACGTTTACAGGAGTGGAATCCCAAAATACACTGAGTGTACAAAACCTGTTCTTTCCATGACATAGCTTTCACCTGGATTCACCTGGTCCGTCTATGATCCCTTATTGATGTCACCTGTTAAAATCCACTTTAAATCAGTGTAGATGAAGGGGAGGAGACAGGTTAAAGAAGGTTTTTAAGCCTTGAGACAATTAAGACATGGATTGTGTATGTATGCCATTCAGAGGGTGAATGGCAAGACAAAATATTTAAGTGCCTTTGAACGGGGTATGGTAGTAGGAGCCAGGCGCACTGGTTTGAGTGTCAAGAACTGCAACACTGCTGGGTTTTTCATGCTCAACAGTTTCCTCTGTGTATCAAGAATGTTCCACCACGCAAAAGACATCCAGGAAACTTGATACAACTGTGGGAAGCATTGGAGTAAACATGGGCCAGCCCTGATGAATTGAGGCTGTTCTGAGGGCAAAAAGGGGTGCAACTCAATATTAGGAAGGTGTTCCTAATGTTTTGTACACTCATTGTACATGTGTAAAGTGGTACAAATAAATGTAGCTAGCTGCGCTATACATTTTATAGATAAAATAATAAGTAATGCACTGTTTTTTAAGATGTGCAAGGTTTTCTCCTCTGAGAAAACAGCTGTTTCAAAGGGGATGTGGCTGATTTCAAAACTCTTCCGTGGTAGGCCACACCTTAGCATCCTCTGCCGGAGGAGGCAATCAAGGAGAAGAGGAAACTCCTCTGTTCACCTACTAATGATTTGACACTCCTACATATGGTGACCACTTATCGGTTTCCGGGTCACGGAGGAGAGGAGGAGTCGAGGAGAGAACGGATTGTTACCCATTGAGAAAAGGCCAAAGAAAACACCTGTGAATGGAGTTGCAAAATCCCAGTAAGTTTCCCAAAATTCCAAGTTTTCCCAGAAAACCCAGGTCTGAAGATTCCTGGAATCAGGATAGGAGAAGCAAGAGATTCTGAGTCCTTCAATCAGGATTTCTGGAATACTTGGGAAGTTTAGGAACTTAACCGGGTATTTTAGGGGCCCTACCTGTAAGATACAAGTAACTGCCAAAATAAACAAAACACCAACATAAATTGTCTTAATAGGGCGTTGGACCACCATGAGCCAGAACTGCTTCAATGCACCTTGGCATTCAATTCTACAAGTGTCTGGAACTCTATTGGAGGGATGAAACACCATTCTTCCTTGAGAAATTCCATAATTGTGTTAATGGTGGTGGAAACGCTGTCTCAGGCACCGCTCCAGAATCTCCCATAAGTGTTCAATTGGGTTGAGATCTGGGGACTGAGACGGCCATGACATATGGTTTACATCGTTTTCATGCTCATCAAACCATTCAGTGACCACTCGTGCCATGTGGATTGTCATCCAATGGGGACATAGGCATGGTAGTCCAGCATTTTTATATATGACCCTAAGCATGATGGGATGTTAATTGCTTAATTAACTCAGGAACCACACCTGTGTGGAAGCACCTGCTTTCAATATACTTTGTATCCCTAATTTATTAAAGTATTTCCATTATTTTGGCAGTTACCTGTATATAGAATGGTTAACGGCAGATACAGTATGTTGAATGATGCAATGGATATAAACTTAGATCAGTGGGGGATATACTATATTTAATTAATAAAAGTCACATCCACCTTGCATGACTGTCCCTACAATGAAGTAGCATACAGTATTAACATACCTTGCTTTTCTGATTCTGTTCATCAATGGAGAACTCCACATAAGAGTTTGGATTGTTGTGTCTTCTTGTGAACTATAGATTAAAAGAACATTAACATTTATACAAAAGAGGTTCAGAGATGACTGTTAGAGTGAGTGAGTCCGTGCATGAGTGTGTGTGTGTGTGTGTATACAGTGAGCTCCAAAACTATTTATTGTTTTGGCTCTGTACTCCAGCACTTTGGAATCGAAATGATACAAATGATTCCGCTCCAGCCATGACCACGAGCCCGTCCTCCCAAATTAAGGTGCCACCAACCTCCTGTGTTCTAAACACTGCTACCATGATTACAGATAATCCTGAGTGAATCATGAATAAATTATGAGTGAGAAACTTTGACGCACAAATCTCATACCACGAAGACATGCTAACCTCTCACTATTACAATAACAGGGGCGATTACATTTTTTGGGGGGGAATGATATTTGTGCATCTCTAACTTTCATAATCATTCACGATTAATTCAGGATTATCTGTAATCATGGTAGCATCCACATGAATGTAGAAGTGTTTAGAAACATATTCGATTCTTATTTACAACACAAGTGACTCCAAAATGACACAATATATTATTTACCATTAATTTCTATTGGGCACAAAATAATAACTTTTGACTACTTTAATATGCATACTGTACAGTATACAGTGGGGGGAAAAAGTATTTAGTCAGCCACCAATTGTGCAAGTTCTCCAACTTAAAAATATGAGAGAGGCCTGTAATTTTCATCATAGGCACACGTCAACTATGACAGACAAAATGAGATTTTTTTTCCAGAAAATCACATTGTAGGATTTTTTATGAATTTATTTGCAAATTATGGTGGAAAATAAGTATTTGGTCAATAACAAAAGTTTCTCAATACTTTGTTATATACTCTTTGTTGGCAATGACACAGGTCAAACGTTTTCTGTAAGTCTTCACAAGGTTTTCACACACTGTTGCTGGTATTTTGGCCCATTCCTCCATGCAGATCTCCTCTAGAGCAGTGATGTTTTGGGGCTGTCGCTGGGCAACACAGACTTTCAACTCCCTCCAAATATTTTCTATGGGGTTGAGATCTGGAGACTGGCTAGGCCACTCCAGGACCTTGAAATGCTTCTTACGAAGCCACTCCTTCATTGCCCGGGCGGTGTGTTTGGGATCATTGTCCTGCTGAAAGACCCAGCCACGTTTCATCTTCAATGCCCTTGCTGATGGAAGGAGGTTTTCACTCAAAATCTCACGATACATGGCCCCATTCATTCTTTCCTTTACACGGATCAGTCGTCCTGGTCCCTTTGCAGAAAAACAGCCCCAAAGCATGATGTTTCCACCCCCATGCTTCACAGTAGGTATGGTGTTCTTTGGATGCAACTCAGCATTCTTTGTCCTCCAAACACGACGAGTTGAGTTTTTACCAAAAAGTTATATTTTGATTTCATCTGACCATATGACATTCTCCCAATCCTCTTCTGGATCATCCAAATGCACTCTAGCAAACTTCTGATGGGCCTGGACATGTACTGGCTTAAGCAGGGGGACACGTCTTGCACTGCAGGATTTGAGTCCATGGCGTCGTAGTGTGTTACTGATGGTAGGCTTTGTTACTTTGGTCCCAGCTCTCTGCAGGTCATTCACTAGGTCCCCCCGTGTGGTTCTGGGATTTTTGCTCACCGTTCTTGTGATCATTTTGACCCCACGGGGTGAGATCTTGCGTGGAGCCCCAGATCGAGGGAGATTATCAGTGGTCTTGTATGTCTTCCATTTACTAATAATTGCTCCCACAGTTGATTTCTTCAAACCAAGCTGCTTACCTATTGCAGATTCAGTCTTCCCAGCCTGATGCAGGTCTACAATGTTGTTTCTGGTGTCCTTTGACAGCTCTTTGGTCTTGGTCATAGTGGAGTTTGGAGTGTGACTGTTTGAGGTTGTGGACAGGTGTATTTTATACTGATAACAAGTTCAAACAGGTGCCATTAATACAGGTAACGAGTGGAGGACAGAGGAGCCTCTTAAATAAGAAGTTACAGGTCTGTGAGAGCCAGAAATCTTGCTTGTTTGTAGGTGACCAAATACTTATTTTCCACCATAATTTGCAAATAAATTCATTACAAATCCTACAATGTGATTTTCTGGATTTTTTTCCCCATTTTGTCTGTCATAGTTGACGTGTACCTATGATGGAAATTACAGGCCTCTCTCATCTTTTTAAGTGGGAGAACTTGCACAATTGGTGGCTGACTAAATACTTTTTTCCCCCACTGTAAGTATAATATAAGTATAAGGTCCCGTGTAGGTCAGTTGGTAGAGCATGGCATTTGCAACACCAGGGTTGTGGTTTCGATTCCAACGGTGGGCCAGTATGAAAAATGTATGCACTCACTAACTGTAAGTCGCTCTGGATAAAAGTGTCTGCTAAATGACTAAAATGTAAAATAAGTGAATTTGTCCCAATACTTTTGGTCCCCTATAATGGTGGGACTATGTACAAAAAGTGCAGTTCACCGGATTTGAATGAAAATAGCCTCAAATTAAAGCTGACAGTCTGCACTTTAACCTCAATCATTGTATCATTTCAAATCCAAAGTGCTGGAGTACAGAGCCAAAACACTGTCCCAATAATTTCAGAGCTCACTGTATATTTCAATTAACCTGAATAATATTCACTTCATTACTTAGAACCTGTACTTGTCCAACTCCAAATCAGAGATTTGAATGTCAGGAACACTCAGCGGAAAAACAAGAGATTTCACAAAAGTTAGGTAAACAAGGTAAACAAGCTTCAGCCAGGTCTGACAAGTCTGGTTTATGAGTGGCGGAGAACTCTGGAATGTTCTAGTTTGCCTTCAGGCAGCTCCCGTATAGGCTGCCTTGAGTCGGCATTCCACTCAAATAAGAATAATATGAGTAAGGCTCACCTGAGTAAACAGAGGAATGCATCAGCTCATACTAGAAAGAGAGATGCCATCTGCACTTCAGAGAAGGGGTGCTCTATGTGCATATACACATACAGTGGGGAAAAAAAGTATTTAGTCAGCCAACAATTGTGCAAGTTCTCCCACTTAAAAAGATGAGAGGCCTGTAATTTTCATCATAGGTACACGTCAACTATGACAGACAAATTGAGGAAAAAAAATCCAGAAAATCACATTGAAGGATTTTTTATGAATTTATTTGCAAATTATGGTGGAAAATAAGTTTTTTGGTCACCTACAAACAAGCAAGATTTCTGGCTCTCACAGACCTGTAACTTCTTCTTTAAGAGGCTCCCCTGTCCTCCACTCGTTACCTGTATTAATGGCACCTGTTTGAACTTGTTATCAGTATAAAAGACACCTGTCCACAACCTCAAACAGTCACACTCCAAACTCCACTATGGCCAAGTTCAAAGAGCTGTCAAAGGACACCAGAAACAAAATTGTAGACCTGCACCAGGCTGGGAAGACTGAATCTGCAATAGGTAAGCAGCTTGGTTTGAAGAAATCAACTGTGGGAGCAATTATTAGGAAATGGAAGACATACAAGACCACTGATAATCTCCCTCGATCTGGGGCTCCACGCAAGATCTCACCCCGTGGGGTCAAAATGATCACAAGAACAGTGACAAAAATCCCAGAACCACACGGGGGGACCTAGTGAATGACCTGCAGAGAGCTGGGACCAAAGTAACAAAGCCTACCATCAGTAACACACTACGCCGCCAGGGACTCAAATCCTGCAGTGGGAGACGTGTCCCCCTGCTTAAGCCAGTACATGTCCAGGCCCGTCTGAAGTTTGCTAGAGTGGATTTGGATGATCCAGAAGAGGATTGGGAGAATGTCATATGGTCAGATGAAACCAAAATATAAATTTTGGGTAAAAACTCAACTTGTCGTGTTTGGAGGACAAAGAATGCTGAGTTGCATCCAAAGAACATCATAACTACTGTGAAGCATGGGGGTGGAAACATCATGCTTTGGGGCTGTTTTTCTGCAAAGGGACCAGGACGACTGATCCGTGTAAAGGAAAGAATGAATGGGGCCATGTATCGTGAGATTTTGAGTGAAAACCTCCTTCCATCAGCAAGGGCATTGAAGATGAACTTCTTTCAGCATGACAATGATCCCAAACACACCGCCCGGGCAACGAAGGAGTGGCTTCGTAAGAAGCATTTCAAGGTCCTGGAGTGGCCTAGCCAGTCTCCAGATCTCAACCCCATAGAAAATCTTTGGAGGGAGTTGAAAGTCCGTGTTGCCCAGCGACAGCCCCAAAACATCACTGCTCTAGAGGAGATCTGCATGGAGGAATGGGCCAAAATACCAGCAACAGTGTGTGAAAACCTTGTGAAGACTTACAGAAAACATTTGACCTGTGTCATTGCCAACAAAGGGTATATAACAAAGTATTGAGAAACTTTTGTTATTGACCAAATACTTATTTTCCACCATAATTTGCAAATAAATTCATTAAAAATCCTACAATGTGATTTTCTGGATTTTTTTTCTCATTTTGTCTGTCATAGTTGACGTGTACCTATGATGAAAATTACAGGCCTCTCTAATCTTTTTAAGTGGGAGAACTTGCACAATTGTTGGCTGACTAAATACTTTTTTTCCCCACTGTACACTAGCTGCTAGCCATATCTCAGACTGGCCAATAAAAATAAAAGATTAAGATGGGCAGTCTGAGATATGGCTTTTTCTTTGCAACTCTGCCTAGAAGGTCAGCATCCCGGAGTCGCCTCTTCACTGTTGACGTTGAGACTGGTGTTTTGCGGGTACTATTTAATGAAGCTGCCAGTTGAGGACCTGTGAGGCGCCTGTTTCTCAAACTAGACACTAATGTATTTGTCCTCTTGCTCAATTGTGCACCGGGGCCTCCCACTCCTCTTTCTATTCTGGTTAGAGCCCGTTTGCGCTGTTCTGTGAAGGGAGCAGTACAAAGCATTGTACGAGATATTCAGTTTCTTGGCAATTTCTCGCATAGAATAGCCTTCATTTCTCAGAACAAGAATAGACTGACGAGTTTCAGAAGAAAGTTATTTGTTTCTGGCCATTTTGAGTCTGTAATCGAACCCACAAATGCTGATAATCCAGATACTCAACTAGTCTCAAGAAGGCCAGATTTATTGCTTCTTTAATCAGCACAACAGTTTTCAGCTGTGCCAACATAATTGTAAAAGGGTTTTCTAATGATCAATTAGCCTTTTAAAATGATAAACTTGGATTTGCAAACACAACGTGACATTGGAACACAGGACTGATGGTTGCTGATAATGGGCCTCTGTACGCCTATGTAGATATTCCATTAAAAATCAGCCATTTCCAGCTACAATAGCAATTTACAACATTAACAATGTCTACACTGTATTTCTGATCAATTTGATGTTATTTTAAATGGACAAAAAAATAGCTTTTCTTTCGAAAACAAGGATATTTCTTTTGAACGGTAGTGTATGTATATATATATATATACACACACACAGTTGAAGTTGGAAGGTTACATACACCTTAGCCAAATACATTTAAACTCAGTTTTTCACAATTCCTGACATTTAATCCTAGTAAAAATTTCCTGTCTTAGGTCAGTTAGGATCACCACTTTATTTTAAGAATATAGAGAGACTGATTTCTTTCAGCTTTTATTTCTTTCATCACATTCCCAGTGGGTCAGAAGTGTACATACTCTCAATTAGTATTTGGTAGCATAGCCTTTAAATTGTTTAACTTGGGTCAAACATTTCGGGTAGCCTTCCACAAGCTTCCCACAATAAGTTGGGTGAATTTTGGCCCATTCCTCCTGACAAAGCTGGTGTAACTGAGTCAGGTTTGTAGGCCATCTTGCTCGCACACGTTTTTTCAGTTCTGCTTGGGGTCATTATCCATTTGGAAGACCCATTTGCGACCAAGCTTTAACTTCCTGACTGATGTCTTGAGATGTTGCTTCAATATATCCACATAATTTTCCTTCCTCATGATGCCAACTATTTTGTGAAGTGCACCAGTCCCTCCTGCAGAAAAGCACCCCCACAGCATGATGTTCTGGGATTGATTTGCACCAAAGTACGTTCATCTCTAGGAGACAGAACACATCTCCTTCCTGAGCAGGATGATGGCTGTGTGGTCCCATGGTGTTTATACTTGCGTACTATTGTTTGTACAGATGAACGTGGTACCTTCAGGCATTTGGAAATTGCTCCCAAGGATGAACCAGACTTGTGGAGGTCTACAATTTTTAATTCTGAGGTCTTGGCTGATTTCTTTAGATTTTCCCAAGCAGAGAGGCACTGAGTTGGAAGGTAGGCCTTGAAATACATCCACAGGTACACCTCCAATTGACTCAAATGATGTCAATTAGCCTATCAGAAGCTTCTAAAGCCATGACATCATTTTCTGGAATTTTTCAAGCTGTTTAAAGGCACAGTCAACTTAGTGTATGTAAACTTCTGACCCACTGGAATTGTGATACAGTGAATTATAAGTTAAATAATCTGTCTGTAAACAATTGTTGGAAAACTTACTTGTGTCATGCACAAAGTAGATGTCCTAACCGACTTGCCAAAACTATAGTTTGTTAACAAGACATTTGTGGAGTGGTTGAAAAACAGTTTTAATGACTCCAACCTAACTGTATGTAAACTTCCGACTTCAACTGTATAGACACACACACACACACACACACACACACACACACACAGGGTTTGGACAGAACTACTAATTCAAGGGTTCATCTTTATTACTATTTTTTACATTGTAGTGAAGACATCAAAACTATGAAATAACACATATGGAATCATGTAGTAACCAAAAAAGTGTTAAACAAATCAAAATATATTTGAGATGAGATTCTTCAAATAGCCACCATTTGTCTTGATGACAGCTTTGCACACTCTTGGCATTCTCTCAACCAGCTTCATGAGGTAGTCACCTGGAATGCATTTCAATTAACATGTGTGCCTTCTTAAAAGTTAATTTGTGGAATTTATTTCCTTCTTAAATGTGTTTGAGCAAATCAGTTGTGTTGTGACAAGGTAGGTGGGGTATACAGAAGATAGCCCTATTTGGTAAAAGACCAAGTCCATATTATGGCAAGAACAGCTCAAATAAGCAAAGAGAAACGACAGTCCATCATTACTTTGAGACAAGAAGGTCAATCAACACGGAAAATTTGAAGAACTTTGAAAGTGCAGTCGCAAAAACCATCAAGCGCTATGATGAAACTGGCTCTCATGAGGACCACCACAGGAAGTTAACCCTGCTGCAGAGGATAAGTTCATTAGTTACCAGCCTCAGAAATTGCAGCCCAAATAAATCATTCAGAGAGTTCAAGTCAAAAACACATCTCAACATCAACTGTTCAGAGGGGAATGTGTAAATCAGGCCTTCATGGTCGAATTGCTACAAACAAACCACTACCAAAGGTCACCAATAAGAAGAAGAGACGTGCTTGGGCCAACAAACACGAGCAATGGACATTAGACCGGTGGAAATTTGTCCTTTGTTCTGGAGTCCAAATTGGAGATTTTTGGTTCCAACCACCGTGTCTTTGTGAGACGCCGTGTGGGTGAACGGATTATCTCTGCATGTGTAGTTCCCACCTTCAAGACTGTTGGAAAAGCATTCCAGGTGAAGCTGGCTGAGAGAATGCAAAGAGTGTGCAAAGCTGTCATCAAGGCAAAGGGTGGCCATTTGAAGAACCTCAAATATAAACAATATTTTCATTTTGGTTACTACATGATTACATATGTGTTATTTCATAGTTTTGATGCCTTCACTATCATTCTACAATGTAAAAAATAGTAAAGATAAAGAAAACCCTTTAATGAGTAGGTGTGTCCAAACTTTTGACTTGTACTATATATATATATATATATATATATATATATATATATATATATATATATATATATATATATATATACACACACACACACACACACACACACACATACACTGCTCAAAAAATAAAGGGAACACTAAAATAACACATCCTAGATCTGAATGAATGAAATAATCTTATTAAATACTTTTTTCTTTACATAGTTGAATGTGCTGACAACAAAATCACACAATTATCAATGGAAATCAAATTAATCAACCCATGGAGGTCTGGATTTGGAGTCACACTCAAAATTAAAGTGGAAAACCACACTACAGGCTGATCCAACTTTGATGTAATGTCCTTAAAACAAGTCAAAATGAGGCTCAGTAGTGTGTGTGGCCTCCACGTGCCTGTATGACCTCCCTACAACGCCTGGGCATGCTCCTGATGAGGTGGCGGATGGTCTCCTGAGGGATCTCCTCCCAGACCTGGACTAAAGCATCCGCCAACTCCTGGACAGTCTGTGGTGCAACATGGCGTTGGTGGATGGAGCGAGACAAGATGTCCCAGATGTGCTCAATTGGCTTCAGGTCTGGGGAACGGGCGGGCCAGTCCATAGCATCAATGCCTTCCTCTTGCAGGAACTGCTGACACACTCCAGCCACATGAGGTCTAGCATTGTCTTGCATTAGGAGGAACCCAGGGCCAACTGCACCAGCATATGGTCTCACAAGGGGTCTGAGGATCTCATCTCGGTACCTAATGGCAGTCAGGCTACCTCTGGCGAGCACATGGAGGGCTGTGCGGCCCCCCAAAGAAATGCCACCCCACACCATGACTGACCAACCGCCAAACCGGTCATGCTGGAGGATGTTGCAGGCAGCAGAACGTTCTCCACGGCGTCTCCAGACTCTGTCACGTCTGTCACATGTGCTCAGTGTGAACCTGCTTTCATCTGTGAAGAGCACAGGGCGCCAGTGGCGAATTTGCCAATATTGGTGTTCTCTGGCAAATGCCAAACGTCTTGCACGGTGTTGGGCTGTAAGCACAACCCCCACCTGTGGACGTCGGGCCCTCATGGAGTCTGTTTCTGAACGTTTGAGCAGACACATGCACATTTGTGGCCTGCTGGAGGTCATTTTGCAGGGCTCTGGCAGTGCTCCTCCTGCTCCTCCTTGCACAAAGGTGGAGGTAGCGGTCCTGCTGCTGGGTTGTTGCCCACCTACGGCCTCCTCCACGTCTCCTGATGTACTGGCCTGTCTCCTGGTAGTGCCTCCATGCTCTGGACACTACGCTGACAGACACAGCAAACCTTCTTGCCACAGCTTGCATTGATGTGCCATTCTGGATGAGCTGCACTACCTGAGCCACTTGTGTGGGTTGTAGACTCCGTCTCATGCTACCACTAGAGTGAAAGCACCGCCAGCATTCAAAAGTGACCAAAACATCAGCCAGGAAGCATAGGAACTGAGAAGTGGTCTGTGGTCACCACCTGCAGAACCACTCCTTTATTGGGGGTGTCTTGCTAATTGCCTATAATTTCCACCTGTTGTCTATTCCATTTGCACAACAGCATGTGACATTTATCGTCAATCAGTGTTGCTTCCTAAGTGGACAGTTTGATTTCACAGAAGTGTGATTGACTTGGAGTTACATTGTGTTGTTTAAGTGTACCCTTTATTTTTTTGAGCAGTGTACATACAGTTGAAGTCGGAAGTTTACATACACTTAGGTTGGAGTCATTAAAACTCGTTTTTCAACCACTCAACAAATGTCTTGTTAACAAACTATAGTTTTGGCAAGTTGGTTAGGACATCTACTTTGTGCATGACACAAGTCATTTTCCCAACAATTGTTTACAGACAGATTATTTCACTTATAATTCACTGTATCACAATTCCAGTGGGTCAGAAGTTTACATAAACTAAGTTGACTGTGCCTTTAAACAGCTTGGAAATTTCCAGAAAATGATGTCATTGCTTTAGAAAATTCTGATAAGCTAATTGACATAATTTGAGTCAATTGGAGGTGTACCTGTGGATGTATTTCAAGGCCTACCTTCAAACTCAGTGCCTCTTTGCTTGACATCATGGGAAAATTAAAAGAAATCAGCCAAGACCTCAGAAAAAAAATGGTAGACATCCACAAGTCTGGTTCATCCTTGGGAGCAATTTCCAAATGCCTGAAGGTACCATGTTCATCTGTACAAACAATAGTACGCAAGTATTAACACCATGGGACCACGCAGCCGTCATACCGCTCAGGAAGGAGACGCGTTCTGTCTCCTAGAGAAGAACTTACTTTGGTGCGAAAAGTGCAAATCAATCCCAGGACAACAGCAAAGGACCTTGTGAATTAGCAGGAGGAAACAGGTACAAAAATATCTATATCTACAGTAAAACGAGTCCTATATCGACATAACCTGAAAGGCCGCTCAGCAAGGAAGAAGCCACTGCTCAAAAACCACCATAAAAAAGCCAGACTACGGTTTGCAACTGCACATGGGGACAAAGATAGTACTTATTAGAAAAATGTCCTCTGGTCTGATGAAACAAAAATATAACTGTTTGCCAATAATTACCATGGTTATGTTTGGAGGAAAAAGGGGGGCGCTTGCAAGCCGAAGAACACCATCCCAACCGTGAAGCACGGGGGTGGCAGCATCATGTTGTGGGGGTGCTTTGCTGCAGGAGGGACTGATGCACTTATCAAAATAGATGGCATCATGAGGAAGGAAAATTATGTGGATATAATTAAACAACATCTCAAGAGACATCAGTCAGGAAGTTAAAGCTTGGTCGCAAATGGGTCTTCCTAATGGACAATGACCCCAACCATACTTCCAAAGTTGTGGCAAAATGGCTTAAGGACAACAAAGTCAAGGCATTGGAGCAGCCATCACAAAGCCCTGACCTCAATCCTATAGAAAATGTGTGGGCAGAACTGAAAAGCGTGTGCGAGCAAGGAGGCCTACAAACCTGACTCAGTTACACCAGCTCTGTCAGGAAGAATGGGCCAAAATTCACCCAACTTATTGTGGGAAGCTTGTGAAAGGCTACCCGAAACGTTTGACCCAAGTTAAACAATTTAAAGGCAATGCTACCAAATACTAATTGATCCACTGGGAATGTGATGAAAGAAATACAAGCTGAAAGAAAGCATTCTCTCTACTATTATTCTGACATTTCACATTCTTAAAATAAAGTGGTGATCCTAACTGACCTAAGACAGGGTATTTTTACTAGGATTAAATGTCAGGAATTATGAAAAACTGAGTTTAAATGTATTTAGCTATAAAACCAATCCTCAGAGTTGGGGAACAATGTCAGAGCAAAAAGAAGCACGTTTTCTTCCAGGACAACCTTGTACGTGGCTTGATTCATGCGTCCTTCACAAAGACAAATCTGCCCGATTCCAGCATTGCTGAAGCACCCCCATATCATCACCGATCCTCCACCAAATTTCACAGTGGGTGCGAGACACTGTGGCTTGTAGGCCTCTCCAGTTCTCCGTCTAACCATTAGACGACCAGGTGTTGGACAAAGCTTAAAATTGGACTCATCAGAGAAGATTACCTTACTCCAGTCCTCTATGGCCCAATCCTAATGGTCTTTTGCAAACCTCAGCCTGGCTCTTCTTTGCTTCTCATTGATGAAGGGCTTTTTTTCTAGCTTTGCATGACTTCAGCCCTGCCCCTAGGAGCCTGTTTCGAACCGTCCTCGCCGTGCACTTCACCCCAGCTGCCGTTTGCCATTCTTTTTGTAGGTCACTTGATGTCATCCTACGGTTGTTGAGTGACATTCGAATGAGTTGGCGGTCATGCCGGTCAGTAGAGACTCGTTTTCGCCCTCTGCCGGTCTGTAGCTTTGTTGTCCCCAATGTCTGCTGCTTGACCTTGTTCTTATGAACCGCCGTCTTTGGAATTTTAAGGATGGAAGCAACCTGACGCTCACTGTATCCCTCTGCCAGTAAAGCCAGAATTGAACCCTTATTTTCATCACTCAAAACTTTCCTTTTCAACTCTTTTGGCATGGTCAATAGTTATTTTTTTATTAATATTACTTTTGAGGTACTATTAGCACTGTTTTTGCCATCCAGCTGGTCCTATTGCAAGAGGATAGTGATGACCCCAGCAGTGGATTTTAAAATGTTCCTCATTAAATAAGATTTGGTTCATGTGATCACCTAATCAGTACCTAATTCAGTAGAATGAGGTGTGCCTGTGTTGGAATTCAACAGACACTGGAATGGAATGGCTGTCATACATGTAGAGATGCTGATTTAAGAAAAAATTTGCAATGATCTCTTAATTTTTTCCAGAGCTGTATGTATGTATGTATGTATGTATATATATATATATATATATATATATATATATATATATATATACACACACACACACATACAGTGGGGAGAACAAGTATTTGATACACTGCCGATTTTGCAGGTTTTCCTACTTACAAAGCATGTAGAGGTCTGTAATTTTTATTATAGGTACACTTCAACTGTGAGAGACGGAATCTAAAACAAAAATCCAGAAAATCACATTGTATGATTTTTAAGTAATTAATTTGCATTTTATTGCATGACATAAGTATTTGATATATCAGAAAAGCAGAACTTAATATTTGGTACATAAACCTTTGTTTGCAATTACAGAGATCATACGTTTCCTGTAAGTCTTGACCAGGTTTGCACACACTGCAGCAGGGATTTTGGCCCACTCCTCCATACAGACCTTCTCCAGATCCTTCATGTTTCGGGGCTGTCGCTGGGCAATACGGACTTTCAGCTCCCTCCAAAGATTTTCTATTGGGTTCAGGTCTGGAGACTGGCTAGGCCACTCCAAGACCTTGAGATGCTTCTTACGGAGCCACTCCTTAGTTGCCCTGGCTGTGTGTTTCGGGTCGTTGTCATGCTGGAAGACCCAGCCACGACCCATCTTCAATGCTCTTACTGAGGGAAGGAGGTTGTTGGCCAAGATCTCGCGATACATAGCCCCATCCATCCTCCCCTCAATACGGTGCAGTCGTCCTGTCCCCTTTGCAGAAAAGCATCCCCAAAGAATGATGTTTCCACCTCCATGCTTCACGGTTGGGATGGTGTTCTTGGGGTTGTACTCATCCTTCTTCTTCCTCGAAACACGGCGAGTGGAGTTAGACCAAAAAGCTATATTTTTGTCTCATCAGACCACATGACCTTCTCCCATTCCTCCTCTGGATCATCCAGATGGTCATTGGCAAACTTCAGACGGGCCTGGACATGCGCTGGCTTGAGCAGGGGGAACTTGTGTGCGCTGCAGGATTTTAATCCATGACGGCGTAGTGTGTTACTAATGGTTTTCTTTGAGACTGTGGTCCCAGCTCTCTTCAGGTCATTGACCAGGTCCTGCCATGTAGTTCTGGGCTGATCCCTCACCTTCCTCATGATCATTGATGCCCCACGAGGTGAGATCTTGCATGGAGCCCCAGACCGAGGGTGATTGACCGTCATCTTGAACTTCTTCCATTTTCTAATAATTGCGCCAACAGTTGTTGCCTTCTCACCAAGCTGCTTGCCTACTGTCCTGTAGCCCATCCCAGCCTTGTGCAGGTCTACAATTTTATCGCTGATGTCCTTACACAGCTCTCTGGTCTTGGCCATTGTGGAGAGGTTGGAGTCTGTTTGATTGAGTGTGTGGACAGGTGTCTTTTATACAGGTAACGAGTTCAAACAGGTGCAGTTAATACAGGTAATGAGTGGATAACAGGAGGGCTTCTTAAAGAAAAACTAACAGGTCTGTGAGAGCCGGAATTCTTACTGGTTGGTAGGTGATCAAATACTTATGTCATGCAATAAAATCAAATTAATTACTTAAAAATCATACAATGTGATTTTCTGGATTTTTGTTTTAGATTCCGTCTCTCACAGTTGAAGTGTACCTATGATAAAAATTACAGACCTCTACATGCTTTGTAAGTAGGAAAACCTGCAAAATCGGCAGTGTATCAAATACTTGTTCTCCCCAATGTGTGTGTGTATATATATATATGTGACAGAGAGGGGAGCCTATATCGTTAGCAGACTTCAGAGAGGGAAATGTCAAGGGGGATCTACACTATACTGTATAAAAGGAGTCTAAAGATTAAATAATAGGAACTGTGCTACACCTGGCAGCTTGTTAATGTTTTCATGCTTTAGAGAGCAGCTCTAGACTAATCATCACAACATACAGACAGTGGAGATTGTCCTCTGACTAACCAACCTTAAGAGAGATAGTTCTGCATTACCACAGGTCAAAGATAGAACTCACTACCTACGGCCCAGAAAAGGACCTTACTTATGCAAAAGGCGTTTTCCACTACAGTGTTTAACACATTTTATACATTCCCCGAAGAGCGACATCAGCAAAACCGAAGTGTGATTCTTACAGAGTGACCAGGAGGGGGAGCAGAGGAGGGGAAGCGGAATCAAAAGATCAAGTCAGGGCAGACAAAGTAGGTATGGGAATGAATCCAACAGGTCACACCCAAATGACCTGCCATCACCAGAAAAACAGGAAATACCAGTGTTGTACCAGGTACTGTACACAATGGAAACCGTTTATTCCAAACAGAAAGTCGTTTGTTGGACAAATTCAGGTAGGTCCCTCCCTGTTTCGCTGCGTTTGCTGCTGTTGGCTTCCATTTGGTTTCTAGTGAATATACCCCTGGAGTGCCAGTAGCAGGCCATTCGATTTTGCCATATTCATTAGGCACCAAATGGAAAACAGACTGAAACAGGGAGGGACGACTTGTCCAATAAGAAACTAACATTTTCGTTTCCATTGCAAAATGATTCAAAATGTTGTCCTTTATGTGCCCTACTAAATACGATCTAGACTTACCCTGGCCTCTTTGGTGTGCTTCCCATCCTTTTTAAAGTGGCTGAACTCACTGTGGTCTTTCTGTGGTAGACAAATAAATGGATATTAATAATATACAATAGATATTTCAGATAGCAAAACAAATAATGGCATATTTCTGCAATAAAGTAGAATAAAGAGCATGTATAGAGCAAAACAAGTAATGTAGTTCATGTATCAAAATAACACATTAAAAGGCTCTATTTTCGGCTGGCGTTATGCCAGCGCAGTTGTCAAACGCATGCTTGTTTGCAATTGCGACCTGTTAAAGCCGGCACTCTTCTGTTTTCAAATCCTCGAGCCAGGATTGGTAATTTACCTCTTATATGAGCTCGCTTGTGCTGAGGTGGGAGAAGTGGTAATATTTGAGTGCAGCCTATCCAGTCGTGACGCACAGTGCCCATATGCAAATGACACAAGAGAGATGTGCTTTTTGTGCCTGTAAACCTTGTATTTAGAAACTTACATTTTTTCCATTTCGTTTCATTATAACCAAGTATATCCTGCCCTTCTCTCTGTTTTTTTTTTTATACATTCGCCAAGTAGTCAAGATTACCAAAAGATCAAGTTTGGGGGCATCCCCTTTTTATCTATGTAGGCTTTGAACATGATTTGAGCCAGCTCCTGTTGTTATTTTGGATGTGCGTCAAAACCCCTCCATGTAGACTATATGCCCATCATGTAACGAGAGATGACATGATCCGGTGACACTCGTATTTAGAAACATTTAAGTTATTTTCCTGTAACAATTGCTTGTTTTCCATTTAGTTTGATAAAGCAAACAAGCCCTTATAGACTACCCTTACCCTACTATAATGAAAGCTGGTTCAACAGCAATTAATCTGGTGTCTATTCTTATCCTGGCAATGCATTAGCCAAGTAGCATATCCATAAAAGGTTTCTAAATGGCCTACTCGTGAGGCTTTTGCATTATTCACAATTCACATAGGCCTACCTGCAGTGCATAGGCTACTCCATTCGGCTTGTATCCATCCCCATTTCCAAAGAGTGCCTCTTGTATTCAAATTATTCAGTCCTATATCTTGCTTATTGAGAACATGCCTCACACATATATTTACATATTACAAATGACGGGAGAGTAGTATTTTTTGTGCGATGCATAAAGACCTATACTCGTTGAAGCCAATTACAACAATGTTGACTGTCAACACTCCAAACAGATTGAGAAAATACTGGATGTTTTTGTTATGTTTCTATTACTTGTTACTGTAGCCTATGCTATTTAATAAACTCATAATTACTGCAGTAAAAATAGCAAAAATATTTCTGACACACCCCCAGCCTGCGCTAATATTTACCATTGCGTTAGGTTGGATAAAATAGAGAACCTAAAATGTTCAATGCAGCAGGCCATGTTTTATAACAGAAAACTTGAGCACAATTGACCCTTTGCTAAGCCCTGCCCCTTTTGGTACTGTTGCAACCTCGGACAACATCTGCAACATTTTTGACCCGACCACCTCGATTCGGTCTTATGTTGCAAAAATAATTTGTATTTTTTATTTTTTTTTGCATTGGATAAAAGTAGAGACTCAGAGCTACAAAATGGTATATCATACACTGCAGTTAAGGAACAATGGGAAAGTAATTCTGCTTGAAAGTTGATAAACCCCACTTTTTAGAAAATGGCCCTTGAATGTTTTGGTACACCTACTGGAGAACTCTTCTTTGTCTACACTTATTCAGCATCGTTCACACCCTCTTAAGCCTTAGCCCCACCCATCTCTTTAAGGATTCACGTGAGGCCATGTGCTAAACAGAGTGAGTAAGGTAGAGTAGTGAACGACCAAAGATTTCAAGACTAAAAGTGGAGAAATAAGTAACCTACAATAAGGCATAACTCCAGGTACAAATACACTTTATCTAGTCCTTGGCCTATATCCTATTCTGATTTTGGTGCAGTTCATGTTGTTCTTCACATTACCATCTCTGGTAAACACACACTATATCAAATAAAATGAAAATGTATTTGTCACATGCACAGGATACAGAAGGTGTAAACGGTACAGTGAAATGGTAATTTGCATAGCAATATCAAAAATAGAAAGGGTCCAGATAAAAAATATGTTATAATTATTAGATGATTCTTACCCAGACACACTTGTCTAAATTGATGGGTCATGTGAAAGAAATGCTATAACAACCCCCCAGCCACATCTAGCTAAGTGGATGGGTCACTATTGTCTAGACATGTACACATGTTCATGAAATACAATAGATGGCCGTAATCACCCCCAGACACACAAGGCTAACTTGATGGGTCATGTAATCATCTGGCGAAGTGGAGTCTTTTGTTCAGACATGTAGTGCTAGCTAAACAATTAACCATAATCCCAACCCATACAGTACAAACTGATTGTCATAGCTAGCCACCATGCATGACATGCTGTAGTATGAATCTGCAGGTAGCTAAAGCTAACCAACTAGGTTCAATGTTAGCTAGCTAACATTAGGCTATAACTAGCGATGCAAATGGATTTCTGAGATACAAATAACATTACTACACAGATCATACATGTAACGTTATCTAGCGAGCCAGCCAGAAAACTAACGTTCACTAGCTAGTGAACAGTATGCTTTAACTTGCAAGGAAAACGATATTCTGACAAAATTAGAAATGTATAATATCTGAAAATGTAGCTAGACTCTTACCCGTATACATGGATGAACTTTTCACGGCAGACTGGAACCACTTTAACTAATTAGGACATCCTGTGTCGTCATAAAAGATAAAAAAAAAAAAAAAAAGAGGGACATACGCCTAGCTTCCTGAAATGGGTCACATTTTTCCGGTAAGCCTAATTCCCCATTCAATCACTTGGGAAATCCCTTCACAATGATTTCAAATTGTGTTTCTAACAAACAATGAAATTAAACACAGACACCCCCTGCTAATCAGGAAACTATTGGGTATGTTGTGGTGGACTGTCATTACAATTGCTTCACAGGAACCTGGTAAAGTTCTGTTTGTAGTGTAGCTAGCCACTGAATGGCTCTTAATTCACTGTCAGCATGCAGTCAAAGTTATAACCACTATTAGAGATAACTAGTGCTCTCAAATCGTATCCTGATGTTCGACAGCAGATGGGAGTTGTATTCATAACATTGCTAACTTAGGTAGCTTACATCCATTTTGAGAAACTGAGAGCTAGTTAACCAGCTGAGCTAGCAAACAATATAACAAAAGTATAATTTCGGATTTGAAAAATACTCCATCAACAAGCTCTGCATTTCAGGAATCACATTAGCAAATACTCATGGTGCACGGTTCAATTATTTAGCCATTTAAACATGTATTTTTAAAATAAAATTCTCAGTATTTGCCATAGCCATGTCCGCGATTGTCCGAGGTGTCGGACTCGACGACAGTTGTTATCCATTGGAGGGCTGAGAATGGTTGCCCAAAATTCTGGGGCAGATCTTAGCGAAGGGTCAATTGTGATGAGTTACGAATGATGGTAATGGTGATGATGATGATTATCTTCAATAAGGGGATGACATTGTAACATGTATATTTCATTGTCCTCGGCCTATCATATTATGTGTATGCAAAATTGCTAACTCTTTGTTATAAGCAGGTAAAACCTGGGGCATCAGATTGAGTGGAGAGTGTCTTGTTGGTGCTCTGAGAATGTGTACTAATGTTTTCATAACCGAATAAACTTGGTTATCGCATCTTATATTCACATCGCGGACTGTTTGTGCTTGTTAACATGTGAGTCTCCGTAGCTGTACAGGCTTGACAGAGGTACTTACTGGTAGATTTGAGGCATTGTCTAGGTACACAGCAAGCATAGCACAAGCACTGCCATCAGATGTCTGCAACAGAAAAATACAAGAAATACACAATATTCGTCAAACGCTGTATACGGTTAATAAGCACATTTGTTGTTTTCCTTTAGCGACCCGGGCTGTGCAGTATGAAAAGACATATCAGAGCTTCCTCATCACGGTTTGGGTGAGTCGGCTCAACTGCTTAAGAGTGCTTATAAACTGCTTAAGAGCGCTTACCTCCACTAGGAGTCCCGGGTCAGTTTGTAGAGAGAGCCATTGCAGTTTGAGATGAACCTCTCCACTCGTCACGTCCTCCAGGAGGAACCACTATGACAACAAAATGTGAATAGTTTATTCATCTGAACCGAGATGTTATCACCCTCAGAACCACTCAAAACAAGGCTATTCAACTCCAGGTATGGCCAAAAGTTCTGCTAATTTTCTTTTCTACCTGATAGTTGATGTATTGATATGTATAATTGATTGGCCAGAGAGTCCTCTCATTCCATTCTTTAGATACCAAAAGGTAGAAAACACACTGAAATAGGTAGAGACTACCGGAACTAATAACACTCATTTCATTTTTATCCACATTTTAAAATGTTTTCCGTTGTGCGCAGGGCCATAACCAGGGTTTGAGTTATAGTGAGGTCTCCCCTGGACATTTTTTTAGTTGAAGCGCATTTACTGCATTTCTATACAATTAAAAACGTTTAAATGCTATTTGGAGAACAGCAAAAATGACCCCAGCCATTATCACATTGGCTGCTGTAGGTTAATTCACCTCAGTTGATTAGAGGTAGAGAATGAAAACCAGAGGTATTTCGGCATTGCAGGACCTGAGTTGCCTATCCCACAGCTAAAACATTCAATGTGACCTTCTCACCTTATCCATCTCTTTTTCCTTCTTCACTTCTCCAAAGTCCAGGCAAAACCTACGACGGATAAATAAGCCCTCAATTGGTCAAAGTATCTAACCAGGGCCATTTTCAATAGGCCTTGTCACACAAATGTTGTGGAACATTGCAGATAGATAACGTCATGAATAGAGCCGGCATGATTCCTTACTCTACATGTCAGAGGCATATGTTCTACATGACATATTTCTATCTGAACATTCCACAACGCACTTGTACACTACTGAATGTTTGAAATGGGTCAGCTGTCTGAGTGACTAGCGGGCATAACAAATCAGAATGGGGAGGATGTGTCTATTCTCGTGCACATAGTAAGTGGTTTCCTCACTTTCCCAGGATGTCATCCTTGTCAGTGTCCTTGTCAAACACATCCACCTCTAACTCCTGCCCAGGGGCCTCGTGTACCACAAACTGCAGTTGAAAAATCAAAAAGGTGATAAAAGCAGTAAGAAATCACATATTCAAACATATTTTCCATGGTAATAAATAAAAACAGAGTTTGTATAGACAAAGGGGAGAGAGAGTGGGTTGACTGCGCGATTTGTGAGTGTGTGTGAGTGTTACTCTACATGTACAGTAGGAGGATTTTCAGGAGTCCATACCTCGTAAACCTCGTTCCAGCGTGGGTGCAGGTTCTCCTTGATGGTCTTGCTTTGGAAGTGGATGTTGCCGACCCTAAGCACCGCATAGGGGTCAGACATGCCCTTCACCAATCCCATCATATAAGTGTCCTTCGCAATCAGATCCCGGGCCTCCAGCAAGTGTACCCTCACAACCCCCTAAAACATCAAAAAATACTGTACAGTTTTAGTACTAAACACAACAAGATCTTTCTGCACACACCCACTAAAATACACATTTAACAGAACTAGCATATTTTTAGACCCCCAAAATATGAACACAAGTTAGCCAGCAACACAGGAACCATATTTGAAGATTCCATTAAACCAATATTTGGTGTCAAATCTTGTTTTATGACATTTCATGGAAACTCCCAATTTAATGGAACCACTTCCAATCATTGGAACTGTGTCAGAGATGTGCCATACACTCAACTTGTGTCTATCAATCCTCCTGTGTTGTCTGATCAGAACACCTACTGTACTGGGCCATTGGCACTGACACAGTGGAGTGTCAGTGTACTGTACTCACTTGAGGCATGGGGAACCTCATCTGGTCCACTTTGACCTGGTCTATGAAGGGGATACACATGCGGTTGGGCAGGACCATAAGGGAAGCGATGATGTCCATGATGGCTGGCTCAGACAGGTGACTGTGGAGGTGAAGGGTTAGGGCAGAAGTCACTTCAGTCTGAAATAGTGACTTTGGAACAGATACATTCTGACCAAAAAAATCTGAATTTTTAGAGCTCTTTTTCTAGAATACACCCAAAATATATTTTGTACTTGTATGTAAAAAACAACATCATTACCTTAGACCTGGAGTGTCTAAGAGGTTGGTCAACCCTGTCCAGTTGATTTGTAGGGTCTGAAAATTAAACAATTTAGAATTTGGTAACTTTAAATTAAATGTTTCATTACTCTTAGCATCCTACCACAAGGATGCCGATGTCCTGACGGGGCACAACAGGTCCCATACTCATTAGTGACCTGGTAGGGTTTAAAAAGTAATAGCCTATGCAACTAGCCTTGGACCTCCTGAAAACAAAAAACATATAACATTTACTTATATAACGGTAATAAACAGAGGGTGAACGAAGGTAGCTAAAGCAAAACAAAACAAAAGTCTCTGGGTGTCATAGGTTTAAATAGCAAACAGAGCCATCTTTCAGAACCCACCGGCCGACGAATGAAGAACATAGTGACTCCTCCCACCAACGGGGCATTTCCAATCAGAGGTTCCAGAATGACACGCAAGATGCCTTGAAGCTGAAAAATAAAACATTCTGTTTTATTAGCAAAGGGCTGATATAGATCAATTTAAAGATCAAAACCAGTTTTAATACAGCTCCTCAATTTCCTCAAGAGGGGCAATTTCACTGCAAAACAAAAAAGCTAATTACACACAATGTAAATTGAACACACGTGCACATGGGACCCATAGTTTTACCCATGATGCCTGACTATGTCAAACCTCAAGTCACGGCTTGATGTAGGAGGAATAATGTGACACGACCTGTTTGCCATGATAACTATGTTCCATTTTGAACCAAAGTCATCCTAGGCTAGCATAGGGTGGTTATATGTGGCAGAAGGGCATGGAGCCAAGCTAGATGCCACACAAGAACATCTGATGCCTACCCGAATACTTTTGACCCCAGCAGTGATGGGCGGCTTCACCTCTGTGTCGATGTCCACATCCCCATCGTAACTGTGAAGCAAAAAGCACTGTCGAGAGCACAAACATATCTGGGACCAGGCTAAATCCAAGGCCCTAATAGTTTACAGGGAGTCATAGAACTGACCAATACCTTGTTATGGATTTTCTGGGACAATAAAACTACTACTTCTGCTGTACTACTAACTACAGTACTACTAGCCAATGTAGGCCTATTGTGTCTTTATTATGTGCTGTAGTATGTGTTATTGATTTGATGTTGACTACCTACTACTACTACCTTATGTGCAGGTCCATAACCACCTGCCTCTTGTCCACTTCATGGGTGTACACTTTAAGTCCAGTGATTCGGAGGGGCTGAAATTAGGAGAATATATGTATATATATATATATATATATATATATATATATATATATATATATATATATATATATATATATATACAGTGCTATGAAAAAGTATTTGCCCCCTTTCTAATTTTCTCTACTTTTGCATATTTGTGATACTGAATGTTATCAGATCTTCAACCAAAACCTAATATTAGATAAAGGGACCATAAGTGAACAAATAACACAACAATTACATATTTATTTCATAAACAAAGTTATGCAACACCCAATTCCCCTGTGTGAAAAAGTAATTGCCCCCTTACACTCAATAACTGGATGTGCCACCTTTAGCTGCAATGACTCCAACCAAATGCTTCCTGTAGTTGTTGATCAGTCTCTCACGTCGCTGTGGAGGAATTTTGGGCCACTCTTCCATGCAGAACTGCTTTAACTCATTGACGTGTGGGTTTTCAAGCATGAACTTCTTGTTTCAAGTCCTGCCACAACATCTCAATTGGGATTAGGTCTGGACTTTGACTAGGCCATTCCAAAACTTGGACGATATGGTTCCAGTAATGCCTGGCGAAAACCAAACACTGCATTCCACATTAAGAACATCATACCAAAGGTCAAGCATGGTGGTGGTGGTGTGATGGTTTGGGGATGCTTTGCTGCCTCAGGACCTGGATGACTTGCCTTAATAGAAGGAACCATGAATTCTGCTCTGCATCAGAGAATTCTACAGGAGAATGTCAGACCATCCGTCTGTGAGCTGAAGCTGAAGCGTAGCTGGGTCATGCAGCAAGACAATGATCCAAAACACAATCAAGTCTACATGAAAATAGCTAAACAGCAACAAATTGGAAGTTTTGGAATGGCCTAGTCAAAGTCCAGACCTAATCCCAATTGAGATGTTGTGGCAGGACTTGAAACAAGCAGGTAGGGCGGCAGGTAGCTTAGTGGTTAAGAGCGTTGTGCCAGTAACCGAAAGGTCGCTGATTCTAATCCCCGAGCCGACTAGGTGAAAAATCTGTCGATGTGCCCTTGAGCAAGGCACTTAACCCTAATTGCTCCTGTAAGTCGCTCTGGATAAGAGCGTCTGCTAAATGACTAAAATGTTAAACCCACAAGTCACTGAGTTAAAGCAGTTCTGCATGGAAGAGTGGGCCAAAATTCCTCCACAGCGATGTGAGAGACTGATCAACAACTACAGGAAGCATTTGGTTGGAGTCATTGCAGCTAAATGTGGCACAACCAGTTATTGAGGGTAAGGGGGCAATTACTTTTTCACACAGGGGAATTGGGTGTTGCATAACTTTGTTTATGAAATAAATATGTAATTGTTGTGTTATTTGTTCACTTATGTTCCCTTTATCTAATATTAGGTTTTGGTTGAAGATCTGATAACATTCAGTATCACAAATATGCAAAAGTAGAGAAAATTAGAAAGGGGGCAAATACTTTTTCATAGCACTGTATGTTATCACCAGGGGCCTCATTTATCAAAGGTGCGTACGCACCAAAATATATATGCTGGCTGTGTTCGAATACTCATACTTGCGTTCTAAATTGTAGCGAAAATAACATGTTTTATAGTATGGGAATTTGAAGAATTGCATTGCATGCAGATATTGTTTTTTGGGGGAAATGGAGGTGTTTGTTGACATGCACATAATTCATTATAATGGTAAAAAAAAATATGCAAACAATTATTTGAAAAATATGCATTTGCCGTTAACAAGGATATTGCACGAACGAATCGATGCGATTTGGTGCAATACGATGCACTAACATGTTGCATAAACACATTCATTTTCCATTCTAAATTTAAATCTGCTGCTGATGGAGGTCATGAGCTGGGCCTTTCTGAGCTGGACCTGTCTGAGCTGACTTCTCTCTCTCTCTGTCTGTGTGTGTGTGTGTGTGTGTGTGTGTGTGTGAGAATGATGTACTGTATGTCTATGGTGTATGTACTGTGTGTGTGTGTGTGTGTGTTTGTGTAAAGTAAGTATGTCTATGGTGTATACTATGTAGTCACCTGATCTGAGCCATCAGGGAGACTAGGTATCTACCACCCCACTACCACTATCAGATTAGGGTGGGCCCTAATATTTATCGCTTACAAATTAGCCATGACACAGCCAATGAATATATAGCACAACTTTGGATTTCACCCCAATCCCAAAATCGAATGGTTTTGAAGTTTAGCAGAGAGGAAGAGGCAAAGCGAGAGGGATAACTGGGCACAAAATCTGACGTTATATCGGAGTTGTGCCTGGTCGTCACTAGTTACCACAGCCACAAAGTCATAAACCCAGCCTATTTCTACTATTTATCTTCTTAAAATGTGATTTTAAAACTAGCCTTAACCACACTGCTAACTTTAAATTAATCATGAATTTCTATCGTAGCCAATTTTGACTTTGTGGCTGTGGTAACTAGTGGAGACCGTTGTTCACAAGTGTATCTGCCCTCTCATTGGCTAGAATGGTCCCACCTGATCTTGCCTCCTCCCGACTGCCTTCCATTTTTTAAGACATTTATTTTCATTGTTACTGAGTATCTGGTCAATATTATGGATAATCTGTGAGTATAGTGAGCTTCTTTTCTCCTTGTGCTTTAGCCATGCAGTGCACCTCGCAAAAGTGATTAGTCGCTATGAAATTATCAACTTTACGCTGTATATCTAAAAATGACCATATACACTGATTGTTTAAAACTATAGCTGATGGTGAACCTGAACAACCGTAATAAAATATATTGTAAACCCCATTCAGCAGGTATATAGCCAGATGAGAGTTGTGTCTCCGGTAGATTACTTTTATTGTGGTAAAACACAATTTTCAACAGCGCACTGATAACAATAACCTAGCAAATTACATAGGTTGTCACTCAACTAATAAAGCCTAATATCGCGAAAGCCATTTTTGCATTTGAACGCAGATGCGTACCTAGCATTGGTCACTGTGCGAAGCTGGGCACCGTGCGCATTTTGACTCGGCTACTGATATTCCCTAGAGTTGTTAGGCATGCAAAATGCCTTGTAGATCAACGACCGTCAACACAGTTATATGCTTTTAGTTCGACACTGAAGGAGAGGATGCATCAGTTGTCACAAAATATGAGGTATTTTCGGAAGGTAGAAAGAAAGTAATATGAGAAAAAAAGTGAATATGCGATTTCTAACGTTTTAATCCATTTTCTGACCGATGCATGCTACATTTGGATCGGTTTGGGGTCCACATACTGATTTTAAATCAGGACCGATTCACTGAATCTTTACATCCCTACCATTCATTCATTCCTCATTCATGCATGCTTGAAAGTAAATAAACCAGTAGTATTACATTTTGTTTTACAATAGGTAGGCTACAGTATTTCTGTGTTACAGGAGCACAACATCATAGCCTATTTAAATGCAGAGCCTGTACCAAGGCAGGAGAAAGAAACACAATCATCTATCATTAAACAAAATATTGAACAACAGTTTGTCTTGCGCATAGAAGTGTGGGCTGTTGCATTTAAGTTACTTTTAAATTGCAGAATGCACAGCCGGTGTTTGGCAGTCGCTATAGGAGGCATGCATGTTTAGTTTGAAAAAGTCACTGTAAAAGATTAACACATTCTGCCCACACCTCTACAGAAATGTGATCAAATCTGCCATTACTCTTTCTTTTAGAAAATGTCATCATGGCCGAGTTCCAACATTTCCAAATCATAAAGCAAATTAGAGTGTTTTTGTCACTATAAAAAGGTGAATATAGGGTGTTTTCCAAGCGGGGTTTTAACGGTCGTTCACGTGCGCAGAAATATAGTATGGCTATAGGATGTATCAATGAAAACATGCATACAAGTTGCATACGAGTGACAGTATGATAAATCCCAATAATGTGTTGCGAATACAAAACCTAGAATCTCCACATGCGCCAACATTTTGTGAGGAATTAAGCACGGTTGATAAATGAGGCCGTAGGGTACTGAAATTGATACAAACCTAGAACCACAAGGTGAAACCTGATATGCTAACACAACAAAAGCTCTCTCACTGTATGACCAAAGTGGACTTTTGTGAAAGTGAATGTTTTGAGGTATGGGCTGGACAATCTGATGGATGGCTGGATCTTCTCTTTGAGGAGCTTCTCCATGAACATGCCAAAGAACGGCCATGCCTGCAGCAAGATCTAAAGACATACAGATAGACATATGACCAAAGTACGACAGGAGAACTAGTTGCGATCATTGTGTGGATAAACAAATGTAGAGCAGAACTTTGAGCGGTTCTGTATGTGATATGTCATTGAAAACAATGTTGTTTTGAAAGCTTTGTCGGCAACATGTCAATGTGAAAGCAGTTCATGACGGACCCTCCCCAAGACTACACTAAACAGATCTGTTTGTGCTGTCTGGCCAACTCCATTGCTGAGGTGACAACAGCACAACAGACAAAGAGTGACCATAATATCAGCCTAACAGACACAGCATGAATGAAAAAAACTACATTATCTTACCTTGTTGAGCCAGTCAACCTTCTCAACTTCAGGAAAGTGTACCTTTGGGAAAAGAAGAGACAACATTACAAGAGAGTTTGGTTGACACACACCCTTGTGGTTCTGTGAGTTGGCAGGAGTCCAGATAATGAAGAGGACCCATCCTCACTTAATAAGACTTACTTTTGAACTTTTAATTAGGTCTACATTGTATGCAGGGAGATGGGCATATTAGACAAAGAAACCAATCAGAGGCACATTTGACATATACAGTGCCTTCAGGAAGTATTAATACCCTTTGACTTATTCCACATTTTGTTGTGTTAAAGCCGGAATTCAAAAATGATTAATTATATGTTTTGTCTCACCGATCTACACACAATACCCCATAATGACAAAGTGAGTCTAAGAGCTTTGTACACCTGGATTGAACAATATTTCCATATTATTCAAGCTCTGTCAAATTGGTTGTTCATCATTGCTAGACAACCATTTTCAAGCAGATTTAAGTCAAAACTGTAACTCAGCCACTCAGGAATATTCTCTGTCTTCTTGTTAAGCAACTCCAGTGTAGATTTGACCTTGTGTTTTAGGTTATTGTCCTGCTGAAAGTATGGAGAGTGGTACTCAGTAATGTGTTGTATTGGATTTGCCCCAAACATAACACTTTGTATTCAGGACAAAAAGTTAATTGCTTTGCCACGTTTTCTTCAGTATTACTTTAGTGCCTTGTTGCAAACAGGATGCATGTTTTGGAATATTTGTATTCTGTACAGGCTTCCTTATTTTCACTCTTTCAATTAGGTTATTATTGTGGAGTAACTACAATGTTGTTGATCCATCTTCAGTTTTCTCCTATCACAGCCATTAAACTCTGTAACTGATTTAAAGTCACCATTGGCCTCATGGTGAAATCACTGAGAGGTTTCCTTCCTCTCTGGCAACTGAGTTAGGAAACACGCTTGTATCTTTGTAGTGACTGGGTGTATTGATACATCATCCAAAGTGTAATAACGTCACCATGCTCAAAGGGATATTCAATCTCAAGTTTCTTTTTTCTCTTCTTTTTTTCCATCTACCAATAGGTGCCCTTCTTTGCGAGGCATTGGAAAACCTCCTTGGTCTTTGTGGTTGAATCTGTGTTTGAAATTCACTGATCGACTGGGGGACATTACAAATAGTTTCCTTCCTCTCCGACATTGGGGTACATACAGTGGGGAGAACAAGTATTTGATACACTGCCGAATTTGCAGGTTTTCCTACTTACAAAGCATGTAGAGGTCTGTACTTTTTATCATAGGTACACTTCAACTGTGAGAGACAGAATCTAAAACAAAAATCCAGAAAATCACATTGTATGACTTTTAAGTAATTCATTTGCATTTTATTGCATGACATAAGTATTTGATACATCAGAAAAGCAGAACTTAATATTTGGTACAGAAACCTTTGTTTGCAATTACAGAGATCATACGTTTCCTGTAGGTCTTGACCAGGTTTGCACACACTGCAGCAGGGATTTTGGCCCACTCCTCCAAACAGACCTTCTCCAGATCCTTCAGGTTTCGGGGCTGTCACTGGGCAATACAGACTTTCAGCTCCCTCCAAAGATTTTCTATTGGGTTCAGGTCTGGATACTGGCTAGACCACTCCAGGACCTTGAGATGCTTCTTACGGAGCCACTCCTTAGTTGCGCTGGCTGTGTGTTTCGGGTCGTTGTCATGCTGGAAGACCCAGCCACGACCCATCTTCAATGCTCTTACTGAGGGAAGGAGGTTGTTGGCCAAGATCTCGCGATACATGGCCCCATCCATCCTCCTCTCAATACGGTGCAGTCGTCCTGTCCCCTTTGCAGAAAAGCATCCCCAAAGAATGATGTTTCCACCTCCATGCTTCACGGTTAGGATGGTGTTCTTGGGGTTGTACTCATCCTTCTTCTTCCTCCAAACACGGCGAGTGGAGTTTAGACCAAAAAGCTCTATTTTTGTCTCATCAGACCACATGACCTTCTCCCATTCCTCCTCTGGATCATCCAGATGGTCGTTGTCAAACTTCAGACGAGCCTGGACATGCGCTGGCTTGAGCAGGGGGACCTTGCGTGCGCTGTAGGATTTTAATCCATGACGGCGTAGTGTGTTACTAATTGTTTTCTTTGAGACTGTGGTCCAAGCTCTCTTCAGGTAATTGACCAGGTCCTGCCGTGTAGTTCTGGGCTGATCCCTCACCTTCCTCATGATTATTGATGCCGCACGAGGTGAGATCTTGCATGGAGCCCCAGACCGAGGGTGATTGACCGTCATCTTGAACTTCTTCCATTTTCTAATAATTGCGCCAACAGTTGTTGCCTTCTCACAAAGCTGCTTGCCTATTGTCCTGTAGCCCATCCCAGCCTTGTGCAGGTCTACAATTTTATCCCTGATGTTCTTACACAGCTCTCTGGTCTTGGCCATTGTGGAGAGGTTGGAGTCTGTTTGATTGAGTGTGTGGACAGGTGTCTTTTATACAGGTAACGAGTTCAAACAGGTGCAGTTAATACAGGTAATGAGTGGAGAACAGAAGGGCTTCTTAAAGAAAAACGAACAGGTCTGTGAGAGCCGGAATTCTTAATGGTTGGTAGGTGATCAAATACTTATGTCATGCAATAAAATGCAAATTAATTACTTAAAAATCATACAATGTGATTTTAGATTCAGTCTCTCACAGTTGAAATGTACCTATGATAAAAATTACAGACCTCTACATGCTTTGTAAGTAGGAAAACCTGCAAAATCGGCAGTGTATCAAATACTTGTTCTCCCCACTGTAGATGAGGTAGTAATTAGAAAATCATGTTAAACACTATTATTGCACACAGAGTGAGTCCATGCAACTTATTATGTGATTTGTTAAGCAATTTTTTACTCCTGAACTTATTTAGGCTTGCCGTAACAAAGGGGTAGAATACTTATTGACTCAAGACATTTCAGCTTTTCATTTTTTATTAATTTGTAAACATTTCCAAATACATACTTCCACTTTGACATTATAGGGTATTGTTTGTAGGCCAACAGAAAAAATGTCAATTTAATCCATTTTTATTTCAGGCTATAACATAACAAAATGTGGAAAAAGTAAACAGGTGTGAATAATTTCTGAAGGCACTGTGACGTTCCCGTTTTAATATATGTGTTACTTTCTATTGCCTTTTTTTGTGTCTGAGTAGCCTGGTCCCAAATCTGTTTGTGCCGTCTTGCCAACTCTTATGGCCATTGTAATGCCAAACCATGAATATGAGTTGGCAAGACTGCACAAACAGATCTGGGACAAGGCTAGTGTCCGAGTGGTTGAATATAGAACTGTGTCGTCTTACTCTACCACAGTGTGGGGTTTTGATATCGAAAGGAAAAATACTGGTTAGGCAGGACCTGGTGACTAATCAAGGGATTGTAATTCCAAACTTTTGTGGGAGAGCAGGAGATGAAGGGCACACACCCTAAAAAATGTTTTACCAGCAAAACAACAAAACCGGAACATTGTGAAATACAAAATATCCACTATATTGTTTTAACAATGATAACTACTGCTTCAACTTTCCTCAACATGTTCACAAAATACTCTTCTAAATGTACAACAGCCTCAGCAGTGGCACTTTATTGTCTTTGTCAATGTTTCCTATTAGTCATGGGTATGGGTGTGGTAAGGAATGGATGAGTGAAACCTCCTGCAACATAATCACACAACTATGGTGTCAACACTTCAATCACCAAAAATATTCCCATGATGTCTCTAAATATTAATAAGTCCACTGGAATGAATTAAGAACACTGCTCTATAGCCTACAGTTATTTGGGGACACAGTAGTCAATATGGCACTGAAGACTGCCTTTGGCAAAACACAGGGGTCCAACATTCACTGCAATTTGACAATAAACCACAGCTTGATTCAAATGCAAGAACGAATACAAGAGGGGGTTTAAAGCTTCTGCACTGCCTATTGCACTCCCAAACAATACAGCCACACCTTTGTTATTTCCCAGTAATGGAATGCAATGTTAGGTCTTACTATTATTGAGGCAGAACGTGGCTGGAAGATGATGACAAATGACACTTCCACATGTTTGACCATAACACTATATAGCTATAACGATCATCCAAGTAGGCTTGTGCTGAGCATCTGGTCTTAGTTGGTAATTTGTATGCTCATTATACACAAGTTTAAATAGACCTATGTAGGCTCTATTCTTAAGAGTGCTTTGATTTAGGTGTGTTTGCTTTAAGTCACACAAAACCTTCCAGACATGAACTCCCCCAATGACATGAACAGACATAACCTAGATGAGTTCATTCATTATGTAAAATGTGATTAGTGTAGAATCTACTTTTATTAAACAATTTTAAGAAAAGGGTGGGGTTGGGAAAAAAAAGGCCTACTGATAGAGCAGGCCTAATTTAATTTTGTTCGAATTTTGTATGTGACAGCGTGTGTGTATATCTCCTCTTATGTCAACCAGAGTACCACCTAACAAAACTTTATTTACACAGATGGGGAACAACCTCTGCCTACATCAACATCATACCAATACATACCCATGTTGTCATATTCAAGGTTTTCAACTCGTTGTGGATCAGTTGTGTTTCATTATCCAGAAAGTTTATAGCCGTACCAATTCGGATATCTTTCCACTTGCGGTTTTTCTTCCACCAAGTGATCATCATAATGCACAAGAGGATCCAGATGACGCTGAGTCCGAGGTACCCTGTCAAATAAACAGGATAAAATACCAATAGCGCTCTCCCGAAGTACATCAGAAATTCCATCATGAGTTGGTTGACCACGCTCGGGCTTAACGTCCCGGTGTTGCCCGGGACAGAGCGCTCGCCGAATCCTCCTCCATGGACGGATCCTTTGGAATCGCCTGGATACATTTTGTCAGTGGATGAAGCTCTGGGTGTAGTAGTAGTCGGTACGGATAAAAGTTCGGCCATTTGGGCCCTACTGAAGTCCTTGGCGCTCCTACAAATATGTGTTACGCTGCATTGCAATGTCCTCGCCCTGACTGTTGAAGTCAAATCAAATCTATTGATTTGGTGGCACTGGCTGTTGACTGATTTCTGAATCAAATCTAGGAGTTGGGAACTTCCGTATTTGTACCTGCACAGGTGACTACGCCCAAAAATCTCTCCTAACCTGACACCTCTTGAGGCATCCTATGGTACGTTCAGTTCGCTTGAACGTTTACTATGTTGCAGAACGGTTTGTACTGAACGACACGTTTCCCAAAAACGTTATTGAACAGACTTTGAAATATGTTTGATCCGGTTTGGTGGGGGTGGCGAGGTGTGGCTTGAAGCAATGAGTGACGTATTTAAAGGGCAGTGGCCATGCTGACAGCGTTCCCCAACCCCTCCCCGTTTTTAAACTGGTCGATCAGTACAGCACCGTTTCCGTTAAATTGAACGTTCCAAAACGTAAACACGTACTGAATGCAACCCAGCTGATGCCACAGAGACCAGCCAGTCATTAAAACTGACCTCTGACAAAAAAATATAGCTCTTAGTTTTCACTTGACAAAGAATGTTGTAAAACTGGTTTTCCATTTCAAGAGACCTCTCTTTTCTGCAATGTGTAATCTAGGTAACTAGACCTTGGCAACATGTCATGCAAGGGCTGTGCACAGACCTTTTGGGGGGTATGTGCTCAAACCCAACTCCATATTGGATTTATCAAACGTATGCATCACACTGTATGCGTTTACGGCTTGACAGAAATGGTAGCAGAAGGTGAATGTTGAATTTTTGTTGCACACATATCCAGATGATTCTGCATACTATTTTGCGCAATGATGCTATCGGTGTGATCAAGGCATTACCCCTCGATCTCACCTACAGCCTTATTGCATTTTGGTACACCAGAAGTACATTAATTTCCAATGGAACGCTGCGTTTGCCTTGCAGCATTGCGTTGCAGAGGCAGTTGCAGTGCGTTCTGTGTGATGCATATGTTGGATTTATCAAAAGAATGCATCAAACTGTATGCGTAGACAGCATAGACAGAAATGGTAGCAGAAGGTGAATGTTGAACTTTTGTTGCACATATATCCAGATGATTCTGCATACTATTTTGCGCAATGATGCTATCGGTGTGATCAAGGCATTACACCTCGATCTCAAATACAGCCTTATTGCATTTTGGTACACCAGAAGTACATTCATTTCCAATGGAACGCTGCGTTTGCCTTGCAGCATTGTGTTGCAGAGGCAGTTGCAGTGCGTTCTGTGTGGTGCATATGTTGGATTTATCAAAGTATGCATCAAACTGTATGTGTAGACAGCTTGACAGAAATGGTAGCAGAAGGTGAATGTTGAACTTTTGTTGCACACATATCCAGATGATGCTACCTTCCATTTTGCGCAATGACGCTGTTGGTGTGATCGAGGCTTAACGCCTTGTTGGTGTGTACTAGCTAGCTAGAGTTGTACTAGCTAGATAGGGTGTACTAACTAGCTAGCTAGTGTGTACAAGCTAGATAACTAGTTTGTAATAGCCATAGAGAATGATAGAGGCCTCTAGTGGCCAAAATGACATTTTAGCATAGGCACCATTGAGCGTACAACATGCTTCTGCTATTTTAATGTCACAGCCAACCTTCTAACCATTTGTATTCCTATCTCAAAATAATCTCACGTGCTGTGTAGTGAAAGAGTACACCGTTTTTTTATAAAATTGTAAATACAACAATGAATTCATAGTTAGAGCACAGATTCATTGTAAAAGCATTACTGACAGAGCTGACAGACATGAATTTAACATTAAATATTACAATTGTTTGCGTGTTCATTTCTCATAAAATTAACAAATGAGCTGTGAACTGATGTCTTAAGATTTATTAGTGCATGGAGAGGTACTTTGGAAGGTACAGTTGAAGTCGGAAGTTTACATACACCTTAGCTAATTACATTTAAACTCAGTTTTCCACAATTCCTGACATTTAATCGTAGTAAAAATACCCTGTCTTAGGTCAGTTAGGATCACCACTTTATTTTAAGAATGTGAAATGTCAGAATAATAGTAGAGAGAATGATTTATTTCAGCTTTTATTTATTTCATTACATTCCCAGTGGGTCAGAAGTTTATATACACTCAATTAGTATTTGGTAGCATTGCCTTTATATTGTTTAACTTGGATCAAACGTTTCGGGTAGCCTTCCACAAGCTTCCCACAATAAGTTGGGTGAATTTTGGCCCATTCCTCCTGACAAAGCTGGTGTAACTGAGTCAGGTTTGTAGGCCTCCTTGCTCGCACACGCTTTTTCAGTTCTGCCCACACATTTTCAATAGGATTGAGGTCAGGGCTTTGTGATGGCCACTCCAATACCTTGACATTGTTGTCCTTAAGCCATTTTGCCACAACTTTGGAAGTATGCTTGGGGTCATTGTCCATTTGGAAGATCCATTTGCGACCAAGCATTAACTTCCTGACTGATGTCTTGAGATGTTGCTTCAATATATCCACATAATTTTCCTTCCTCATGATGCCATCTATTTTGTGAAGTGCACCAGTCCCTCCTGCAGCAAAGCACCCATTTACATTTTACATTTACATTATTTAGCAGACGCTCTTATCCAGAGCGACTTACAGGAGCAATTAGGGTTAAGTGCCTTGCTCAAGGGCACATCGACAGATTTTTCACCTAGTTGGCTCGGGGATTAGAACCAGCGATCTTTCGGTTACTGGCACAACGCTCTTAACCACTAAGCTACCTGCCACCCCCAGTGCATGATGCTGCCACCCCCGTTCTTCACGGTTGGGATGGTGTTCTTCGACTTGCAAGCAACCCCCTTTTTCCTCCAAACATAAAGATGGTCATTATGTATGGCCAAACCGTTATATTTTTGTTTAATCAGACCAGAGGACATTTCTCCAAAAAGTACCATCTTTGTCCCCATGTGCAGTTGCAAACCGTAGTCTGGCTTTTCTATGGTGGTTTTGGAGCAGTTGCTTCTTCCTTGCTGAGCGGCCTTTCAGCTTATGTCGATATAGGACTTGTTTTACTGTGGATATAGATACTTTTGTATCTGTTTCCTCCAGCATCTTCACAAGGTCCTTTGCTGTTGTTCTGGGATTGATTTGCACTTTTCACTCCAAAGTACGTTCATCTCTAGGAGACAGAACACGTCTCCTGCCGGAGCGGTATGACAGCTGCGTGGTCCCATGGTGTTTATAATTGCATACTATTGTTTGTACAGATGAACGTGGTACCTTCAGGCGTTTGGAAATTGCTACCAAGGATGAACCAGACTTGTGGCGGTCTACAATTGTTTTTCTGAGGTCTTGGCTGATTTCTTTTGATTTTCCCATGATGTCAAGCAAAGAGGCACTGAGTTTGAAGGTAGGCCTTGAAATACATCCACAGGTACACCTCCAATTGACTCAAATGATGTCATTTAGCCTATCAGAAGCTTCTAAAGCCATGACATCATTTTCTGGAATTTTCCAAGCTGTTTAAAGGCACAGTCAACTTAGCGTATGTAAACTTCTGACCCACTGGAATTGTGATACAGTGAATTATAAGTGAAATAAATCTGTCTGTAAACAATTGTTGGAAAAATTCCTTGTGTCATGCACAAAGTAGATGTCCTAACCGACTTACCAAAACTATAGTTTGTTAACAAGACATTTGTGGAGTGGTGGAAAAACAAGTTTTAATGACTCCAACCTGTAGGTTGTGCATGACACAAGTACTTTTTCCAACAATTGTTTACATAATTTTTACTAGGATTAAATGTCAGGAATTGTGAAAAACTGAGTTTAAATATAAGGTGTTTGTAAACTTCCGACTTCAACTGTATGTGTAAAAGACGAAAACATCACATATCTGCTTTAGTTTATTGAAGACAGTTGTATCTTTGTAAATGCGCTCCACAAACATGTCATCATGGGCACAGACAACAAAATCACACCATTCCATACCTGTGACCATCAACTGCCCCTGAACCCAATAATATGAATGGCTCTCCTTCAACTTGTGTTTGCCATGCTCAACTTTGAGGTATCTACAGTCAACGTAGCTTGTTGCATTTGGGCATTTTTCTTCTACAAGCCCGAATGAAGGTCTCTCAAGTGGGTCATATAACAGTCCATCGGGAGATGTACCTAGCCATGGTGCATTTGGATGGATAACAAGTCCACACTTCCTATAGTTCAGCTTGTTCATAGTTGAATAGTCCCTCAACACCTGTCTCCATTTCCAGTATTCTCTTCATCTGTGTCGTTTGACTAGTCCCTCTGATTATCCTCGCAGCTATGTTTTCAGCTGTGCTTTGCCCTCTCACATGGCTGACTTCCCTAAAAGTAGATGCAGTCACTCCTCAAGGAGTGCATTTCACTTGGACATCTTGTGGCTCTTTCAATCGCATGTGACTGTGACATAGACACAGACGTAGGTGTCAGGTGCAACTGCTCTTGATTGGTTAACACATACAGTATGCATGGTCTGTTGCCCTTAACTGGTAGCCCTGTAGTGGCATGTCCGTGAATGGTGGAGCATTCTCATGGGTGATGACAGTATCAGACACAGTAGGTGGGTGCTGATAAGAGAGAACGCTGCCTGCCTGCACTTTGCCAAGGACGGAGTCTACTAGCAGTTTCCCTGCAGAAATGCCCATGGTGCTGATTAATGGAGCTGAGTCTGGGGTGAAGTTGGCATAGGCAGCTTCAATGGCAAGGGATGGGGGGTCTGGAAGCTCAACAGTGAATCCTTTGTATAGCACAGACCTGAACATACAAATTGTGTGCGCAAAACCGATAAGGAATATTGTTACATTAGTGTAATGACAGAGTCTAGGGAGAGCAGAGGAACACAAAAAGCATATCCATGAATGCCCTACATGTGATGCATTCCTCGCTGTGCAATTATGTAAATGTATAACTTTTAGATTGTTGCACCATGAATACCTCATGTATCTGTGGGTTTCTGGCACCACAATAATATTACACAGATGGGTCACATGAATATCTGCACACACATTGCATCACGCTTCACACACATGACACATAATAGGTTATTTTAACTTGGTCTGCCCTTCAAATTGGAGGTTGAACAACTTTTGCATACCTTATGCCACTTTTGGAGGTCCCATCTAGTTTGGGTTTCAGCACAACCATTTCATCCACAGGTCCTGGCTTCACCACCTATATACTACAAGCTGTTAGTAAAGAACCAGTTTCATTCAAATATTATATTAATCACCAAGGCAGGCTTAATACAAACAGACATTGTTCTGGGTTTTTGCTATCTTTGTTCAGTCTCGGTGCAGGACAGCACGATAGGGACAACAGGCATACTGCGCTCTGAGTAATGAGCTGTCTGAAATAGAAGTGTAATACCAGTGTCAGCGACACAGGAGCAGTGGCTGCTGACCAGCACAACTAGATTTGAATCTTGTAGTCATCTTTGCAGTTTTGCAATACAGATGAAAAAGGTAAGGATACACAGGTGAGGAACTGGAGCGTAAAAGCAGCATGACTTGTAAGATAGCTGAGTGAGTGACTGTCTTAAAGTTGACATCGCTAACTGGTTTTAGGGTACATTTATTTAATTGCAGAACTTATTTAGTTACGTTCCAAATACGATATAGTCAGTGGCTGTGTTCCAAAATGCGTACTTGCGTTCTGTGTTCTCCCGCTCTTTCAAGGACGAACTTCCAAGAGCGCCTGAGAGAGCATACCATCTAGTACAGGACAACGCAGAGCGCTTCAAATCCGCTAGGACGGACGCAGTCAATATAATTATTTGTTCAGCACTTTTGAAATGTACAGCGACAGAATTCAGAACATGGGCCGTTCTTACAGTATTCTCCTTGTACACCAAGTCAGAACTGAAGGATAAATAAAGGGGGCATATAAGCAGACAATTACATTTCTCTAAAACAGGCTATAGGCTACATGTGCACCACCAAGTCATGACAGTAGGCTACGTTATGAAGGGGAAAGGGACAAAATTATTAGGGTGAGGCACATGGGCTACTAACAGCTTACTACACATCATACACTTAGTATTACTTTCTTAGCTACAGTGTAAATATCTCCCTGGCATATTACATCATTTATGCAGCACCATACAATACATTTTTGGACTCACCTTGTTGTGCTGTGCTTACTTGAACAGGAAGGTGGGGTGGTGGTCCTTCTTGTGGGCAAATTATGTTATCAAACTTTGTCATCTAAGTCTGGCATTCTCTGGATTTATGGTGCTTTCAAGACAACTGGGAACTCTGAAAAAATCAAGGTCAAATCTTGACGTCAGTGATCTTCAGGTCAGAGCTCTAGAAAGAGGCTTGAGTTCCCGACTTGGAATTCCGAGTTGGATGACCGTTCAAAACGTATTTTCCCAGTTGTCTTGAACTCACTGAAGTCTGAGATTTCCCAGTTCAGAGTTTACCGTTGTTTTGAACACGGCAGAAGTCATGCTGGATTGACAGCATGGCCAATGTAGTCAACCTTTTCTGGCCCATCGTGTTGCATGCGAATGTTTATCCTTTTAAGCTTGGAAAAGAGACCCTTAAACCCAGACTTGGACCATACACCTACTCCACTGAATAGCACGCTAGTGATTGCTTTGCAACGCTTGCAGTTAGCCACTGATTCCTTCCAAACCACTCATTGTTGAATTTGCGATTTCCAACTTCTTGTGTAATATTTATGTCCAATGGCCAACGAGCACCGATACATTTTATCTATTATTTATCTTTATATGACAAGGAATGAAAAGGATTTGCCAGTAGATTGTCGACGTGAAGGGCCTCCCAAGAGGCGCAGCAGTCTAAGGCACTGCAGTGCTTGAGCCGTCGCTACAGATCCAGGTTCGATCCCGGGCTGTGTCGCAGCCGGCTGCGACCGGGAGACCCATGAGGCGACACACAATTGGCCCAGCGTCGTCCGGGTTAGGGGAGGGTTTGGCCGGCCGGGATGTCCTTGTCCCACCGCGCTCTAGCAACTCCTGTGGCGGGCAGGATGCATGCACGCTGACACGATCGCCAGTTGTACGGTGTTTTCCTCTGACACATTAGTGTGGCTGGCTTCCGGGTAAAGCGAGCAGTGTATCAAGAAGCAGTGTGGCTTGGCAGGGTCGTGTTTCAGAGGATGCATGGCTCTCAACCTTCGCCTCCCCTGAGACCGTACCGGAGTTGCAGCGAAAATTGGGGAGAAAAAGGGGTAAAAATAAAACTAAATTAAATACATACAAATAAAATAGAATTGTCGACGTGATTCATGATGATGACTGCTTGTCTAGCTTGTTAGCTAAGATTTTGAAAATATGATGTTGACATGATCAGTCCAATCAAAGCTACGGTAGATATAACGTGATTTGACATCATTTTATCTGTGGCCAATAACCTTGAGCCTTCTTGGATGGGCATTTCTGATGTAACTCTATAGCAGCACCCAAGGGGCTTGAATTTTCCAGCTCTCCCCGTTGATTTTGCGGTGACGTATTGTCCCCATGAGTGACAGAACACTGAGCCAATCACGGAGCAACTAGAGAACATTACCAACAACTACGCTCCGTATTTTCTGCTGGCTGCCCCACCACCACAGAAATTACTCAGCTAGGCTGAAACACCTGCATTTTGGAGCTGCCTTACTCAAGAAAGCAAAAAGAGACCATGTTTGTATGCGGTTTTATTAACTCAATTTTTTTTTTTTATAACATTGTTTGCAAACTATATGTGACACGAATTAATGCCAAAATAACATGCAAAACAGGCAACTTATTTTTTGGTTGGTGGGCTGGTAGATTTTTTAAATCGACCAGCCCACCCCAATAAAAGATGGTCCGGCCCTTTTGGCATTCACCAGTATTGCCAGATGGCCAATCCGCCCATGACTGTCATACGTGGCCATAGCAAACACCTGACACCACCCTGTACGATGTTCCACAGGCAAGCCAACAGATGAAGACCAGAATCTCCACATCGTGATCCCAGCCATGAAGCTTCCCCCTGCGGAGTATCTGAAAGAGTATGTGCATTGCTTCTCTGGCAAGCCTGAAGTCTGTACTTGATCTCTATCCCCACTGAAGAACAGCTTCAAAAAATTATTATGGGCATGGGCCTTTTTTGATTCTCTGTCATAATCATCTATATTGAGCATTTGGCTGACCTGTGGGCATTCAAAGTCAAACGCGCATCATCAAAAAGAGTGAGACCTGCTCTGACTCTGTCAATCAAAACAGAAAAACGGAAAGGTGGTGCCGAAAAAGTTAGAGAGACCAGCAAATTGCTAGAGACCGACGCTGCTAAATGTGTTCAATTAACCGATTTCATTGCTAAAAGTTCTGGTTCTGCTGGTCCGAGTGCTGTGTCTGTGAGACATGACAAATCAGCTGCTGTGGTACCATCGAGTTAGGAAGAAAACAGAGAAAGACACACTCACGCACACAGGCACATCAGGTAGCCTACTGCTGCCAGTTTGGCCTAATATTTTGGCTGTATATTGTATGAAATATATTTAATACCTCCTATAGTAGGCTAATTAGGGAAGGGGGATTCGTGGTAACATTTAGACACTAGGCTACTTGCAATATACCCTAACAAGACGTTAGATTGGCTTTTATAACACATAGTTAAGGCTATGTATTTTTAATTGTTTTATCAATGTTTATTTGCTTCTGAATCTGAGTCTCTTCAGCGCAGTGAGTGAGTTTAGTAACAAGTGACTCTGGTGTCGGATTACATTACATAGCCAATGCACTGAAGGCTAGAATGTCCCGCCGATCTTATTTCAATCGCTGAAAGGCCAATCACTTATTGGCAGAAAGATACGCAGCATAAGCTCTCAAACTAAGCACAACGCTAGAAATCTATCCGCATCCACATAAACTAGTGCCGGCATCGTTCTTTGACAAACACAGAAGGTTGTATATAGAATTGTATAGAAGAAAACAGAGGGAGAGGGAGAGACTGCCAGTTCCTTAATGTAGCCATTGTCTGTTTTATACAGTCAAAACATTAAGAAACTGGCAGTCTCTCTCCTCTCTCTCTGTTTTCTTCTGTTGAGTTATATGTAGCCTAATATTTAAACACAGGGGGGAACACTTGAATTGCACTCATTTCAAATATTTAGTAATGCTGTTATAAGGTATTATATAAGTCAATGGTCATCTATAAGGCATTTATTCAGAGATTTTCTTAAATTAGTCTAATATGTGTTTATTCATTCTCAACTAGGATGGGTAACACTTTATTTTAAGGGTCCGTAATAAACCATTTATAAAGCATTTATAAATTGTGTGTTCACCATTTATTATTCATTACTCCCACATTAATAAACAATTTACTAATCATTAGTAAAGTATTTTTGCAGTCCCTAATCTAAAGTGAGTGCTATTTATCCTATATAAATACTAACATTATATAAATGTTTTGAGTGACCAGTGTAATTTCTCACAAAAAGTTGGGCATGCCATTGATAGACATTCCTACTCTACCTGGTGAAAGAACAAGCACACAACATAGGGATGTTTAAGGAAATACACTACTTGGCCGAAAGTATGTGGACACCTGCTTGTCGAACATCTCATTCCAAAATCATGGGCATTAATATGGAGTTGGTCCCATAATTTGCTGCTATAACAGCCTCCATTCTTCTGGGAAGGATTTCCACTAGATGTTGGAACATTGCTGCTGGCACTTGCTTCGATTCAGCCACAAGAACATTAGTGAGGTCGGGCACTGATGTTGGGCGATTAGGCCTGGCTCGCAGTCTGCGATCCAATTCATCACAAAGTTATTCGATGGGGTTGAGGTCAGGACTCTGTGTAGGCCAGTCAAGTTCTTCCACACCAATATCAACAAACCATTTCGTATGGACCTCGCTTTGTGCACGGGGGCATTGTCATGCTGAAACAGGAAAGGGCCTTCCCCAAACTGTTGCCACAAAGTTGGAAGCACAGAATTGTCTAGAATGTCTTTGCATGATGTAGCGTTAAGATGTCCCTTCACTGGAACTAAGGGGCCGAGCACAATCCATGAAAAACAGCCTCAGACCATTATTCCTCCTTCACAAACTTTACACTTGGCACTATGCATTCGGGCAGGTAGCATTCTCCTGGCATCTGCCAAACCCAAATGGGGAAGCGTCATTCATCACTCCAGGGAACATGTTTCCACTGCTCCAGAGTCCAATGGCGGCGAGCTTTACACCACTGCAGCCGACCCTTGCATTGCGTAGGGTGATCTTAGGCTTGTGTGTGGCTGCTCGGCCATGGAAACCCATTTCATGAAGCTCCCGACGAATAGTTATTGTGCTGATGTTGCTTCCAGAACCAGTTTGGAACCAAGGACAGACAATTTTTACGCGCAGCGCACTTCATCACTCGAAGATCCCATTCTGTGGGCTTGTGTGGCCTACCACTTCGTGGCTGAGCCGTTGTTGCCCCTGGACGTTTCCACTTCACAATAACAGCACTTACAGTTGACTGGGGCAGCTCTAGCAGGGCAGGAATTTGACAAACTGACTTGTTGGAAAGGTGGCATGCTATGATGGTGCCACATTGAAAGTCACTGAGCTCTTCAGTAAGGCCATTCTATTACCAATGTTTGTGTATGGAGATTGCATGGCTGTGTGCTTGATTGTATATGCTTCTCAGCAACGGGTGTGGTTTAAATAGCCAAATCCACTAATTTGAAGGGGTGTACATGTGTGAATAACTAGCTTACTAACATTTACAAATGTGGGAGTAAATGGTGACCAAACGGTTTGTAAATGCCTTATAAATGCCTTATAAATGGTTTATTATGGACCCTTAAAATAAAGTGTTACCCTGGGATGTTGCTGGGCCCAGCACAGGCAGTGTGGTCCCCTGGTCTTCTGGTCCCAGTGATGCTAGGCTTAGCAGCAGTCAAGTGTAGTGGACGCAGGGAGAAAACACAGAGAGAGAGAGAGAGAGAGATGTTGCTGGAAGTGTGGTCCACTGGTCTTCTGGTGCCAGTGCTGTAGGAAAGGATGCTAGGCTTAGCAGAGACAGCTCAGAGGTGAGTGCAGTGGAGGTAGGAAGAAAAAAGAGAGACACAGATGTACTGCCAGTTCCTTGATATGTTTGCGCTATATGCAATAGCAATTAACACAGACAAAGTGACAGACAGACAGACAGACAGACAGAGTGACAGTAGAGAAGTTGCAGAGACAGGCTGCACAGCAGGGAGGCACAGTTATAGTGGTTAGTTATATCTCCTGTGGTGCCTTTACATGCTGTATTTGTCTTAAACATGAACTGGTTAAAAAAAAATGGAGGAGGACTATGTTTCACTGGTCACTGGTACAGTGAAAGTTGAGGAACGCTGTACTATAATTGCCTATGTTATGTGTCAGTAGCATTACTGCCTGTATGTGTAAGTAGCGGGGTGCATGCGAGCGGCGGGGAGCATGCGCGCAGCGATGTGGGCTGATGTGGCTGATATGCCAGGGCTGAATTTTTGTCCCAGTCCGTCCCTGCTCCTCCATTACATAACATCAGAGGAAGATGGAGTTGCTATTCTAAATAGTCCAGTCAATTCAGGTTGTCTTTGTTTCAGTTGTTGGGCACAATCAAAAACTAGCAAGTTGTTGAGGGGTGCGAGTTTTAAGGGGTGTAGCATTAAGAAATAGGCTAACACTTGCCTAACAAATCCTAACAACACTAGGAGTGAATGTTTTTACCCACTTCAATAGTGAACCATCAAAAGGTACTATACCCTAGCTAACGCAATTGTAAATGGTCAGTTCCATATCCTCATAAACTAACAAATGCAACAACCGAGAACCCAACACATTGGTTTGTGACCAGGTCATTGATTTTGTTAAGCTCCATTGCCTTTCATTGTGCAACGACAAGTCAGGCCTAACGTTAACTGGGGGCTTGTTAAAAATAGGCAATAGAGAGAAGTCGTTATGGTGTCTTTTTGTAAGCACTAACTCAGCCATGGTTCGTTGGACAAAGCCTATGGGGAATTTAATGGCATTTTTGTAGGGTTTTTGGATAAACGCAGAAAATAAGGTCCATGGTAAACACCGGCTTAGGAGATCATATAGGTTTTGTTCTATGAGATCATCTTCATCAGCTAACATCACTTTTTGTTAATTTTGAAGCATTTATGTAATAATGAAAAGCACATAAAGGCTTCATAATTCATAAAGGTCATATTATCTCATAGAACAAAACTTATAAAATCTCCTAAACCTGTGTTAACCTCAGACCTTATTTTCAGCGTTTATCCCAAACCCCTATTCTTCCCCATTCATTTTCCCCATAGGCATGGCTGAACGAACCAGAGGTAACACATTTCCGGGTTTTAGGACTACAAGCTGGTGAGCTCTATAGTCTATTTTGAGCCCACCTATACCACGTTGAAGTTCCTGAGTGGCTAAGATAGCCTATCAGCATTCAGACTTGACTCATTAGACGTGATTGATATTTTATGGGAGGTGCTTTGCAAACACCCACAAAAGACAAACATTGCCAAAGTAATCTTTTGCACTTTGTAAATAAAGTTAATTGGCTCAATAAAACCTATGCCATAGTGAGTCAGGCAGACAATGTGTCAATGGAGGCCACCAGAGTACCAGTTTCATTACACCAATACCTGTGTTCCCTTAGGCCTGTAAGGGTTGACATACAGGTTACTGCCAAAATAAAGGAAACACCAACATAAAGTGTCTCAAAACATCTTAGCGGTTGTTTTGGAGCTTAAGTGCACCTTAATTAAACCATAATCTGTGAATATGAAAGAAAGAAAGTCACAAATTAAACCATAATCTGTGAATATGTAAAGATATTTCACAAATATTCACCATAAATCACAAATAAATCCACAATTTGAACAAATGTAGAACAATGTGAGCAAACATTTACAACTGTGGAATGTGCATTTGTGCATTCAAAAAGTGCTTGTGGATCTGTATTCTGTGTTTACAGATTTGTTTGATGTTTTTTCATCTGCCGTTGTGTTGCAATCCACAAATGTGGCTTCAGATAAGAGTTGGCCATCTCCACTCAGTGGCATAATCTTTGTGTCACATGACGAGCAGAGTGAAGCAGTGTCACGTCCTGACCTATATAACTCTAGTTAGTTTGGTCAGGGTGTGCATGTTTAGTTCGATGTGATGGTAGGTCTATGTTTAGATCTAGGTTTTGTATGTCTATGTTTGGCCGGGTGTAATTCCCAATCAGAGGCAGCTGTCGCTTGTTGTCTCTGATTGGGGATCATACTTAGGCAGCCAGTTTTCCTGCCTGTGTTGTGGGATCTTGTTTGTGTTCGGTGATTTTGGCTTGTTAGAGTGTATAGCCTTCCGACGTCACGTTTCGTTGCCGTTTTGTATGTTTATTCAGTTTAATAAACATGTATGCATTTCACGCTGCGCCTTGGTCTGACCTGTCCTTCAATGTCCGTGACAGAGGATCCCACCAAAAATGGACCAAGCAGCGTGCCCAGGAGCAGACACCCTGGACACAGGTGGGGATGGATCACCGTCCTTGGGAGGAGACAGTGGAGGCCCGGGTTAGAGAGGAGCAACGGCAACACAGAAGGCGCCGGCCGAGGACGAAGCCCAAGAAGCAGCCCCAAGAAAATGTTGAGGGGGGACTCACGGGGTGGACGACGAGGCAGCTGGAGGCCGGGAAAGGGCTGACGAGAGAGGAGGAGGACGCTATTTTAGAGGTCCTCCAAGGCCTGCGGATCGAGAGAGAGGAGCCCCGACCACTGCACCCGGTGGGGTTCCAGTTGGAGTCCCTACGACCATGGGAACAGTAATGGGAACAGTTTTACACTGGGGAGTCGGAGGATGACGACGACGATGAGTTTCTGTTCCCTAACTCGTGGGGGCTCCCGGAGGAGTCCTCACTGGAGGAGGATTGGGCGCGGAGAGAGAAGGACTGGAACGGTTCAATGGCAGTTCTCAGTCCGGCACGGCCCGTGCCTGCTCCTCGCACCAAGCCAGTGGCGCGTGTTCCCAGTCCGGCACGGCCCGTGCCTGCTCCCCGCACCAAGCCAGTGGTGCGTGTTCCCAGTCCGGCACAGCCAGTTCCAGGACAGAAACATGCACCTAAAATGGAGTCAGCAGGTACAGTCGGTCCGTCCGAATCTTGGGAGGAACGTATCCAACGGCAGGCGAGCAGGATCCAGGAGCTCGGCAGCGCAATGGTGCGCATGGTGAGTACATTGGAGCGATGGGAGAGAGGTGCCGTTTCTACACCTCCTCCAACCACACAACTCACCCGACCTCCAGCGACGGTCCCCTGCAGGGAGCTCCTAAACGTGTCGGTGCCCAGTCTGTGGCCGGCAACCAGTCCTATTACAGTGCTGGAATTTTCCTCTGCATCGGTGCCCAGGCTGGGCACGGCGTTTAGCCTGCTCCAGAGAAGGGGATGGATACGGGTCCGGAAGTTTGCTCCACTCCGGAGCCAGAGCAATCCGCTCCACCGGTGCCCAGTTCAGCTCCGGTCAGCGGCTCCACTCCAGAGCCAGAGCAGTCCGCTCCACTGGTGCTTATATCCAGTCCGGCACGGCCCATTCCTGCTCCTCGCTCCAGACCTGTGGTGCGTGTCTCCAGTCCGGCACTGACCGTGCCTGCTCCTCGCACCAGACCAGTGGTGCGTGTTCCCAGTCCGGTACGGCCCGTGCCTGCTCCCCACACCAAGCCAGGGGTGCGTGTTCCCAGTCCAGCCCGGCCCGTTCCTGCTCCTCGCACCATGCCTGTGGTGCCTGTTCCCAGTCCGGTACGGCCCGTGCCTTCTCCCCGCACCAAGCCAGTGGTGCATGTCGCCAGTCTGGCCGGCCCGTTCCTGCTCCTCGCACCAGACCAGGGGAACGTGTTCACAGTCCGGCCCGGCCCGTTCTTGCTCCTCGCACCAGACCAGTGGTGCGTGTTCCCAGCCCGGTCTGGCCCGTGCCTGCTCCTCGCACCAGGCCAGTCTTGCGTGTTTCCAGTCCGGCATGGACCGTGCCCACTCCACCGGTGCCTGGTCCAGCACCGGTCAGCTGCTCCACTCCGGAGCCAGAGCAGTCCGCTCCGCCGGTGCCCAGTCTAGCTCCGGTCAGCAGCTTCACTCCGGAGCCAGAGCAGTCCGCTCCACAGGTGCCCAGTCCAGCTCCGGTCAGCAGCTCCACTCCGGAGCCAGAGTAGTCTGCTCCACCGGTGCCTAGTCCAGCTCCGGTCAATGGTTCCACTCCGGAGCCAAAGCAGTCCGCTCCACCGGTGCGCAGTCTAGCTCCGGTCAGCAGCTCCACTCCGGAGCCAGAGCAGTCCGCTCCACAGGTGCCCAGTCCAGCTCCGGTCAGCAGCTCCACTCCGGAGCCAGAGTAGTCTGCTCGACCGGTGCCTAGTCCAGCTCCGGTCAATGGTTCCACTCCGGAGCCAAAGCAGTCGGCTACACCGGTGCATAGTCCAGCACCGGTCAGCGGCTCCACTCCGGAGCCAGAGCAGTCCACTCCCCCGGTGCCCAGTCCAGCTCCGGTCAGCGGCTTCACTCCGGAGCCAGAGCAGTCCGCTCCACCGGTGCGCAGTCTAGCTCCGGTCAGCAGCTCCACTCCGGAGCCAGAGCAGTCCGCTCCACAGGTGCCCAGTCCAGCTCCGGTCAGCAGCTCCACTCCGGAGCCAGAGTAGTCTGCTCCACCGGTGCCTAGTCCAGCTCCGGTCAATGGTTCCACTCCGGAGCCAAAGCAGTCGGCTACACCGGTGCATAGTCCAGCACCGGTCAGCGGCTCCACTCCAGAGCCAGAGCAGTCCGCTCCACTGGTGCTTATATCCAGTCCGGCACGGCCCATTCCTGCTCCTCGCTCCAGACCTGTGGTGCGTGTCTCCAGTCCGGCACTGACCGTGCCTGCTCCTCGCACCAGACCAGTGGTGCGTGTTCCCAGTCCGGTACGGCCCGTGCCTGCTCCCCACAACAAGCCAGGGGTGCGTGTTCCCAGTCCAGCCCGGCCCGTTCCTACTCCTCGCACCATGCCTGTGGTGCCTGTTCCCAGTCCGGTACGGCCCGTGCCTTCTCCCCGCACCAAGCCAGTGGTGCATGTCGCCAGTCCGGCCGGCCCGTTCCTGCTCCTCGCACCAGACCAGGGGAACGTGTTCACAGTCCGGCCCGGCCCGTTCTTGCTCCTCGCACCAGACCAGTGGTGCGTGTTCCCAGCCCGGTCTGGCCCGTGCCTGCTCCCCGCACCAGGCCAGTCTTGCGTGTTTCCAGTCCGGCATGGACCGTGCCCACTCCACCGGTGCCTGGTCCAGCACCGGTCAGCTGCTCCACTCCGGAGCCAGAGCAGTCCGCTCCGCCGGTGCCCAGTCTAGCTCCGGTCAGCAGCTTCACTCCGGAGCCAGAGCAGTCCGCTCCACAAGTGCCCAGTCCAGCTCCGGTCAGCAGCTCCACTCCGGAGCCAGAGTAGTCTGCTCCACCGGTGCCTAGTCCAGCTCCGGTCAATGGTTCCACTCCGGAGCCAAAGCAGTCGGCTACGCCGGTACATAGTCCAGCACCGGTCAGCGGCTCCACTCCGGAGCCAGAGCAGTCCGCTCCCCCGGTGCCCAGTCCAGCTCCGGTCAGCGGCTCCACTCTGGAGCCAGAGCAGTCCGCTCCACCGGTGCGCAGTCTAGCTCCGGTCAGCAGCTCCACTCCGGAGCCAGAGCAGTCCGCTCCACAGGTGCCCAGTCCAGCTCCGGTCAGCAGCTCCACTCCGGAGCCAGAGTAGTCTGCTCGACCGGTGCCTAGTCCAGCTCCGGTCAATGGTTCCACTCCGGAGCCAAAGCAGTCGGCTACACCGGTGCATAGTCCAGCACCGGTCAGCGGCTCCACTCCGGAGCCAGAGCAGTCCGCTCCCCCGGTGCCCAGTCCAGCTCCGGTCAGCGGCTTCACTCCGGAGCCAGAGCAGTCCGCTCCACCGGTGCGCAGTCTAGCTCCGGTCAGCAGCTCCACTCCGGAGCCAGAGCAGTCCGCTCCACAGGTGCCCAGTCCAGCTCCGGTCAGCAGCTCCACTCCGGAGCCAGAGTAGTCTGCTCCACCGGTGCCTAGTCCAGCTCCGGTCAATGGTTCCACTCCGGAGCCAAAGCAGTCGGCTACACCGGTGCATAGTCCAGCACCGGTCAGCGGCTCCACTCCAGAGCCAGAGCAGTCCGCTCCACTGGTGCTTATATCCAGTCCGGCACGGCCCATTCCTGCTCCTCGCTCCAGACCTGTGGTGCGTGTCTCCAGTCCGGCACTGACCGTGCCTGCTCCTCGCACCAGACCAGTGGTGCGTGTTCCCAGTCCGGTACGGCCCGTGCCTGCTCCCCACACCAAGCCAGGGGTGCGTGTTCCCAGTCCAGCCCGGCCCGTTCCTACTCCTCGCACCATGCCTGTGGTGCCTGTTCCCAGTCCGGTACGGCCCGTGCCTTCTCCCCGCACCAAGCCAGTGGTGCATGTCGCCAGTCCGGCCGGCCCGTTCCTGCTACTCACACCAGACCAGGGGAACGTGTTCACAGTCCGGCCCGGCCCGTTCTTGCTCCTCGCACCAGACCAGTGGTGCGTGTTCCCAGTCCGGTCTGGCCCGTGCCTGCTCCTCGCACCAGGCCAGTCGTGCGTGTTTCCAGTCCGGCATGGACCGTGCCCACTCCACCGGTGCCTGGTCCAGCACCGGTCAGCTGCTCCACTCCGGAGCCAGAGCAGTCCACTCCGCCGGTGCCCAGTCTAGCTCCGGTCAGCAGCTCCACTCCGGAGCCAGAGTAGTCCGCTCCACCGGGGTCCAGTTCAGCTCCGGTCAGCGGCTCCAGTCCAGACCCAGACGTCAGCCCCTCTCCAGGTTCGGGGTCTCCCACACCAGGGTCCAGACAGGGCTTGGTGCATCGTGGGAGGAAGGTGAGGGGAAGCAGCGCGCCGAGGTCCAGACCAGACCAGGGGCGCAACGGGGAGGCTGAGAGAATGAGGTCGGAATGCCCACCCGGACCCTCCTCTGTTAAGTCAGGTTTGTGCGGCCGGAGTCCGCACCTTTGGGGGGGGGGTACTGTCACGCCCTGACCTATATAACTCTAGTTAGTTTGGTCAGGGTGTGCATGTTTAGTTCGATGTGATGGTAGGTCTATGTTTAGATCTAGGTTTTGTATGTCTATGTCTGCCCTGGTGTGATTCCCAATCAGAGGCAGCTGTCGCCCGTTGTCTCTGATTGGGGATCATACTTAGGCAGCCAGTTTTTCTGCCTGTGTTGTGGGATCTTGTTTGTGTTCGGTTTGTTTGGCTTGTTAGAGTGTATAGCCTTCCGACGTCACGTTTCGTATGTTTATTCAGTTGAATAAACATGTATGCATTTTACGCTGCTCCTTGGTCTGACCCGTCCTTCAACGTCTGTGACAAGCAGTAGCTGTTTTCGAATACTCATACTAACCGCACTAACCATACTATTTGTGAAGTAAATTGAGTATATAGTATGCTTATTTGTCATAGTATGGATATAGTTAGTATGCCAAAAGTTCCCAGATGTTGTACTAAATTCGGCTTCACAACATTTTCAGATTTGAAGAAAATGGCGGAAAATATGCAACCGAAGCCCGACGAGAGCGGATACAAATTAATTGCTTTAACTAATTATGACAAATGTTGAGCAATGTAATAAAGTAATGACTTTGTAAAATAGTTACATTACACATTATGTTGGCTGACAATTTGTTAGCTACGCTATCCTTACGAACCGCATAGCATTACAGCAGTATGTATCGGTATGTTAGCTAGTTACTTAATGTTAGTTGGCTACTAATACATCGAACTTGCCAGGCAGTATATTAACTATCTGCTATCTAACTACCCAACGTTTATTGACTTGATTACTCACATCATTCTTAGCTAAGTGGTATAGTCATTGTGCGTTCTCAATGGACATAGTTAATTCTGGCTATCTACTCCGATTTCAGAGCACTCTCGTCTGAGTGTGCTAGAGCGCAGAATAACTGATGAATTTACGAATGCTCAACACACGTTGAGCGGTGTCAATAAACGTCAGCAAAAAAAATTGTAATTACATTGTTGCCAGCAGCACAGTAACATGCTGACCAGACCGCATGCGCCCTTGCGTCAGCGTGCGCCATCGCGCGCATGTTGATTTTTTTTTTTCCTCCCAAACCAGACAACCAACTATATTAACTTGGGGACAGGTCGAAAAGCATTAAACATTTATGGCAATTTAGCTAGCTAGTTAATTTGTCCTGGGATATAAACATTGGGTTGTTATTTTACCTGAAATGCACAAGGTCCTCTGCTCCAACAATTAATCCATAGATAAAACGGTAAACCAAGTTCAGGCTTCCTTCAGGCTTCTTCTTCTTCTTCTGACTTTATATGTCGGTTGGCAATCAACTTTAGGATGCATTACCATCACCAACTGGACTGGAGTGTGGATCTCAGTTCATCTTTCAATCACCCACGTGGGTATATGCTCCTAAAAACCAATGAGGAGATGGGAGAGGCAGGACTTGCAGCGCGTCGAGCGCCACAAATAGAACCAAGTTCAATTTTAGCGCCTGGCCACACAGACGCTGGTTGACGCGTGCGAGCAGTGTGGGTGCAATGATTTAATAACATGTATGTGTACATTTATTTTGCAACGCTCGCGCACGCGACGCGTGCAGTGTGGTCAGCATGTTACAGTCACCAATGCTCTGGATAACATGAAAACAGCCTAAAAAATAGTCAGAGTGAGGTGTTCTCTCATTTGTGTCTGGAAGTAGCTAGCCAATGTTAGCCAGTTAGCTTGGGCGCTTGACTGCCGTTGAACGCTCGGATCAACGCTACTCCTCGGCCAGAGCGTCCAGTGTGTGCTCTGAATGCTCCGAGAGCGAAACACTCTGAATTTACGAACAGACAATCTGACAACGCTCTGGATTTACGAACGCCCAGAGCGCACTCTGGCACATGTCTAGCTAGTCATTTGTTATGCTAACAAGCTAGCAAGAGGTTGCATAGCAACAGCATCAACTTCCGGTAGACAGGCGAAGGCGCTAGTATGCTCAATTGAAATGATACCGTTTGTTTACAGTACACTAAAATTAACTAATAGTATATAGTATGAAGTCATTAAGTATGAAGTATACAGTATGTTAGTATGGGTATTCAAACACAGCTAGTGTCTTATTCAGCCATGTCTTGTGAGAACGCATTCTAGATAGAATGATAAAGAACAACTTCATGAAATTTGAGTACAAGGTTTATTTATTCAACAAATTATGTTAAAACCTTCAACAAATGCATTTCAAGTTAATGTTCAATTCAACCATTGGGGCATGCAAAGCCAAGCGTGTGCTTTCGACATCAGCTCACTAGCCAAGTTGGTAGCTAGCAAATAGACACTACGGATAGCTAGCAGGCGATCTCGTCAGCTGTTTAGAGGAACAACCAAAGTTAAACTAAATTGTTAATTGTTAATTCAGGAATGTGTCAATTATGAAGAACCGCTCAGTTTTAAAATCCTGAATTGGTGATCTGGCTAGCCAGCTAATGAGAAAAGTCATATTTTTCAATCTGTTTTCTTTCAGGGATTAAACAGGGAAATTGATGCTTTGGCAGGACAAAGCACTCTTTCCCAACTGGTGGGGAGGATTTGTTTTTACATTATCTTATAAAAAAATATATATTCTGCTAGCTGTTTTCTGCTCCATCTAGGCTTGCTTGCTAGCTAGCCAAGTCATTTGTTGTGCATCCTTAAATACATTTATTAATATGTTGTTTCCTAGTCAATACATGCATTCCGTGTCTTATTAATCCCTCTCTGTATTGTGTTGCACCATTGGGTTGAGGGGCAAAGGCAAAGTTATTCTACTCATACTGTAAAGACTTTTAGCAGTAGAAAATGTTAACCTGACAATAATAAAGTTTGGGTTTAATTGTGTAACAATGCACAGGCCATGTTATGATGATGGTTGAAGATAATCTGATAATTGTAAAAATAATTTTTAAAAAAAAATACAAATGAACATGTTACAACTTGATCAAGCTTATGAATATGTAAAACTGTATAATTATGGCACATTGAAGTGCAGAAACACTACATGCACTGATTCATACACATTGACACCCTGTCATCCATTCACACACACACAGGGAAGGAGTTAACAAGTCATCAGGAACAGCAACTGTGAACTATTGGCTTGTGTTCCAGCAAGTGATAAACTTGTTCAAATAGCTTAATAACATTCTATTTCAAATGTCTTGTTATGTGTAGTGTGTGCTCTCCAGTTAACATCAATATTGTTATTATATTCATACTATTCCCACAGCTGTCCACTCTGAGTCAACCTAGAACCATGACCCCGCTTCGTCTGTTCTACCACTGACCAGCTGCTTTTGGACCCTACTGCAACTCCCCGCTAGTCAAGCTCCTGTTTGTTTCAGGTCCTTCCTGAGTTGTTTGATCTGACTGCTGACTCTGCCAAGGATCTATAGCAGCGTTTCCCAAACTCGGTCCTTGGGACACCAACGGGTGGACATTTTGGCCTAGCATGACTACACAGCTGATTCAAATAATCAACTCATAATCAAGTTTTGATTATTTGAATCAGTTGTGTAATTAAGTAAAAAAATGAAATGTGCATCCCTTGGGGTCCCCAGATTCAAGTTTTGGAAACGCTGACCTAAAGAATATGGTAAGATGTCAGTAGTGTGGTTCAGCATATAACTTTAAGGGATGTTTTGCTCATCCTGTAAAGGGTAGGCACAGTCAGACAGGATGGATTCCCCACTGTCAAGACCAACCGGTAGGTTTGGGAAGTACACAGTATAATACCGTAAACCGGGATATTTGACACTTGTCTGGATTTTCAATACCAATAGAAAGTTTGGGTGTCATGAACCCTGCGTCCTGAGTCGGTTCCTGCCTGTGTTGCCATTTTTCTGCTCTGAATCTCCTGTTTCCTGAAGGTTCTTGAACGCTCCCTGCCTGGTTGCGGGCGACGTTGCTAGGCGGGAGATCTCCCGATTACCCGCACCTGCATCTCATCAGCGATCTGCACACCTGGTCCTGATCATCACCCTTCATAAGCTCTGACCTGACATCCATTCCCTGCCGGATCGTTAGCCATGAACAGTATGTTTGTCAGCGTATCAGCCTCTGAGTTACTAGCGTTAGTTTTGTTGTTTTGCACCTTGTTGGCTTGCCGTGTACTTACCTCCGTTTGTTTCTATCTACAGTCATTCTCCCGGAACCTTCACCCAACCCCTGCCCGGTTGTCGGCGGCTGCCGAGCCATCATTGGATCTGCCACTTCACCTCCACCAACTCATCTCCGCCGCCCGCTCTGTCCCCTGGATTATTCTGCATCGTTTTTTGAATCTGTTAATAAATACTCACCTTCGTTCAACTCACCTTGTCCTGGTCTGCTTCTGGGTTCTGGCTTAGAAAACCGTGACATTGGGGTCCACTTTAGCTTATGCGGCCCGATTAACTTTTTCAGGAGTAGGGCCATTTTAGGTTTTTAATCGGCAGGTGATGAAATACACATTTTAAAAAACAAAGAAATTTGATATATTTCACTTGCAAGTCATTGAATTTGCTAGGTCATTAAAAGCTCAAATTTGTGACAGTCTCTGTGGTCCTATAGCTATCAGAGATGGTCCCTAATTTAGAGAATCTCTGATGCTATAACTGCTTTTCCACATTATGCCAATGGTACATATTTGTTAAATGCTTACAGTAAGTGTCATGAAAAGCCAGAAAACTCAGGAGGTTGATGTGTTGATATGTTGCGGGCCCTCTGGAAAGTCCCGAAATACGCCCCTGAGCCGTGTTGGAAAAGGACGCAAAGTATGTATGTATATGAACAAGTTGCTCTTTTTTAAAGACATCTCTAAGCTATAACTGCCACAAAATTATTCAACTAGTACCATGGAAATACTTTTAGCCAGCTGAGAGTCCACAAAGTTTCTTCAAGAATGTCCTTTTCTAGTTTGCTTATAAAATCTCAAATTGCTAAACTCTTCAAGACTCCAGATCTGTGCTCAGAGGTCCTTGATGAGGATCTACCCCATCACGCCGCTCTTATTAATCAAATAAAACATTAATCAAATAAAACAATGGGCCGTTATATACTCCCAGTATTTCTTTGCATTGTGAAACAATTACTGTATTCAGATGTGCGAAAAATGGTGATGTAGATTTGTTTTTGCCATTGCTTGATCTATTTTTTATGTAAGAATACGCTGCAGATTAACTTTAATTGGTGACCATGGACACACATAGAAATGTAATGAACAATGTTTTCAATATCCAACCTTATCCTCTGCAATACTTTTTACAGTACAGTCTTAGAAAAAAAGGTGATATCTAAAATATAAAAGGGTTATTCGGCTGGCCCCATAGGAGAATCCTTTAAAGAACCCTTTTGGTTTCAGTTATAACCCTTTTGGGTCCTTGGTAGGACTTTTTCCACAGAGGGTTCTACATGGAAACCAAAAGGGTTCTACCTGGAACCAAAAAGGCTTCTCCCTGGAACCAAAAAGGTTTATTCTATGGGGACAGCCGAATAACCCTTTTGGAACCCTTTATTCTAAGAGTGTAGGTAATAAGCTGTAGTCAGGTGGTCATTACCAGGTTATGATGAGGTCTTAACTATGACCAGTAGGCTACATAATATAGAACATATATAGTGGTCAGAATTATGATCAGCTGGCCAGATAGAGGTCACAATTGTGACCAACTGGTCCTATGGCGGTCAGAAAAATACGTCATATTCTGGTCAGTGAAAAGACATTAAAAAACTACATTTTCAACCAGTTTGCGACCAGAATAAGACGTTATAAAATACATCATGCTTACGTCTTTTCAACCAAGTTTTGCCCACTGGGAAGCCGCATACAAGCCGATGGCCCCTTTGAAACATCTACATTGAGGGACAAAAGTATTGGATCCCCTGGTGATTTTGTACGTTTGCCCACTGACAAAGAAATGATCAGTCTATAATTTTAATGGGAGGTTTATTTGAACAGTGAGAGACAGAATAACAACAACAAAATCGAGAAAAACGCATGGCAAAAATGTTATAAATTGATTTGCATTTTAATGAGGGAAATAAGTATTTGACCCCCTCTCAATCAGAAAGATTTCTGGCTCCCAGGTGTCTTTTATACAGGTAACAAGCTGAGATTAGGAGCACACTCTTAAAGGGAGTGCTCCTAATCTCAGTTTGTTACCTGCATAAAAGACACCTGTCCACAGAAGCAATCAATCAATCAGATTCCAAACTCTCCACCATGGCCAAGACCAAAGAGCTCTCCAAGGATGTCAGGGACAATATTGTAGACCTACATAAGGCTGGAATGGGCTACAAGACCATCGCCAAGCAGCTTGGTGAGAAGGTGACAACAGTTGGTGCGATTATTCACAAATGGAAAAAACACAAAAGAACTGTCAATCTCCCTCAGCCTGGGGCTCCATGCAAGATCTCACCTCGTGGAGTTGCAATGATCATGAGAACGGTGAGGAATCAGCCCAGAACTACACGGGAGGATCTTGTCAATGATCTCAAGGCAGCTGGGACCATAGTCACCAAGAAAACAATTGGTAACACACTACGCCATGAAGGACTGAAATCCTGCAGCGCCCGCAAGGTCCCCCTGCTCAAGAAAGCACATATACAGGGCTGTCTGAAGTTTGCCAATGAACATCTGAATGATTCAGAGGAGAACTGGGTGAAAGTGTTGTGGTCAGATGAGACCAAAATGGAGCTCTTTGGCATCAACTCAACTCGTGTTTGAAGGAGGAGGAATGCTGCCTATGACCCCAAGAACACCATCCCCACCGTCAAACATGGAGGTGGAAACATTATGCTTTGGGGGTGTTTTTCTGCTAAGGGGACAGGACAACTTCACCGCATCAAAGGGACGATGGACGGGGCCATGTACAGTCAAATCTTGGGTGAGAACCTCCTTCCCTCAGCCAGGGCATTGAAAATGGGTCGTGGATGGGTATTCCAGCATGACAATGACCCTAAACACACGGCCAAGGCAACAAAGGAGTGGCTGAAGAAGAAGCACATTAAGGTCCTGGAGTGGCCTAGCCAGTCTCCAGACGTTAATCCCATAGAAAATCTGTGGAGGGAGCTGAAGGTTTGAATTGCCAAACATCAGCCTCAAAACCCTAATAACTTGGAGAAGATCTGCAAAGAGGAGTGGGACAAAATCCCTCCTGAGATGTGTGCAAACCTGGTGGCCAACTACAAGAAACATCTGACCTCTGTGATTGCCAACAAGGGTTTTGCCACCAGTACTAAGTCATGTTTTGCAGAGGGGTCAAATACTTATTTCCCTCATTAAAATGCAAATCAGTTTATAAAATTTTTGACATGCGATTTTCTGGATTTTTTTGTTTGTTATTCTGTCTCTCACTGTTCAAATAAACCTAACATTAAAATTATAGACTGATCATGTCTTTGTCAGTGGGCAAACGTACAAAATCAGCAGGGGATCAAATACTTTTTTCCCTCACTGTACATTTTACAGGTCTAAAGAAACATTATTATATGAAGAAAATGTATTTCAGAAGAACAGAATATGAGTTGGCCTACTGCATGTTATCTGGCTATGCGCCATGCCATAGGCTGAAGCCTTGTTCATTTAGCAGACTAGATATGCTTATAAGTCCCGTGCCATTATTACAACTTTAGTCGTAGATGATACAAACCTTAGAATGCCTTTGAAATCAAAAGATATATGGGCTGCATGATGCGACTATAGCTATTGATGATTTAAGAAAGTCCCCCAAAAAGATTGCGCTCTGTTCTTTGCCTCAGGCTGCACATGCTGTTCTCTCATCAATTGATCATATTTTCACCCATCAGACTATTGTCAATTTAATCTTTAATAATATGTTAAATTAGTTTATATTTATAATGGCCAATTATCAAATGGGCAGGAACAGGGGCAAGAGAAAAAAGACGTCATCCATATGCACCCAAATAGCGAATGGAGGCCACATGTCCATTAGGGTACTCAGTTTATTTCCCAGCATGACAGGTGATATTCCTCTGTATGCCATGGGCTCTCCAAACCTGTTCCGGCAGCTACCCAGTGCTTCATTTGTGAAACCAAGTGAAATTTGTTCGGGAACATCGATAGTAACATGTTTTCACAACGAAATATATTTAATTAAACTGTTGACAGCCCCTCTCTCTGTGCGCTGGAGAAAGGAATGAAGGAGAGAGGGAAGGAGAGGGAAACGCATGCTGGTGAGATGTTCTGTAGCTAAAGGTAATGTGTAAGCCTATTAAATGTGAAAATATTCAAAATGCCCTATTACTAGGGTACTCAAAATTTAATTAAATTCCCTATAGGCCTAATTGTTGTCAAAATCAGAAATGTTTAAATTTAGGCTAGACCAATGATGTACCAAAGATATCTTAAATGTTTTTCTACCATGTGTAATATGCGGTAGGCTATTATATAATGGCACAATAATTATTTTAATTCTGGATTTTCTTCTGGAATTTTCTGGATTTTTGGGGGCTTTTCGGGCTCATATATAGGCCTATAATAGCATGAGCTCTATTAAGCTTATGGATGTTTTTAATTAATCATCACCTTAGAAAGGCTGTCCATTTCGTTGCGTTAGGCTTTGAAATAACATCAACAACAACCATGTTTTCCACTCAGTTTCAACCTGTTGTTGAACTTCTTTCTTCAAATTGATCAGTCACAGTGAGGTGAGTTTTAAAAGCACATAGGCCTACTGTTTTGATGATAAGTGTTTGCATTTTTGATAGCATTTGCATTGACGCCAGAGTGGTTAGAGTGGCAATAGAGCCCTGAGTACCAGGCCATTAGCGACCTGATGATCGTTAGTGAGTTGGGTACTGCATGTCCTGAGCGCATAAAAGGAGATTTCCGTGACATTTTACATTACATTTTTGTCATTTAGCAGACGCTCTTATCCAGAGCGACTTACAAATTGCTTCAGTTTCAATTCAGTGATGTAGCAGACATGATTGTCTACAAATGAAAGATACAGTAATATGTCACAACAAGACAATGCACTCCTAAAATTAGCATCATCACAGATTGGTGTAGGTCTGTGGTATTAATTTTGTCCTGCATCTCTCTCGCTCTCTTTGTCTCTCTCTCGCTCTCTCTCTGTCTCACTCTCCCTCTCTGATGCAACAGAGAAAAGGTCCACACCCTCCTCCTTCAAGCAATACAAATGACATCAGGCTCTTGTAGAGGAAAGGTAAACACAAGCAGCCACAGGCAGGTCCGCACAACAGGACAGAGGCTTGGAGGGGATATCAGATATATCTTCATAGTCATTTAGTTGATCACAGTTAAATAAAACACCTTAATTAAAATATCAAGTTCCATTCGAAATTATGTCAAGACATTTGTATTAGATTAATTAATTGTTATAATGTAAGGCTACAGAGACTGAAATACTGTTAATTATGGTGACCTCACTTCATCAGAACAACTATTAAAACACGATTGCATTTCTCTTGTGTGGCAAAACTATTATGGCTACAGCATAACTGATAAAATATGTCAGGTGTTGCATTAATAGATACAAATAGCTTTGGCTTTGATATTGTATTGTGTTTCCTTTGAACTCAACATTTATGCTATATAAAGTCGAATTCTCTTCAACATAATAACAAAATATATGTTGCAATAACATTGTAACATCTAGTTAACAGTAAGGCCATAAAAACAATTTAAACCCAAAAAAATATTAGCACTGTTACATTTACATTTACATTTACATTTACGTCATTTAGCAGACGCTCTTATCCAGAGCGACTTACAAATAGGTGCATTCACCTTATAGCCAGTGGGATAACCACTTTACAATGTATTATTATTATTATATTTTTTTTTTGTTGTTGTTATATATATATATATATATTATTATTTTTTTGGGTGGGTTGGAGTAAAAGGGGGGGGGGGGGGTGGGGGTAGAAGGATTCTACTTGAAGGATTCTACTTGACTCAATGGTCACGTAGAATTTTACTGTAGTCAAGACTCATTACTTCCCCCTGGCGGGGGACAAAAAGCAAACATTGCCCCATTGACTGATAGTGGGGTGGTAGATGCCCAGTTTCCCTTATGGCTCAGCTCAGGTGCCTACATACACCATAGACATATACATAATTTACACACAAACACACACACCCATCAGCTCAGACAGATCCAGCTAAGAGAGGTTTCCACTAGTTACCACAGCCACAAGGTCAAAATTGGCTATATCAGTGGTCACCAACTGGTCAAAGGCGATTGACTGGTCGATCTCCAAGGCATTTGTAGTCGATCACCAAACATTTCTGTAAAAACCCAATGATAAAGCCTTGCGTTCCTATTATTTTTTTCTTAGTTTAGTGCTGGCGCACTTGATTCAGCAGCCCTAGCGCCGGGAAGGCAAAATGTTCCCATTTTTAACCATTTAATGTGTCTGAAGGTAGAACTCTGCATACCCGGCAGGCCCAGAGAGCAAATCAAGTGCACCTGCAGGCCTACCACTGGCCAATCAGATAGCTCAGATCACCATGTCTGCACAGTTTAGAAAGAAGCCTTGAGTGCACAGCAAAGATTTAAAAACTTTTAAAACCCTGACTAGAGAGAGACTCAATTAATACAGCAAAGAGCAAAGAGCTGCAGTTTTTATAAGTAAGTTCATGTTTAAGTTGTTATTCAGCACTGTCAACACTTTCATAAGCCATAAAATGCGCATTCTCCCTACTTCCACTCAAGCTACAACCAGCACTGCAGCTGCAATGAATTAGTATAGCAAAGTGTTTAGATAAGCTTGCATTGTTATTATTAGTGGCTTGTGTCTTTTTTAATATCAAGGAATATTTCACTGTCTCTGGTCATAGGAGTAACAACATGAATTGGTGCATGAGACAGAAATAATGCAGTGCGACTTGAGTTTCACCATCAGCTGGAAGACTGTGTCCCCTTTTCTCAGCAGAGGGAGGGACAGCGAAGGTATGGTGAGTTGGGTGAGTCTCTCCCTCCCTCCCTCTCTCCCTCCCTCCCTAAGACTGACCATCAGATGCAGGCCATCAGTCCAGTAAAATTTTAAAAAGCGAATTATTATGCTCATTCAGCTGTGCCTCACAAGTAATACAACAATGATCTATTCCCAGTGTGATCATATACCAACATGTTTTAAATATAATTTCAAAATGGTCTGAGAAGAACAACGTTGGCAGGGCAATTCAAGCATAGCCTATATGCAGTGAAAATGTATTGGGCCTATTGCCTACTGCACAAACCTCATTGCTACAGAACTGTTTTTAATAGGTTCATGTTGCATATGCTTATGTTTCTTAAATCATGTTTAAAAAAAAATCTGAACGGTAGATCTCGGCTTGCTATTGGACTCAGAAAGTGATCTTGACTCAGAAAAGTTGGTGACCACTGGGCTATATTGTAAAAATTAATGAAAGCAAACGTGGTTGATCCACGGGCCTACAAAATGGTGCACAGGCCGCCAGTTGCCTATCCAGTTTTTAAAAAACTGCTGATGCAGAACCAAATTTAGAAATTGCACCTTGTGTATTGTACTATTCTAACAGTAACTTGAGACCCCTATTGAGCTCCAAAAACAAATAAAATAAAAAATATTTGCAACTGCAAGTCATTTAGATTCCACAAGGCCTAAAGGTTTTTTCTCTCGTTGTTGTTTTTGTTATTAAAAATATATTATCGTATTGCACTCGGTTGTTTGTTTATATTTGAAGAAACGCAATGCTATGTTCACTGTTCATTTGTCGATATCCGGAGTTAACGACTTGAGTCCCACCCTATCATGTGCGATTTCTTTGTGCTTCCAAAATAGCACCTGAACCGCAAACATAGAAAATGCGCTGTAGACTAAAGTCAGAAAAGGCGGAACAATTGTTTGACTGGGGGTGCAGGAAATTTTTTTGCCAAATTTAGATATGTTTCTGCTTATCATTTCCGACATTTTGGTAGGCTATTTGTTAGTCAACTTGTCTATAATTTGATACATACAGCTTCTCTTCTGTCATTATATATTGCCCTAGAAGTCTAAATAAACCCTTGTTTACCAGAATAATGTCATAAATTATAGAATTAATGATTAAATCTACTTGACATCGGTAGAGTTTTCTCTGTAATCTCTGCTTATTTCGTTGAGCCGAGACGTTTAGGGACCGGGGAGAAAATGCACAAAAAAAAAGGGAAAGATTTTCTGTGCTAAATTTCCAAATGACATCAGTTTGACTGGTTTTAATGAAATAGAAAGCTGTGAAAATGACCCAACATGTTTTTGATAAGATTTCAGTTCCGCTTGGATACATATTTTACGTGGTTAAAATAATATCCGCTTTTATGATGATTTTAAAGATAGCACCTCTACAAACGGTCCCTAACTGCACATTCACATTCTCTCAAGATGCTGAAATAAATAAATAATATTTCTCCACTCCTGTTCCCGGGTCAAAATGTACATTAGGTGTGTCAATTTTCAAGAAATGCTTAATTCTGCAGGAGTTAATATTAAGACTATGTGAGAGATTCTAGACCTACAGTCAGTGTCCAGATTTCAGTTTCCATTCAACCCATCTGAACAGTAGGCTACAGTTCCCTTGACGTGGCATAGGCCTATTAGAAGTCCCATCTTGTGACTGTCGAATTGGAATACACCTCACAATCATCACACATAATATAGGCACTGCTATCATCCTCTTTTACCACTTCACCAAATCTTTCCAAAACATTACTTTTCTGGCTTCTCCCTTCTCTTTATTTTCAACTCTCCATTTTCGCAGCTTTTCTCTTATTGCATTAAACTCTGACATGATAATTTGTGCCACAGTGGATCGACATTCACTTTTTATGCCCATTCCCAAGTGTTTGGCGATTGGCGTATAGGCTATTTGGCACGTAAAGTTAGGCCCTAAACCTTAGGCTTATGCACTAATGCCAGATAGCCTAAAAATAATGAAAGAAAAACCAAAATGTAGCCTACAGGCCTAGATATAAATTGCACAAGAATTAAACATTTATTGATTTTTTTCTGTATTATTTTCCCTTTATTCAACCCAACCACCATCAAACCGCCCTTCATCCACACAATATTTCATGACCATATAACCACGGGGACTACGGGTTATGAGTCAACCGCCCATCACTAGCTTGGAGGTTGTGGCTTCACCATTTGAGCATGCAGCTTCCTCCGAGTCCGCAGGTTCAGGAATGTCCTCTGAAAAGTATGTTTCTTTGTATAATGTAAAGTCGGATACTCCGGCTAACATCAAACATGTAGCTAAGTCCACAGTGTTGGCTTTCCATGGATGTTTATAAGTTATCGACCCTGGTTCATGTCTTGCACAGTGCTCACTCTCACATTTAAATTTTTTTACATTTTTAGTCATTTAGCAGACGCTCTTATCCAGAGCGACTTACAGTTAGTGAATACATATATTTTTTTTTATACTGGCCCCCCGTGGGAATCGAACCCACAACCCTGGCGTTGCAAACGCCATGCTCTATCAACTGAGCTACATCCCTGCCGGCCATTCTCTCCCCTACCCTGGACGACGCTGGGCCAATTGTGCGCCGCCCATGAGTCTCCCGGTCGCGGCCGGCTGCGACAGAGCCCACATGCTACAGCTAGCTACACTAAAGACATTGGTAGCTAGGTAGATAGTAATTTGGCTAAAAACAATGTATTACCGTGCTGATCATCGCTGCTCGACATCATCATGGCATCAAATATCGCTATCGGTGATGTCAAATACAGCGTCCCCCGACTAGACATCACTGGTCTGCATCTAAGCACAGTATGTTTTGCAGTCTGATCAACTTTTGTTTTTGTGGTCTTTCATCTTTTTATATTCTTGTTTGAGTTTCTTAAATGTTACTCCTGCACTGTTTTACTGACCGATGGATTCCCACCTCGGCTAATGTATCCAATATTTTTTTGAAGATCTTTTCATTCCTGGTGGAAGAATCCAGTTGCCTCTGGATGCTGGAGTCTGCCCAGATGCTCAATAACACATGGACATCGCCAACCATTGCCGTGGGAAGTAGGGGTGCTGAGGGTGCTGCAGCACCCCCTGAATAAACAAAAGTAGTGCACTGGGCCTTTAATAGTCCTGTATTAGCAGATCGATATATTCATCTGCAGCGCCAGCATGGGCAAAAACATTCCTCCATAAAACAAAAAAATACACCATCAGTGATCCGTTGACATTTCACAGAGATACAGTATGCTTGTTATTGTGAGAAATCATCATAATTAATATGAAAAGTGTATCATAATGTAGGCCTACCAGTGTGACCTACCATCAAAATCAATGGAGAAAAATGCGTCCCATAACATTTTAACATGGAAATAGCTGTTTTATTATTCAGCCTACTGTAGCAGCCAATGTGTGGTGTTCAATATAGGCCTACATTCCATGAGACTTTTGAAAAAAACATGCAGGGCTTGATATTAACCTGTTTATCCATTTGTCCTTCAGACAAGGAGGTGGCTGACAATGTTGTGTTGTTTGATGCAAAAAAACTGTTTACATAATAAAATTCATTATTATTCCCATACCATCATTACAGAGAATCAGACAAATTATGCTACCCTCTGCCTATTTGCTACTTAAATGCACACATTTTGTGCTCTTGTAGGAAGCAACTACTCCCCCATTGTTGACTAGAAATTTGCTATAACTGGGATAATAACTCACTAACTAAAAAAAGGATATTAACAAATGTACACAGGTGGCTACATGCAGCTCTCACTTTGATCTCAAAACAAGCGCATCTACTCGCGACCGCTCATGCTGTAAACACAGTCCATTTCAAAGTGAATGGCACAGATCCATATATGGCAATGGCTATTTGCATATAGGCCTACTGCAGCTCTGGTTGGTTATGGCACACTGGTCTGTGTAGAGTACGGGCCTGAGTCATGCCTGTGTGACAGGTTAAAGGACATATTCATAGCCTGTTATACACTAAAAAGTATTAGTAAGTTCATGGTATGTAAGGATCTTAAAATATCTAAGGTTAAAAAGATCATGCATCCAGTACTAGTTCATAGAGATTGATAAAATTCATAAATGTGTTAAAATCCGTCAAGTGTAAAAGGGTAAATATTGTAAGAGGAATGTGTAAACGTTATATTGACTACTTTATTTTGTGGTGCCTAATTTAAGGGTAAAAGTGTTAATCTGTGATCTACTAAATGCTCTTAATCTATGAGCCTGAGATCGATTGCTCTGGTCTCCACCCAACTTCCTGGGGAAATCGCGGTCTTTTTCCTCATCATACTAAAGTTTTCAGTGAGGAAACAACTGCATCACTCTCGTGATTATTTCTCCCCTTTTTCAGGGGCGTAACATTTTGGAGGCTCCGCTGAGATTGCTGCTCAGATGTCCGGCTTCCACATCCTGGTCGCTGAATTCTGAGCCAGCTAAATCCCTACATAACAACCCAGGCAGGCTGCAGTGAGGAAAGTGTTGCTGTTCGAGGGGAGCTGGAAGTTGGTGGTTAAGTACGTGTCAACTGAGGCCGTTGAGAGACCATCAGAGACAGTAAGGACCATCTAATTCAGAGTCAACTCCTGCACAGTAAAGGTTCCTCCTGTCCTGTCAACATGACAACCGCCTTGGAAGAACTACAGGAAGAGGTAGTAGGAGAATTGCACACCCTGACTAAAGACAAGTTACTAGACGTATGTGATTTCCTTGACATATCAGGCGAACAGAGAAGAGTTATTCAAGACAAATCCCGCATATCACTGATGACTCACATTATGATGTTCCTTGAAAGAGAGGAAGTTGCAGAGTTAGAAGATGGCGGCATGTCGGAATTATTGCTACTTAAAGACAAAATGACAGAGATGATCAGTGGCATAGATAGCAAGACAGGGCAAACTGACCATGATATTGAAACAGCCAGAACACATCACATAATCGAGGGACTGAGAACTGTAACCCCACAACAAGGGGTGGGAACTGAGCAAAGTACTGCAGACAAAGCCAGTGATTCTCTGCGCCAGCCCCAACCCCCTGCCCATCTTCAGAGGAGCATGCAGCTCTCACCCAGTGCACAGCCCGGCTCATACTGGCGCAAAGAGTTAAAAATGTCTGGGCAGATAGGTGAACCGGGCCAGAAAGATAAACTGACTTTTTCCAGCCTTGCCCATCAGATTGAGAATGGACTTAACAGAGGCTATCCTGAGGTAGAAATAGTAGACGCAGTAATCAGGGCTATTTCTCCAGGCTCACAGCTACGCAGCTACTTGGAAGGTAAACCCCAGCTAACTCTTCCCACACTTAGATGCATCCTGCGTTCCCACTTCCAAGAGAAGAGTGCAACAGAGCTTTACAAACAGCTAGCTTCAGAAGCACAGCATAGCAAGGAGACCCCTCAAAGCTTCCTGATGCGCATCTTAGATTTGAGGCAGAAAGTACTATTTGCGTCCCAGGAGTCAGAATCAGGGCTTAAGTATGACCCTGCTCTAGTCCAGCGCATGTGTTTACACACAGTCCTTACAGGTCTCCAGAGTGACAGTATCAGGATAGACATGCAGCCTCTCCTGCTTGATAGCGAAACATTGAGATGAGGTTTTGCTAGAGAAGCTTAACATTGCTTGTGCTAATGAGATAGAAAGACGAAACAAAAAGCGTTTTAATGCCCCACAGCCTGCTACAACTGTAAGTGTAGTCCAGTTAGAAGATACGCCATCTGCAAAGTGTCCTGTGAAGGAAGCAAAGGCTAAGATACCCGCAGAACTGTTAACAGAGTTAGCTGAACTTAAGACAGGTGTAGCTTCCCTAAAAGGTCTCAGTGCAGAGATTGCTCAGATTAAGGAGACATTACAGCAGCCTATGTTTCAGTCATCGCCTTATGCCCATGCCCCACTTCCAGTTAGGAGGCCAGATAGGGACCCCCAGCCACCTGTTTCCCAGCAGCAGTATTACAGCAACTACAGTCAGCCCCAAGCACCTGACCCTGCGCAGTATCAATATGCACCTAACCTGTATACCAACCGCTCTGCTCAAGCTCCAAGGAGGTGTTTTGTCTGCCAGCAGGCCAGAACAGATGCACGCTGCACACACTGCTTCCGATGTGGGAGTGGAGAACATTTTCAAGCTGGATGTAAAATCCGGGGAGTCAGACCCTCCAAAGAGGCCCCTTTAAACGGGGAAGGGTTACCGCTGAGGGACAAGTGTTAACCGTAGCTACCAAAAAGTCCCAGAAATGTGCAAATTGTGCCAGAGAAGATTCATTTGAGAACCTGAAACAATGTTCATCATGTAAAGAGACACTGTACTGTTCCAAAGGATGTCAAAACCAACATTGGACTAAACATAAGGAAAAATGCACTCACCTGAAAATTGACTCTACCTGTGAAAAGCTTTCCTGTACAGAAGAAAATGCCCACTCTTTACCATCCCTAGCTCAAGGTTGCCACCCCCATAAGGTCACCTCGCTAGTCGGTAGACAGTGCCTTGTTGAGTGTCACCTGAATCGCCACCACCTCCAAGCCCTATGGGACACAGGCTCTCAGGTATCGGTCATTGATGAACGATGGAAAGCGGAATCTCTCCCAAACGCAAGGCTGAGGGATGTTTCAGAAATTCTGGACTCACCTGATGATCTAAGATTGACGGCAGCAAATGGGACTGAAATGCCGTACCTGGGATGGATTGAAACAACTTTTCGGCTAGCCTCTGAAACTGACCAAACGAAGGAACTGATCATCCCAGTGCTGGTAATGAAAGGCTGTCACCTATCTCATCCCATCATAGGTTTCAATGTTATTGAGCACATCCTGACAAGGACCGAAAAGACTAAACGGTACAGTACAGTGAAAAAAGCTTTCCCAAGCCTCAAAAGAAATAAGGTGAGGGCTTTTATACAGGCTGTTAGCGCAGAACAGACAGATGAATACGCAGTGAAAACCAAGAAAGAGAAGGTTGCTGTACCAAAACACAGTAGCATTCAGATTGAGTGCCGTGTAGCTTCCCAGCCTTTCAAAGACGACATGACAATGCTTTTCCAGCCAGACCTGAACCCGCAGTGGCCAGATGAACTTGAGTTCTTTGACACACTAGTCAGAGTTAAGAAAGGTGTCTTTCCAGTTGTCATGCTTGATGTCTCTAACCCCACTGACCACGACATTGCCCTGCTAGGACGCACCATAATCGGTACAGTACAAACCATTATGACTGTGTTACCTGCCCAAGTCTTTGAAAAAGCTGTCACCCCAGCCACAGTGAATCACACCAGTGTTCAAACCCCATGTACTGCTACTGAACAGTGGGATCCACCAGTAGGTTTAAGTCACCTAACCGAAGAACAGAGAGAGGTTGTTAGGAAAATGCTTAGAGAAGAGTGTCACTCCTTCTCCAGATCAGACAATGACATTGGCTGCATTGAACGATTGAAAATGACTATTTCTCTAAAGGACTCTGAACCAGTCAAGCGCACATACATGTCAGTGCCCAGGCCACTGTATCAGGAGATGAAGGGTTACCTTCATGACCTCATAGCCCAGGGTTGGGTTAGGAAGTCAAACTCTTCATATTCTTCACCTGTCGTGTGTGTTAGGAAGAAGGACGGGACCCTCCGGTTGTGTATAGATTACAGAGACCTGAACAGAAAGACACATCCCGACCGCCAGCCCATCCCTCGGGTCCAGGACATCATGGACAGTTTAGGTGGTAATTCCTGGTTCTCCCTTTTAGATCAGGGAAAAGCATATCACCAAGGGTTCATATCTGAAGAAAGCAGATCACTGACAGCATTTGTGACCCCATGGGGACTCTATGAGTGGATACGTATGCCATTCGGCCTCATGAACGCTCCTGCAGCTTTTCAGCGTTGTATGGAGGAATGTTTGGAAGGGCTCCGGGACAACATCTGCATTCCTTATCTGGACGACACGCTAGTTTTCAGTAAAACTTTCGACAGCCATGTGAATGATGTGCAAAAGGTTTTGCAGCGTCTCAGAGAGTATGGCATCAAACTCAAGCCAAGTAAGTGTGATCTCTTTAAACCCCAGGTCCGTTATTTGGGCAGAATAGTGTCTGCAGACGGCAGCAAAGTTGACCCAGCCGATTTTGAAGCAGTAAGAGCATTGAAAGAGATCAGACCACAGACTGTGGGCCAGCTCAGAAAAATGCTTGGTTTACTCACTTACTACAGACAGTACATCAAAGACTTTTCTAGGAGGGCCAGCTGTCTGTATGACCTCCTGAAAGCAGATTCAGAGAAAATACCTGACCACCCACGGAAAGCAAAAACAAAGAAAGTAAGTCATGTGGTGCCCTCAAACAAGCCAATCCTGTGGACTGACCAGCATCAACAGGCACTTGAACAGCTGATTGAGTGTCTGCTTCACCCACCAGTCTTAGGTTTCCCTGACTTCACTCAGCCATTTGTTGTACACACTGATGCGTCACACCAAGGCTTGGGAGCAGTTCTTTATCAAGAGCAAGATGGGAAGCTTAGGGTCATTGCTTATGGCTCTCAAACCTTAACAGCAGCTGAGAAGAACTATCACTACCACTCTGGCAAGCTAGAATTTCTAGCTCTAAAATGGGCAATCACTGATAAGTTCCATGATTATTTGTACTATGCTCCGACCTTCACTGTATACAGTGATAACAACCCGCTCAGCTACATTCTGTCTACTGCAAAACTGAACGCAACCACTTCCAGGTGGGTTGCAGAATTGGCTGATTTCCACTTTACAATAAAGTACAGGCCAGGCAGAGAGAACAGTGATGCAGATGCTTTGTCGAGGATGCCACTGGATGTAGAGTCACTGATGAGAGAATGTTCTGAGGAGCTTCCACCAGACACCATTGCCGCCACTATACAAGCAGTAGAGGTACAGAAAGAGCCTTTTGTGCCTTGGTCAATTTCAGCTGCATCTATGTCAGTATCAGCTGAAGGTGAGACAACTACAGCAACAATCAGCTCGATCCCAAAAGAGGGGATAAGAGAGGCACAAGAGTCTGATCCGGTCATCCGTCCTGTGCTCGATTTCAAGCTGTCTGGTTCCAAACCGCTAGTTAAAGAGCAAAAGGAATTCAGTCCAAAGACAAAATGCCTATTCAGAGAATGGGACAAATTGACAATCGACAGTGATGGTATTCTGTACAGAATCACTACAGCCCGCAAGCAGTTAGTTCTACCAGAGCAGTACAAAGGTAAAGTGATGGAAGAGTTGCACAATAACATGGGACACCAAGGTACTGACCGCACTGTATCACTAGTACGTGACCGCTTCTTCTGGCCGTATATGCAATCTGACATTGAGCACTATGTGACTAAAACTTGTAGCTGTGTCAAGCAGAAAAAGCCAGGCCATGAAACAAGAGCTCCTCTGACAAACATTGTGACAACACAGCCATTTGAACTGGTATGTATAGATTTCCTCCATCTCGACAGATGCAAAGGGGGATATGAGTACATCCTCGTGATTGTTGATCATTTTACACGTTTCACTCAAGCCTACGCCACCACATCAAAGTCAGGAAAAACTGCTGCAAATCTCATCTTCAATGACTTTGCCCTGAAGTTTGGGTTCCCCTCCCGCATTCACCATGACCAAGGGGGAGAATTCGAAAATCAGTTGTTCCATCAGTTAAAGAAACTCAGTGGCATGGCGGGGTCCAGAACAACACCCTACCACCCGATGGGGAACGGTCAAGTGGAACGAATGAACAGAACATTGTTGCAAATGCTAAAGACACTAACTGAGACACAAAAGTCAAACTGGAAGGAGTCTCTAAACAAACTGGTTTATGCCTATAACTGCACCCGTTGCGAAGTGACTGGCTATTCACCATTTTATCTTCTGTTTGGGAGATCACCCAGGCTTCCAGTTGATATGTTCTTTGGATTGTGCACAGAGGCAGGTTCCAGTAACCAGCGAGACTACGTGGAGAACTGGAAACGAGGAATGGAAGAAGCATACGCCATTGCAAATGAAAATGCTCAGAAAGCTGCTGAAAGAAGTAAGAAGTACTATGACACTAAAGTTAGGAGTTCAGTGCTACAGCCTGGCGAGCGAGTTCTGATTAAAAACCTGACACCAAGAGGAGGACCAGGCAAACTCCGTAACTATTGGGAAGATCAAATTCACACAGTAGTGAGACAAATGGGTTCAGACCTGCCGATTTATGAGTTGAGACCAGAAAAGGGTAGGGGACGCTCCAGGGTCCTGCACAGAAACCTGCTCATGTCCTGTGACCACTTACCTTTTGAGAGACAACCAGAAATGACTAAAGATGACAAAAGTAAGAAAAAGAGACATCAGCCTGGATCACAGCCTCTAGATTCTGATGAAGACAGCGGGGATGAATATGACCTTCATCATGAGCCGCTACAGGTCCCCACATCTCCTACAGTACCTGAGAGGTATGCTGAACCAGCGAGAGAGTCGGAAAACAGGCCCCCACCAGTGAAACAGACAGTTGCGGTGCCAGTTCCTGATACGCTACCAGCACAGCCTCTTGTTGAAAATCAGCTGGAGGAGAAAACAACAGTTAAAGAACTGCCTGCTGAGGAGATGAACTTGCCTGCTGAAAATGTGCCTGATGATCGTCCACTAAGTGCCTTTCCTTCATTAACTGCTGCTGCTGAACCTGAGGAACCAGCTTACCAGCTGCCACAAAGAGAGAGACACCCTCCAAGACGTATCACCTATGATCAGCTTGGTATCCCTTCCTGCTACAGTATCCAGCCACAGCCACAGTTGTTCCCTGTCTACCCTGCACCAGGACTGGTTCCATGGCTGCCATCACTACAGCGATATTACCTTCAGCCACCCTACATGTATGGACTTCAGCAAACTTGAGGCTACAGAGTTGACATGTTTGACCATGGACTACTGACTGATTTCACAGACTTTCACGAGACAATTAGCAGACTATGCATATAGATCATTAAAACTGATGGACTGTTGACAATAGTATGAGAAAAGACTGCTTATGGACTGTTTATACAGCTGGTCAACAGATATGGACTGTGAATATAACTTCTTGGTTCTATTTGAACTGTGAACTTTGACCTCTGCTCAAGGACTAGCTTACAGAAGAGGATTTTCTACGTCCAGTGCTTATAGACTGTTTAAGAAGACAATGTTGGTAATGTTGGGACAACATTTATTTTGTCGGGGAGAGTGTGACAGGTTAAAGGACATATTCATAGCCTGTTATACACTAAAAAGTATTAGTAAGTTCATGGTATGTAAGGATCTTAAAATATCTAAGGTTAAAAAGATCATGCATCCAGTACTAGTTCATAGAGATTGATAAAATTCATAAATGTGTTAAAATCCGTCAAGTGTAAAAGGGTAAATATTGTCAGAGGAATGTGTAAACGTTATATTGACTACTTTATTTTGTGGTGCCTAATTTAAAGGTAAAAGTGTTAATCTGTGATCTACTAAATGCTCTTAATCTATGAGCCTGAGATCGATTGCTCTGGTCTCCACCCAACTTCCTGGGGAAATTGCGGTCTTTTTCCTCATTATACTAAAGTTTTCAGTGAGGAAACAACTGCATCACTCACGTGATTATTTCTCCCCTTTTTCAGGGGCGTAACACCTGTCAATGCAATAGAATCCTACTCCAATCAGAGGAGGCTGGTGGGCACAGATACATATATGGCAATGGCTATTTGCATATAGGCCTACTGCAGCTCTGGTTGGTTATGGCACACTGGTCTGTGTAGAGTACGGGCCTGAGTCATGCCTGTCAATGCAATAGAATCCTACTCCAATCAGAGGAGGCTGGTGGGAGGAGTTGTAGGAGGACATGGCTGGAATGGAATGAATGGAACTGATTCAATGGGGTTCACATATGTTTTATGTGTTTGATACCATTCCATTCATTCCATTCCAGCCATTACAATGAGCCTGTCCTTCTTTAGCTCCTCCGAGCCGGCACTGACTCCAATGCTACAACAAAATATCTTGCACAGTTAGTTTTGCATAGATAGTCTTGCATAGATTGTTTTGTTTTGGTTTATTACATTCAAAGTGGCTAATATTGTTTTGATTCGATCACAATTCCCACAGTGGAGCGAAACGTTGATAGTGTTAACTAAATTCAATCTCTTGCTTTAGCTGTCCGAGGGGAGCTGCGCACACATGTGCACAGCTTATAGGGAACATTGTTGTGGAGTAACTACAATGTTTTTTGATCCATCTTCAGTTTTCTCCTATCACAGCCATTAAACTCTAACTGTTTTAAAGTCACCATTGGCCTCATGGTGAATTCACTGAGCGGTTTCCTCACTCTCCGGCAACTGACTTAGGAAGGACACCTGTATTTAATAACTACACCATGCTCAAAGGTACAGTGGGGAAAAAAAGTATTTAGTCAGCCACCAATTGTGCAAGTTCTCTCACTTAAAAAGATGAGAGAAGCCTGTAATTTTCATCATAGGTACACGTCAACTATGACAGACAAATTGAGAATTTTTTTCTCCAGAAAATCACATTGTAGGATTTCTTATGAATTTATTTGCAAATTATGGTGGAAAATAAGTATTTGGTCACCTACAAACAAGCAAGATTTCTGGCTCTCACAGACCTGTAACTTCTTCTTTAAGAGGCTCCTCTGTCCTCCACTCGTTACCTGTATTAATGGCACCTGTTTGAACTTGTTATCAGTATAAAATACACCTGTCCACAACCTCAAACAGTCACACTCCAAACTCCACTATGGCCAAGACCAAAGAGCTGTCAAAGGACACCAGAAACAAAATTGTAGACCTGCACCAGGCTGGGAAGACTGAATCTGCAATAGGTAAGCAGCTTGGTTTGAAGAAATCAACTGTGGGAGCAATTATTAGGAAATGGAAGACATACAAGACCACTGATAATCTCCCTCGATCTGGGGCTCCACGCAAGATCTCACCCCGTGGGGTCAAAATGATCACAAGAACGGTGAGCAAAAATCCCAGAACCACACAGTGGGATCTAGTGAATGACCTGCAGAGAGCTGGGACCAAAGTAACAAAGCCTACCATCAGTAACACACTACGCTGCCAGGGACTCAAATCCTGCAGTGCCAGACGTGTCCCCCTGCTTAAGCCAGTACATGTCCAGGCCCGTCTGAAGTTTGCTAGAGTGCATTTGGATGATCCAGAAGAGGAATGGGAGAATGTCATATGGTCAGATGAAACCAAAAATAGAACTTTTTGGTAAAAACTCAACTCGTCGTGTTTGGAGGACAAAGAATGCTGAGTTGCATCCAAAGAACACCATACCTACTGTGAAGCATGGGGGTGGAAACATCATGCTTTGGGGCTGTTTTTCTGCAAAGGGACCAGGACGACTGATCCGTGTAAAGGAAAGAATGAATGGGGCCATGTATCATGAGATTTTGAGTGAAAACCTCTTTCCATCAGCAAGGGCATTGAAGATGAACTTCTTTCAGCATGACAATGATCCCAAACACACCGCCCGGGCAACGAAGGAGTGGCTTCGTAAGAAGCATTTCAAGGTCCTGGAGTGGCCTAGCCAGTCTCCAGATCTCAACCCCATAGAAAATCTTTGGAGGGAGTTGAAAGTCCGTGTTGCCCAGCGACAGCCCCAAAACATCACTGCTCTAGAGGAGATCTGCATGGAGGAATGGGCCAAAATACCAGCAACAGTGTGTGAAAACCTTGTGAAGACTTACAGAAAATGTTTGACCTGTGTCATTGCCAACAAAGGGTATATAAAAAAGTATTGAGAAACGTTTGTTATTGACCAAATACTTATTTTCCCCCATAATTTGCAAATAAATTCAAAAAATAAAAATCCTACAATGTGATTTTCTGGATTTTTCTTTCTCATTTAGTCTGTCATAGTTGACGTGTACCTATGATGAAAATTACAGGCCTCTCTCATCTTTTTAAGTGGGAGAACTTGCACAATTCGTGGCTGACTAAATACTTTTTTCCCCTCAATGTCTGCTTATATATATATTTTTTACCGATCTACTAAAAGGCTCCCTCCTTTGTGGGGCATTTGAAAACCTCCCTGGTCTTTCTGGTTGAATCTGTGTTTGAAATTCACTGCTCAACTGAGGGACCTTAAAGATAATTATATGTGTGGGGGACAGAGATGAGGTAGTCAATCAAAAACCACTTTAAACACTATTATTGCACACAGAGTGAGTCCATGCAACTTATTATGTATCTTCTTAAGCACATTTTTACTCCTGAATTTATTTAGGAATGACATAACAAAGGGGTTGAATACTAATCGACTCAAGATATTTCAGCTTTTCTTTTTTTATTAATTTGTAAAGATTTCGAAAATCATAATTCCACTTTTATATTATGGGGTATTGTGTGTAGGCCAGTGACAAAAAACCTAAATCTAATCAATTTTAAATTCAGGCTGTAACACAACAAAATGGGTGTGAATACTTTCTGAAGGTACTGTAAAAGGCACTCTATTTGTGTAATGATACTCCTCACAGGCGTTAGCGTGAGTCAGATCTGTACCGAACAGTGTATGTGTGTGTGTGTGTGTGTGTGTGTGTGTGTGTGGAGAGTGGGCGAGCAAGAGCTAGCTACAGTTGAAGTCGGAAGTTTACATACACCTTAGCCAAATACATTTAAACTCAGTTTTTAACAATTCCTGACATTTAATCCTAGTAAAAATTCCCTCTGTTAGGTCAGTTAAGATCACCACTTTATTTTAAGAATGTGAAATGTCAGAATAACAGTCAAGATAATTATTTATTTCAGCTTTTATTTATTTCATCACATTCCCAGTGGGTCAGAAGTTTACATACACTTAACTTGGGTCAAACGTTTCGGGTAGCCTTCCACAAGTTCCCACAATAAGTTGGGTGAATTTTGGCCCGTTCCTCCTGACAAAGCTTGTGTAAATTAGTCAAGTTTATAGGCCTCCTTCCTCGCACACGCTTTTTCAATTCTGCCCACACATTTTCTATAGGATTGAGGTCAGGGCTTTGTGATGGCCACTCCAATACCTTGACTTTGTTGTCCTTAAGCCATTTTGCCACAACTTTGGAAGTATGCTTGAGGTCATTGTCCATTTGGAAGACCCATTTGCGACCAAGCTTTAACTTCCTGACTGATGTCTTGAGATGTTGCGTCAATATATCCACATAATATTCCTTCCTCATGATGCCATCTATTTTGGGAAGTGCACCAGTCCCTCCTGCAGCAAAGCACCCCCACAGCATGATGCTGCCACCCCCGTGCTTCACGGTTGGGATGATGTTATTCGGCTTGCAATGCACCCCCTTTTTCATCCAAACATAACAATGGTCATTATGGCCAAACAGTTCTAATTTTGTTTCATCAGACCAGAGGACATTTCTCCAAAAAGTAAGATCTTTGTCCCCATGTGCAGTTGCAAACCGTAGTCTGGCTTTTTTATGGCGGTTTTGGAGCAGTGGCTTCTTCCTTGCTGAGCGGCCTTTCAGGTTATGTTGATATAGGACTTGTTTTACTGTGGATATAGATACTTTTGTATCGGTTTCCTCCAGCATCTTCACAAGGTCCTTTGCTGTTGTTCTGGGATTGATTTGTACTTTTCACACCAAAGTACGTTCATCTCTATGAGACAGAACGCGTCTCTTTCCTGAGTGGTATGACCGCTGCGTGGTCCCATGGTGTTTATACTTGCATACTATTGTTTTTACAGATGAACGTGGTACCTTCAGGCATTTAGAAATTGCTCCCAAGGATGAACCAGACTTGTGGAGGTCTAAAAAAGAAATTCTGAGGTCTTGGCTGATTTCTTTTGATTTTCCCATGATGTCAAGCAAAGAGGCACTGAGTTTGAAGGTAGGCCTTGAAATACATCCACAGGTACACCTCCAATTGACTCAAATTATGTCAATTAGCCTATCAGAAGCGTTTAAAGCCATGATATCTTTTTCTGGAATTTTCCAAGCTGTGTAAAGGCACAGTCAACTTAGTGTATTTAAACTTCTGACCCACTGGAATTGTGATACAGTGAATTATAAGTGAAATAATCTGTCTGTAAACAATGACTTGTGTCATGCACAAAGTAGATGTCCTAACCGACTTATAGTTTGTTAACAAGACATTTGTGGAGTGGTTGAAAAACGAGTTTTAATGACTCCAACCTAAGTGTATGTAAACTTCCGACTTCAACTGTAACTGCCTCCCCAGCTAGCGAATATTGTTCCTTGCAAGTTGTGGGAACGTACGTTTTTTGTTTCACAGTGGTTCTGGGAACGTTTTACTATGTTTCCCTGAAAGTTTTCCTGGGAGGTTTTATTAGCGTTCTGAGAAAGGAAATTATAGGTTATTTGAAGGTAATTAAATAACACTCTGAGAACATGTTTCAATGAGACTTTTAATAACACTGCTAGATACGTTTTTTTTAACTCCAAGCTAGAGGTCTTCACGGATCCACCTGTCCCCGAATACCCGAGACCCGATCCAGGACCAGAGTGGGTCCGGATCCAGAATTCTAAATAATGTCACGGGTCTGGGTCGGATCTGATATGATTTTCACGGGTCTCGGGTATGGGTAATTTTAACTGACTTGTCCGGAAGGACCCATACAGATCCGAACGCAACTGCTGTATTAGAGCGCGCGCGCGCGCGCGCGCGCGCGAGAGAGAGAGAGAGAGAGAGAGAGAGAGAGAGAGAGAGAGAGAGAGAGAGAGAGAGAGAGAGAGAGAGAGAGAGAGAGAGAGAGAGAGAGAGAGAGAGAGAGAGAGAGAGAGAGAGAGAGAGAGAGAGAGAGAGTAATTGAGTGGCGCGTGTAGCTTGTTGTTGTTGGCCAATCCTAAGTCATCAAAGCGGCAATACGCTACAGTCATAGAGCCTACGTGTGGGGCAAAAGTTAGGAGATATCTAATCAATGGAAGATGGATTTAAAATGATGGAATTAAAATATGAAGGAGAAAGATAGGCTACAACGACCAAGAGCCAACAGATGGGCTGCTACTTTATATTCTGAATTGAGTTGTTGTTGTTTGTAACTGTGTAGGACAAGAAAATGCATGCAGTCTCAAATAGCCTAGCTAGCTGCTAGCTAGTAAGCTTAACTAGCTTCTCCCAGTGTGATACAGTCAAGACAGGTACTATGTAATCATATTAGACGATAAATAACCTAGCTATGGCAGCTATTATATTATAGCGTGAGTCGGCTTGGTTGGTTGCTGTCTCTCGTCTCTCTCTTCCTCCTCCCTGTTCCCTGTGTCACTCCGTCACACTCACAGTAGTCTACACACAGCACGGCCCCTGCTAGAGCGTCACCTCTATCTACATCCTCTCCCTCGTGTTTTATCAGCTGTACGGAATGGGTCTCTATATAAAAATAATAATAATTATATACAGTGCCTTTGGAAAGTATTCAGACCCCTTGACTTTTTCCACATTTTGTTACGTTACAGCCTTATTCTAAAATTGATTACATAGTTTTTTCCCTCCATCAATCTACACACAATATCCCATAATGACAAAGCAACAACCAAGATTGAAGTCTTTGGCCTGAATGCCAAGCATCACGTGTGGAGGAAACCTGGCACTATCCCTACAGTGAAGCACGGTGGTGACAGCATGGTGATGTTTTTCAGTGGCAGGGACTGGGAGACTAGTCAGGATCGAGGCAAAGATGAACAGAGCAAAGTACAGAGAGGTCCTTGATGAAAACCTGCTCCAGAGTTCTCAGGACCTCAGACTGGGGCGAAGGTTCGCTTCCAACAGGACAACAACCCTAAGCACACAGCCAAGACAACGCAGGAGTGGCTTTGGGACAAGTCACTGAATGTCCTTGAGTGGCCCAGCCAGAGCCCGGACTTGAACCTGATCGAACATCTGAAAATAACTGTGCAGTGACGCTCCCCATCCGACTCATTGCCAAAACCCCGAGGTATCCGTTTAAGATCAGGTGTGGCCAATTAGTCGGCCTGGCCAAAACACTTAACAGGATAGAGTTTTGTTGATGCTGAAAACGGAGTGTATATGTTTTTAAATAACATTCTTAGAATGTTCTCTGAACGTTACTAAAGTTTTCTTGTGGTTTTTATGGAAAGTTTTCTTAACGTTCTCTGAACAATTTGAGAACATGACTTTAAATAGAACCATGAGGAAACCTGTAGGAAATGTTATGCTGAAGTACTGAAATTCCCACAGAAGAACGTTGTTTCTTAACGTTCTCTGAACTATTTGAGAACATTCCCAATGTCAAACCAGTTGGAGAACATTCCTAGATCATTACCAAAATTGAAATTAAATGTAACCATGTTTGAACTTTTGGGAAGCTTTCTGTTAAAGTTTTGAAATACCAAGCAAATAATGTTTTTTTGGTGAAGTTCCTTAAATGTGCTGAGAATGTTCCAAAGCCATTCATCTATCATGCAACATTCCCAGAAAGTTGTGGGAAGGTTGAATGCAAAATAACCATAGGACAACAACGCTCTAACAAAGTTTTAAGAAACATATGGTTCTCAGAACATTCTGTGCTAGCTGGGTTACAACTGTGAAATGTGATGTCATGAGACTGAAGTGACAACATGGAACAGTGTGCTTTCTTTATTGTTGTTCAACAGATTCACAAGACATATTCTGTTTATGGGCAGGCATGGGATGTCTTCCTGTTGATAGCGAGAGTTCTGCTTTTACCGTATCCTATAATCATGGGGTTATTGTAACAACACAGAAGTGTGACCTTTCATGACAATATGATCAGCATATCTCTGCATTTCTACATAATTCTCTTTTCTGATACAGTTTTTATCAACTCCTCCAGTTTAATGTTTAGGCCTGTGTGTTGGCCCATGTGTGTAAAGTTGTGCTATAGTCATCAATGATCTGCCTCACTGTAACTGTGAAAGTACATGTAGGTCTACTTATATACAGTATCATTAACTTAACTCTGCAAAATACCAGCCACCCTTATAGTGAGAGCGACCTTACTTTGTAGATCTATTGTTTGTTATATAATGTATAGTGACATACTGTTTCAAAATAATTAGTCTAGCATTGTGTCTGGATGTTGAAAATGTGAGAATGGGTTTGTTATTGCTCACTGGGGTGTTGGCTGGTTAAATCACTCACAGGATGTAGGTGTGAAAGGATGTGGTGGTGAGAAAGATGAAGCTGCATGGTTGGATGCATGTGGATATGTGCACATGCGTGTATTGATGTGCACACATGTATGTGCGTATCTCCCCATTTCAGTGTTATCCAACACGATGAGGTCTGTAGATTCCTATTTCTCTGTCTTTTTCACCACTCAAGGGCTCAGCTGTAGTTCTTTATCTATCTACCTCTGTGGGAAGAAGATAGACCTTTAGCTAGTCATGCCATCTCTGGGTGATCGCCACACACTTCAATATTTGTTTGTTAATGGATAAGACCTCCATTTTCTATTAACTTATGATATTTACAGTGCATTTACATAAGTATTCAGACCCTTTGTTATGACACTCAAAATTGATTTGGAAAGGCACACACCTGTCTATACAAGGTCCCTCAGTTGACAGTGCATGTCAGAGCAAAAACCAAGCCATGAGGTCAAAGGAATTGTCCGTAGAGCTCCGAGATAGGATTGTGTCCAGGCAAAGATCTGGGGAAGGGTACCAAAACATTTGTGCAGGATTGAAGTTCCACAAGAACACAGTGGCCTCCATGATTCTTAAATGTAAGAAGTTTGGAAGCACCAAGACTCTTCCTAGAGCTGTCCGCCCGGCCAAACTGAACAATTGTGGGAGAAGGGCCTTGGTCAGGGAGGTGACCAATAACTCAATGGTAACTCAGACAGAGCTCGAGAGTTCCTCTGTGGAGATGGGAGAACCTTCCAGAAGGACAACCATCTCTGGAGCACTCCACCAATCATGCCTTTATGGTAGAGTGGCCAGACGGAAGCCACTCCTCAGTAAAATGCACATGACAGCCAGCTTGGAGTTTGCCTAAAGGCACCTAAAGACTCTCAGACCATGAGAAACAAGATTATCTGGTCTGATGAAACCAAGATTGAACTCTTTGGCCTGAATGCCAAGCTTAACGTCTGGAGGAAACCTGCCACCATCCCTACGGTGAAGCATGGTGATGGCAGCATCACGCTGTGGGGAACCTTTTCAGCGACAGGGACTGGGAGACTAATCAGGATCAAGGGAAAGATTAACGGAGCAAAGTAGAGAGAGATCTTTGAGGAAAACCTGCTCCAGAGCGCTCAGGAGCTCAGACTGGGGCGAAGGTTCACCTTCCAACAGGACGATGACCCTAAGCACACAGCCAAGACAACGCATGAGTGACTTCGGGACAAGTCTCTAAATGTCCTGTTGGAAGGAGAGACCTGAAAATAGCTGTGCAGCGACGCTCACCATCCAACCTGACAGAGCTTGAGAGGATCTGCAGAGAAGAATGGGAGAGACTCCCCATATACAGGTGTGCCAAGCTTGTAGCGTCATACCCAAGAAGACTGTAATAGCTGCCAAAGGTGCTTCAACAAAGTACTGAGTAAAGGGTCTGAATACGTATGTAAAAGTGATATTTCTAAAAACATATTTTAGCTTTGTCATTATGGGATATTGTGTGTAGATTGATGAGAGGAAAAAAACAATTTAATCAATTTTAGAATAAGGCTGTAACGTAACAAAATGTGGAAAAAGTCAAAGGGTCTGAATACTTTCTGAATGCACTGTAACTACAATTTGGGGCAGTCTTTTACAGCATTTACATATATAATAAGAAATATGCCCAAATGTTTTAGAGTTGTAATGTTTGTCACCAGCAATCTTTTTTACAGGTCGTTATTGTAAATGAGAATGTGTCCACAATCAACTTATCTAATGAAAGAAAAGCAAATACCAAACACAAACATTACTACTAATAATATGTGCAATCTGTTTATTAGTGTTGCCTGCCTATGATGGCAAAGGAGTTGGATATGAAGCATGACGCACTTCCCTTTTTTACAGGAACGTGCACTCACAACCAGTTTCCTGACCCGCTACAGTACCAATGCATCCATCCCCCAACCATCCCTCTCTGACTCGAGTCTGTGTATTGTCAGAGGTAAGTACTGCTCTGTCTCTTTGCTTTACATTTCATACAGAGATATTTCAATTTGGACTGTTAATGTTCAAAATCGGAATTTCCAGATTGATAAAGATTCAGCCTAACATGTATAATTGTTATTTGTTGCAATATGGGATAACATTGTCTCAGACAATAGCGATAATATTCAGATATATTCTATTCTACATTGTAAGTATAGAATCAAGGCACTCGTTCAGATGGGTACCTGTGCTTTTTACTTTTGCCAAAGCTTGTGCTTTGGCTATGTAGTTTGTATAAGGTTAGAGTGCCACTTCACTTGCACGTGGAGGGAGATTCATTGTGCAAGAGCCAAGATGCACTGTTGGAATTTCGTACACTTTTGGAATTTCACATTTCGTATGGCACTGGAAATTTGTTCTATAGTATATAGAAAGCGCCAGCAGAGGAAACCCATGAGAAGTTTTGGCACGTCTATTGTGACACAAGAAGCCCCCGAAACAGTCACATTTGGTTTGCGGTTATTTTTTTTTATTTTTATTTTTTTTAATTTTTTTTAATTTATCCCCTCACTATGTGTGGGTGAAAGTGTTTTTTATTCCTCATTGTGTATGGTAGTGTTGTAGAATGTTACAAGAGGAAGTTCACTCCAGAGTCAAAAAGCATATAAATTGTCACCACAACAATTGGCAAATATCACACTCAGTGCAAATAAATATAGATTTGATAGACAATATTTTTTATACCAACATCTATAACACATTATATAGTTCATATTTGCACAGGACTAGTATTACTAGAGAATTATAATTATTACCCCAGCATATCTGTTTATAACTGCCCCATGTAATACGAGGGGATAGCCTAATATTGGCTTTCAGTTAAAAAAAAACATACAGCAGGCCAAAAACCCTTGAAATGTACAGTTTTAGTTTTTTGTCCCCATGTTGGGGAATAAGACATTTCAAAGTCTAGGTTTAAAATAGAATATGTCACCAATTACTGTTCCAAAAAGATAAAACAAAGATTCTGATCTTTTACCTAATGGTGGCACATAAACATGCACATATTCCCATAGGAACACAGACATTTTAAAAGCACAGGGCTTGTGCAATATGTTTTCGTCTTACAGGAATGATATACATATGAGGAGGAAGCTGAAGTCTCTACCTATCCATTGATGTACAGTAAATATAACCCCTGTCTGAATCCCAGTTTGTCCACGAGATAGCAGTAGGAGATCACATGACGTCTCTTGGCCACTTGAAACCAGTTGCATCTGGTTTGGTTAGTGAGTCACTGTGCCAAAATGGCTAAATTGATTTTCAAACCTGACATCTTAAAACGACCTTAGCAATCAGGGCTTTCAAGTTATGGAGTAGAACAAATTAAAATAAGACACAGACAGGTGAGGAAACTTCAAACTTATTTTCCCATTCACTTTTCCTATTGTAAACGATGAGCTAGATCAACGGCGCATGTGGAGGACGCATCCAAGGTAATGTGGATGGAGCAGTAAGATTTGAGTTGTGACATGCTATATCACATTACACGTTAGCTTGATGTATTTAGCTAGTACAGTATCACTCTCCTTTCATCTGTGGTATCATATCTAGCCTGGCTCGCTAGCATTATAAAATAATGTTGTATAACCAAAAGTAGCTACCAAACTCGCCAGACCCGGTAGCTTGTCCAAAACAACCACTGAGAGTTTAACATGTTTTAATTCATTGGCACAATAGTCTGCCAAATCTTGTTTTGAAACAGGTTCAGATCCCACGTTCAGATCCCACGTGACACTACAGACAGGACCATGCTACCTTTTTACATGAATCTAAATGTCTGTCTGATCATAGGTTGTCTGTGTGAAGTCATTGTTACCATGGCATGGAGTTCCAATAGCACCAAACTGGACAACACCACCTTGTCCCTGTTCCAGAACGTGACAGCTAGCACAGCCATCTCCATTGTCTACATTGTGGTCACCATCATCAACCTGATAGGAAACAGCCTCTCCATGTGGCTCCTCCTCTTCCATACCTCTCCCAAAACTCCCTCCATCATCTTCATGATCAACCTGACCGTGACTGACCTGACCTTGGGCCTCGTCCTGCCCTTCCAGATCATGTATCAGATGCAGGGATATAACTGGAGCCTGGGCCCGGGCATGTGCAGGTATTCTTGTTTATTCTTTTGACTATCATTTATTTATCCTGATCAGTACCATTGAGGTAGATGTGCCTTTTACAAGCCCTGGAAAAGAGCCAACAACTTTCTTTCATCACAGATTAATAATGATTAATTATCTTCCACAGGCTCTTGACCCTGGTGTTCTTTGCCAACATGTACTGCTCAATTCTAACTATGACCGCCATCAGTGGAGACCGCTACCTGGGCATCTGCCGGCCCATGCTCTTCTGTGAGACCAGGGAAAGGAAGTCATTCGCTGTGATTGTCTGCTTTGCCATGTGGACAGTCGTCCTATTGGTCCTGTACCCACTCTCTATAACTGACCTGACATTCCACGTTCCAGAACTCAGGATTACCACCTGCTTCGACGTTCTGAAGAGGGACATGCTTCCATCCATGGTGGCCTGGGCTGCCTTCCTCCTTGCCCTGTTTGTCATCCTCTTCCTTATCCCGTTCTGCATCACTGTTTTCTGCTACGTCAGCATCATCCGTAAACTGGCCCGAGACTCCAAGACCAAACAGAAGGAGAAGGCTATAGGTCTCGCCGTCACCGTCCTAACGGTCTTCACGCTCTGCTTCACTCCCAACAACATCCTCCTTCTGGCTCACACCATCCGGAGGCTCTTCTATGGGGAGTCCTTCTACATGGCCTACAAGCTGACTCTCTCCCTCAGTTGCTTCAACAGCTGCCTGGACCCCTTCATCTACTATTTTGCCTCTAGGGAGTTCCGTAAGAAGTTGAGGCAGATGCTAAGGCTGAGAACACTGAGCAGTCTGGACACGGGGAAGACAGACCTGCACAGAGAGAGCCTGTACTCTGCCCAGTATGTGTCTGAGGGACAGGGTGGAGAGAACGGCAGAGTGTCTGTTAAACAACACTGTTAAAAAACAGATAGAGAGGGCCTCCCGAGTGGTGCAGCATTCTAAGACACTGCATCGCAGTGTTAGAGGCGTCACTACAGACCCGGGTTTGATCCCAGGTTGTGTCGCAGCCGGCCATGATTGGGAGACCCACGAGGCGGCGCACAATTGGCCCAGCGTCGTCCGGGTTTGGCCGGCATGTCCTTGTCCCATCACTCTCTAGCGACTCCTTGTGGCGGCCCGGGCGCATGCACGCTGACTCGTGTTGCCAGTTGTACGGTGTTTCCTCTGACACATTGGTGCGGCTGGCTTCAGGGTTAAGCGAGCAGTGTGTCAAGAAGCAGTGCGGCTTGGCAGGGTCGTGCTTCGGAGGACGCATGGCTCTCGACCTTCGCCTCCCCCGAGTCCGCAACGGGAGTTGCAGCGATGGGACAAGTCTGTAACTACCAATTGGGGTAAAAAGTCAAAAACAAATAACAAAAACATTGAGAGATGGCAGATGACAACCAATATGACATTTTGTAATATCCCCTGTTCAAATAATTTCACAGGAATGTTTTTGTGTGCTGTATATAGACCCACTAACAAACCAGGGCAGATGGTTCTTCACAAAGTTAGTAAAATAGGGTTATTTATTTTGTGAAGGACTGTTGCAACTTGCCTAAAGATAGGAATTAGATAGTGTGGCTGAGTGAGAGCTAGGCTCCTTTTACCACGAATGTGATCTCTGCCTCCTGCCAATTCGGGCGCATTCATTGTTTCATTGTGTAAATTATTAAGTCTACCCACTGGGGTAATTTCAACGAAATTACATTGAACCAACGTGGAATAGACATTGAATTGACTTCTCTGCCCAGTGGGTACCTTTGTTAAATGTTTATCCATTCCCTGCTAATTATATCACCAGTAATGAATTTTATGTTAATCTCCGTCATCTAGAACGTTAGAGTTTGTTTAAATTGCTAAATTCTATTCATTCATGAAATAAATATGAATTTACCGTTCTCATTCTCTGAGAGTTTGATGTAATTTTCCCTAATGTCTTTTGTTTGGAGCGCTCCATAAAAAAATATATTTAAAAAATTATAATAATTGCACTTGTCTAGCACTGACTTAGCTCATAACCTTCTTATTTAGGAATTTATTTTTTACTATGACTGTGATATGTGGTTGTCCCATCTAGCTATCTTAAGATAAATGCAGTGTAAGTCGCTCTGGATATGAGTGTCTGCTAAATGATTAAAATATAAATGTAAAAATGTCTAACCTAGCTACCGTAAAATGAATGCACTAACTGTAAATCACTCTGGATAAAAGTGTCTGCTAAATGAGTAAAATGTAAACATCTGAGCATGCATAGAAAGAGGCCTATATGGCATGTGCGCTACAATTGGGGTCAGTACTGTGAGTTGAAAGACAATTTTGAAAAGTGTTCAATTTAGGAACTGTGATAAAATGTTAAGATTAAGTCTTATTTAGATGCATTTACCAATGTAATGATGGATATGGAAAGTGCATATGTATCGGTTTGAGGTCCTGTGATTCAGATTTGTTTTGGTTTCTTCGTTTTGGTTTCTTGGCATGGACACACGGATAGCGTTTGCCGGCCGAGAGTTCCAGCAGTAATTTGCAAACCTAGTGCGAAACGATTGATCCAGATGATTGATCCAGATTATTAGAAAAATTATAGGCCCATCTCAAACCTCCCTTTTCTTTAAAAGATTCTAGAGCAGTTTTCCTTCTTCCAACAGCACCATCATGAGGTGAAACACAACAATACTCTACAGCCCTCAAACTCAACTCTGGAGCTCGAAGCCAGTTCCACTGCATTTTTTTATTGTTCCCCTCTAATCAGGGACTGATTTATACCTGGGACACCAGGTGGGTGCAATTAATTATCAGGAAGAACAGAAAACCAGCAGGCTCCGGACCTCATAGGGTAAGAGTTGAATACCCATGATCTACAGGTTAACTAGACTCCCATCCATGAGAATGTGTGCCAAATTCCATAACTCTGAGTCAAACAGATCAAGATAGCGCCACCATGTGGTTGATATGAATGTTTTAGCATATGTTGAGTCTTGACAGTGTTCTGAATATTTATCAAGATTTGTTACAATATGAATAACCATGTCTGATTTATATGCATTTATGTGCCAGGTTGATTTGCTTGATATTTTCTATTACATGGCACCTTCACTGTTGGATCACCATGAAATACCTGTAAATAAAGTCTACACCTTGAGCACTTGACTTCAGCTGATTTCCTTCCATTACGTCTGCTACAGTTGTCTATTTTACAAATAGAAAAAAATAAAATGAATTAAAAGTCACTACCAAAGAAACATGGAAATAAATTATGAAGAGGGTTTCCATAGGACGTGTTAGAAATCAAATTAAGCCCTATACTATGTTAAATATAAAATTGGTCTGTAGCTTTAACAGTACAAGAGCAGTTTTTAAAATGGTATTATATGGTTGCCTTTGACACCCATATGAAAATGACAAATATGTTTTGTAATTTATAATTAAGCTTCAGACAACCAACTCATTACCACCTGTCATTATACAAGACACATTTCCACCTGACACTATATATCAATGAAATTACAAAGGAATAGAAACATACTTTTTTTGTATTTTCTTCCGTTCAGTGACGACCCAGAGCAACTAGCCCTAATGCCTTGGTAATAACAGCTCCTGCACACCCCATCTCTACTACAACATTTTGACTTTTCTGTTTTTTTAGGGTATCTGACCGGTCTACGTCGCTCCTCCTGCTTTTGTTCTGTTAATATAATTCCACTGGATGGCGCTGTCACATCAGGGTCCTGGCACTGCTCATTGACAGCTGCTATTTGAAATTCTCACACTTCTGGTAAGAAAATTACATTTTATCTGGACAGGTTTTCAGACTTTCATTACGGAACGTGTTATACTCATGTTTTCCTGCAATAGTCAGTATTTCAGTCAGCTGTTCAGCCCTATGTGAGATCGATGTTGTTGTTTGAGCACGTTATTGTCAAAACATCGAGATAGAAACGAGATGAGAAACGTTAGGTAGGCCTACTACACTATTAAAATGTTATGCCACCGTCAAAATACATTTACTGTAGAAGTAGCCAGCCCATGAGATTCGTATCGGAATGAACTAGCGAAACGTGGGGGATGGGAACTGAGAGACTGGAGGAAGCAGTCACAGCAGAGGGGAAGAGGCGAAGCAAGAGGGATAACTGGGCACAAAATCTGTCTTCTCCAGCAAGTGGCGTTCTGTATTTTTTTCGCTCACCAAGCGAGGAGTTTTTGTATCGAGGTCAATGAGAGTGTCGAATTTGGTTAACAAAATGCGTAATGGCTTATTTGCTATGTGTGGCTTATTTGATCGAATTTACGTTTTTTAATGATGAAGTTGTTACGAATGTACTGATATAAGTAGGACACGTGAAATCCCGTCAACTTTGAGAAAAAACACTTTATAGCGGAGTTGTGCCTGGTCGTCACTAGTTACCACAGCCACAAAGTCATAAACCCAGCCTATTTCTAAAATGTATCTTCTTCAATTGTGATTTAAACCTAACCTTAACCGCACTGCTAACACTATGCCTAACTTTAACGTTAAATTAAGACCAAAAAGGCATTTATTTTCATGAATTTGTACGATAATAGCCAACCATTGGAAATAGGCGGGGTTTATGACCTTGCGGCTGTGGTAACTAGTGGAAACCGTTGTACATGCGTATCTGCCCTCTCATTGGCTAGAATGGTCCCACCTGATCTTGCTTCTTCCCGGCTGCCTTCCATTTTTGAAGACGTTTATTTTCATTGTTGGAGTGGCCAATGGAGTATCTGGTCAATAAAATGGATAATCGTTGGTCACAGCCCCTTTACCACGGTCTTCACTAGTTACCACAGCCGCAAGGTCATAAACCCCGCCTATTTCTACAATGTATCTTTTTACAATCTGCTTTAACCTAACTGCACTGCTAACTTCATGCCACAAGGTCATAAACCCCGCCTATTTCTACAATGTATCTTTTTACAATCTGCTTTAACCTAACTGCCCTGCTAACTTCATGCCTAATCCTAACCAAAAAGCGATTTTGACTTTGTGGCTGTGGTAAGTAGTGATAAACCTTTAGCACAAGTATTTTACACGAAATTCTGAGTGATTCTCGAAGCATCCATTCAAACTGCGTGCTTTATGATCACTGCCAGATAGATAGCCAATGACGAGTTGAAGTGGGCATGTTGTTGTTGTTTTTTATCAGGAAGTCTATATCGTCTGGCGGTAATACAATAGTAATTGTCAGATGAATTTGTATTCATGCTCCGCTATCGCGTCGGGCCGAACAACGCCATTTACCTGTGACTGTATTCATGATACTGCACTGCCTCTTGTGCCTTATTGCTTAAATAATTGCCTGGAAGTAGATGTATTTATATTAATGTTGCATGACTAAATGCACTATAGGCCTAGTATAATGAGCATTATGTAATGATTACAATTTCAGATGATATGATAGTTGTTCTGTTCTAAGGCCCGGTTTCCAAATAGCGATGGAATTTATATTAGGTTTACGAGTGTTTTAACGATGCATCTTTTATACAACGGCGGAAGATGTAACATGCGTTTCCCAAAAACACCACTCCAGAGAGAACGTACATGCATTGTTGAGGCATAGGTCGATACTCTACTGTGTAGCACCGACAACAGGTGTTGTCTTTTCACACATGTACACACACACAGCTGTGACTCCTGGGAGATGACAGCATGGGTACTAATTAGCCTATTTAAAGATGTGACAGCCAGCAAGGTGCAGAAAACCAGAATACACACTAAGCGATTGTTCAGTAGAGCACTATGATCAGAATGTTGCAGATACAGTTGAAACTGATTTTAAATAGGTAAAGTGCAAACTCATTTTAAGTTCATGTCTAGTTCACAAGTCCCAGTCAAATAACAAACACACTCATTGTTCTTGCTCCCGATATCTGCAAGGTCTTGTTTAGTGCACACATTCAAGACAGCCCCAAGCCATTTTTCAGGAGTCAGCTGTATCTGGTAGAAAAACACAGATTTGTGACTTCACTCTCCATTTTACATTATCTCACGTTTTTCTGTGCTTTTCTATGCTTTACCATGTCTATCTGCAATGTTCTGAATGTTTCACCCACCTAAACTAGTTCTAGTAGCAGCCCAGGGACAGGTATAGAGTGCTGTGAAAAGTATTTGCCCCCTTTCTAATTTTCTCTACTTTTGCATATTTCTGATACTGAATGTTATCAGATCTTCAACCAAAACACAATATTAGATAAAGGGAACCTTAGTGAACAAATAACACAACAATGACATACTTATTTCATTTATTTCATAAACAAAGTTATTTCGTCCAGAAAGTTGACTCAAGTTTGCCAAAAAGCACCTGGAAGCACCTGGATGATCATCAAGAATGTTCTCTGGATAGATGATTCAAAAGTATAACTTTTTGGATGACATGGGTCCCATTATGCCTGGCGAAAACCAAACACTGCATTCCACAGTAAGAACCGCATACCAACAGTCAAGCATGGTGGTGGTAGTGTGATGCTTTGCTGCCTCAGGTCCTGGATGACTTGCCTTAATAGAAGGAATCATGAATTCTGCTCTGTATCAAATAATTCTACAGCAGAATGTCAGGCCATCCGTCTGTGAGCTGAAGTGCAGTTGGGTCATGCAGCAAGACATTGATCCAAAACACACAATCAAGTCTACATGAAAAGGGCTAAAAAGCAACACATTTGAATGTTTTGGAATGGCCTAGTCAAAGTCCAGACATAATCCCAATTGAGATGTTGTGGCTGGACTTGAAACGAGCGGTTCATGCTTGAAACCCCACAAATGTTGCTGAGTTAAAGCAGTTCTGCATGCAAGAGTGGGCCAAAATTCCTCCACAGTGATGTAAGAGACTGATCAACAACTACAGGATGCATTTGGTTGCAGTCATTGCAGCTAAAGGTGGCACAATCAGTTATTGAGTGTAAGGGGGCAATTTTTTCACACAGGGTAATTGGGTGTTGCACAACTTTGTTAATGAAATAAATAAAATAAGTATCCTTTTTTTTTTTTTTTTTTGTAGACTCAGGCCTCACTCTCTATTCAACTACTGCTATTAAAGCTGGTTAATAATATGCTATTATTTGCATCCCTAAATAAGTCATTGCCCCCTTAAGAGCAATTGCCTGACAGCATTGACATGCTCTTGCCGGTAAAACAATTATAATATATGGTATGCACTGCAAGCCTATGGTGTAGTTGTACAGATCTGGCACATCTGAGGATTTATTGTGATGCAGTATGTTTTTTTCTGCATGTCTCCCTTTTCAACAGCAACTCTGAAACCACTGGACACATCTATACTCATAGCTCCACACTGAAACACACACCACCTCCCCCAGCTCCTGTGGGCAGATGATGTGAAGAGAGATGATAGCAGAACCTACAGTCACCTCCAGGTCCTCAGTACAGAAGTAAAAAACATGATTCTTTGACATTATAACACAATTTATGAAAAAGTGGTAACCTTCCACTCTCTGAAACCTCTTAATCAAGCTGATTATGGAAAGATAGTAGCCAGAGTGCCTGACTGTTTCTGTTATCAACAATGCAAATTCTTTGCCTTAGCAAATAAGACAACAAATTGTCTAAAGCAGAAGCAAACTTGCACTCAGGCTAATGCTATTGTCGTAGCAGTAATGTAATCTCTTATGCCGGGATTCAGTCAGTTACATATATGCCTAGTAGCTTTCCAGATGTGCACTCAGTTGCACAACAGCAATAGATGGAATAGTCAGGGAGTTGACGATGGGCGGTTCCAGAGAGGAGCTTGATAGTGCTGAAGCCCCCGTATGTACACCATAGATTGTAAGCAACCCCTAAACTACCAAAGTAAAGAATTACTGGTGCCCCACTAGAGTTGACACCTGATATCGAAATTGTTAGATTGCATGCACTTGAAGAATTTTCTGAACGATCATGCGATGATGGGACATGCCATACTCTTTTTGACCAGACAGCATCAGATATATGGGACAGAGGGGTACTGTTTCACTCGCTCGGCTGCTTTATCTGAGATTGATGCGTCTTTCTGTCGGCCGCGCGTCTCTGTCAAATAAATTCTCAATATTTACATATTTTATTTAGACGGGCAAGGAAGTACGGTAGGGCGGGCCAGGCCCCCTAAGGCTGCCGTTACAAGACGCAACTTACACGCAATTTTAGTTGCTTGCAACTGAGTTTGCTTCTTGATTGCTTCATGAAACACCCCCCTGCAACTAATAAACAAGTCATCTGCAACTTGGTTGTATCCAGTTGAAATGTTCAACTTTGTGCAACTAGTTGCAAGCAAAGCCAATCAAAACAAACACTTTTGTCACATGATCCATTCGAAGGTTCGGAATTCTGACCCAGTTGTCATGTCAACACAGCTGTCAGTGCTGTGAAGCACAACCTGTGATCAGGGTTGAGAGAATAGAGACTAGCACAACAGGAGATGTATACGAATTATTGTACATGGTGAACCCAAACCTCTCCCTGACCAGTTTCAACTGAAATGGTCCACCATGAACTGTGCTAGCTAGCTTAGCTAGTTTGTTGCTAGCTTGTTGCTAGCTCATTGCTACAGTAGCTAGTTGTGTTGGTGTTTGCAATGTCCTATTGGCTAGCTAGCTAAATTGTACAGGCTGCATTTCTTCTATATCTATGCTGTTACAATAAGCAAACAGTTGGATAAACAAATAATTTGTGAAACCACAATGTAATGCAGCAGATGGCATAGGGTGAGTTTAGAATTTTCAAACAAGCAGCTTTAATTTGATTTGCTGTTGCATGCAATTTTAATCTCGTTTGAGTTGCTTCAAGGAACAGCAAAGTTGCTTGAGCGATGATGTCACTTGCAACTAAAATTGTGTGAAAGTTACTTTGTGTAACTCCAGCCTAAAGGCATCAGCATGCTTCGGTTCGGCTGGCTAGGCGAACCGAACGATTGTGCTCGCATACTCCCTTAAAAGACCTTCACTTGAAAAATTTGGCAATAGTACCGTTTGTCATCTTGAGACGCCATAGTCAGAATTAATCTAAGATAACTCCAGATATCTGTCATTCATTTTGATGTTTTTGCAGAGGAGATCTTAGTCATGCAATTTTACATCTAACTAAGATGTTTGGTGCAGTATTTCTCAAGTAAAAAATTTGCATGAAAATGAGTCATCTCTTGTTGAATGACAACAAACACTTCATTGAAGAATCCCTACTTTGGTACCAATCACCGACGAAGGGACGTAGACTTCAGTTACCGACTTCGGCTTGCCTCGAGAAACCATTTTGTGCGCACGAACAGCCGGAAAAACCCTTGCTGAAGACCAAAACGAACAGAAACGTCACAAAATGTCGTTATAATAAATGCACGAACTGTTCCGAACTGTTTTGGATGGGAAGCATGCGGACGCCTTAAGGCCCGCCCATAACGCCGGTCCTCACTATGCAGAAAATCCACTAGATGCAATTGATTAAATACAGGCCTAGGTTAATCATCTTATGAATAATGTCCTGTGTGGTAGTTGTCCATCAGTATCATCTGTGATTTCCCAGTGAGAACTTGGCTGTGGACGCAAACTCCTCTGAAGCTGTCAATCACACAGTGGGCGGAGCCCGGAATGAGAACAGACAGAAGAGTTTGGTGGGTGCTGGGCATTTACATATTCCAATCTCACTTCTGGTCATGTAGAATTTCACTGCTGGTCATTTACACATTGTAGAATTTCACTGCTGGTCATTTACATATAATAGGATCCACAGGAGACTGGTGAGGGGAGGACAGGCTCATAATAATAGCTGGAATGGAGTAAATGGAATGGTATCAAAAACTCAGGTCCAGACATTATTATGAGCCTGTCCTCCCCAATTAAGCTGCCACCGGCCGCCTGTGATAGGATCTACAATGGCACAGAGAAATATTACACAGGCCCACTTTACAGCCTACAACCAGGATGGTTCTGTGATTTGATTGGGGAACACAGTGGTGGACACTTTCTAATTCAGTAAACATACTCAGGTGTCATTAAAACCTATTTTAATGATAATCAGTTAAGGATATCAAAAATAGTTTAGTAAAGACTATGTAGACTTTGTATATAAACTTTGGGTACTCAGCCAAGAATGTTCCAGAAACATCAACGGTCTGTACAGTAACAGTCTATGTTCCTGTTTGTGGGTGTGTCGGTCTCCCTGTATTTAACCCTTCAGAGAGGGAAGAGGAGGGCACGGGAGGGCTCTGAGAATGCCAAGCGCAGACACACCAAGGTGACCAATGGCAGTCTGGGTCGGGCACAGAACGGACACCTCAAACACGGGGACATTGAGGCCGTCACACTGTTCGAGGTGGTCACCATGGGCAGGAGTGCCATGCAGGTACGAGTAAACCCACTGGGCACAGACTGGTTGAATCAACGTTGTTTCCATGTAATTTCAATGAAATTACGTTGAACTAATGTGGAATAGACGTTGAATTTACGTCTGTGCCCAGTGGGAAGCATCTATTTTTAGTCATAATAATCCCTCCAACAATGCTGTATGATCTTTTGGACTTGATCTTGTATCTGACACCTTTGTTTCTACATGTAAAGTGGGAGAGTTTGTCTATCTGTCTCTGTCTGTCTTCCCTGCAGGCTGTAGTTGATGATTGGATTGAGGCGTACATCACAGACAGAGACTCTGCCCTCCTGGACCTCATCAGCTTCTTCATCCAGTGCTCTGGTTGCAAAGGCAAGCAGGCACCTGCGTGCGCACACACAAAAAACACCCAACCCTCCCCCACACCCACCAAATGCATACATGATTAGAAGAAGTTAACTATAAGGGAATAAGTCATGTAATGTAGTATGAGGTATTTGAATACAGGTTGTTACATACTGTAGTACTTGTCACCTTCTCCAGGTTTGGTGACAGCTGAGATGTTCCAAAGCAGACAGGATGATGTCATGAGCAAGATGGTGGAGGAATTGGATGAGGTGTGAGTCTGTCAGTCATTGTGGCCTCCTCTCTGTCTACCATCTATATTTGAAGAGTTTCGTTGCAAAACGCAATACTCACCAATTTTTCAACAACAAAAAACATCTGAAATGTTTATGGGTACCTGTGTGTAAAATATTACTGTTCTCAGAATATTTATAACGCTATATAATAATTGTTAATCTGTTTATATATCCATCGTTTAGCTGGAATGGAATGTCCGAATCCTACATAAAGATCTCATTACTGTATAGATTTATATATATATATATATATATATATAACATTGTATAAGGGACTGATTTGAAATTTACAGAATGGTTGCCTGGAGGAAAATGGGGGAGAGTCATGCTTTTTCAATTGTAGTCAAGGGAAGGGTTTAGTATAAAAAAGAAAAAAGAATTAGTCCAGGGGAGGGTCATGTTTCTCAGTGATTTAGAATTAGTTGCTTATTAGGCTACATATCAGTGTGTGCCTGATGCCGCTCCTCATCTCTGATTCTCTACTGGGCGCACAATATTAATTGCGCCTATAGATTATTTAGTATGGTCTGAATAAATTTTTCCATAGTCTATAGGCTACAAAGTGCATGCTCGGAGAAGCACAGAGCAAAGTTGTATTTCTAAGAGAGCTGCTGGGAGGGTGTAAATAAAACTAGGCTGCATTACACACTATATTCCAACCCTGAGCCCCGGCCTGCTCTGCTCTGCTCTTGCTGGTCAAAAACCTTTTTGTGTGCTGCTTAACCATTGGCTGTGCTGTGTAGGGCTACGGTGGCAGTTCAGGAGGAGTCAAAGGTTTCTTCCTAATTTTTTGGAACTTGAAGCAGCAGCCGCTGCACAATCAATCAGAAAGGGACAGCTCATGGTGCTAAAGTAGAAAAATTAGAGTAGGAATAATTCATTTAAACCGTCTTTTATTTTAATTTGACTTTACTATCAACAAGAGGACTTTGTGTTGGAGCCTATTTATTCCTATTTAAGAAATAAGAGCTAGGCCTACCTGTTTGACAGTTGAAATTAGGCTATAGGCTGCTATATCCATAGATGTATTAGTCAATTCCTCCACCCACCATGCACTCTTTAAATAGCCTATATGTCAGTGAAGGGCTGTTAAGTTAAAACCAAGATTCTAATTGAGGGGGTACGAGAGGGTATGCCATAGGCCTACTTTTAATTAAAGAAAATGGCAAAAAGAACAAGCCTACCCCTTGTTAGCTTTTGAAGAAAATAAAACTGATCCGATTATATAAAGGGATCTATAACAGTGCTTTGGTCCGTGATGCTTTATGCTAGAAACAAGCTGTAAAATACACGTTAAAGACGTGACTCCGATGCATATGGGGATATCATTGTTTCATTTCTTTGACACTCCGAGGCTGACTTTGATTGGGAAGTAATCTAATTCTGTCATTATCAATTGATGAAGCTATTCACTTTATGTACAATAGAATATGTTTAAACCCAGACAGCTTTTAGGGAAACACTTGTGACCTTCTCTCGTTGGGTTAAGCCACGGAAGAAGAGTAGCTAGCAGTTAAAGCATACATTTTTTTCTGCGTCGGTAGGCCTACTCTGTCTGGGGTGGAAAGGTAGGCCTAACTTTTGAAAGTACCATGCTCAGATTTAATTATTTGCAAACAGGGACTGTTTCGTTGCAAACAAGACACACTGATTTGGCATAAGATGAACACATAAGCCCTATCTCTCTGTCTATTCTAAGCCGTTAATTTTGGTGACATAGAATTGCATGAAATGTTTATAAAATGCAATTATTTTCTCAGACCTGCAATTACAATGATAGATTCATGCAATGATTTTACTTTAAAGGAGATCTTTCCACCCCTACTCTTGCCCATGGTGGTCTGCGAACCCACAACCTTCTGACATGCAGCCCTGTGCGCTATCAAAAAATAACAGTTTCTAAAACTGCGTATCTAAGGCTCTGGTCTGTCCAAGATGTGAGGGTATTGTTCTCGGTAGACATGTTCTCTGCTATCCACTTTGTTTAAATTATTATTTTGTGTATAGGGGAGAGTCACTTGTTTTTTTTTCAAGCTTTCAGGGAGGGTTTAGGTAAAATATATTTTGCTGAAGGGAGGGCCATCCATTTCTATTTCAGAGAGGTCTGATTTTCTCCATGTAACCCTTATTATAAATAATGTTCACTCCCTAATTTGTACAGTTCTTGTTATGAAAAAATGTATTTGTCACATTTGACTGTGTAAACCGTAGCAGTGCTTCAAGATTAAGGCGGATCTACACCGTTTTGCAACAACATTATTATTTATTTCTCTTAAATTAACTCTGTTGTTAAATAATTTTGTGTCTGTGTGTCAGGATTCGGGGCTGCAGTATAAGAAATTCCTGGCCTTTCCCTGGATCCTCACAGTCACGTGGCCCATGGACATGGTCAGTTTCTGATACATATTAACATTTTAGAAATGAAAGCGTATCTAGTTCCCCCTTTGCATGTTAAGTCCTGCAGTTCAAGTTTTCGTAGAGCTACCAATATTCACTCACTTTGTCTCTGTCTCTCTCTGTGTGTCTGTCTGTGTAGGACAGTGGGGAATATCCTCTCACCATGTCTGGTCCATACTGGCGGCGGTTCCGTGGTGAGTTCTGTGAGTTTGTGTCGGTGTTGGTAACCCAGTGTCAATACAATGTGATCTTTGACAGCTACCTCATGGACACACTCATCTCTCTGCTCACCGAGCTGTCCGACTCCCGCGTACGAGCCTTCAGACACACCTGCACATTGGCAGGTAACAAAAACACACACACACACACTGGCAGGTCACACACGTACGCGCACACACACACCCCTGCACTCTGGCAGATGTCACACACGCATGGCAAAACACCTCTAAAGATGCCCAAGGCACTTGTGTGTGTGTGTGTAAAATATCAAATGGCTTTATTGTTCACGTCTGAAGTGTAAAACTACTAATGACTCAATAATTCATGCCTTCTGGGAAAGTTATGGTCGGAGTTGGAAAGATGGGTGTCAGAAGTATTACAATGTAAATGTACTTTTAATTCGTCTGTCTGCATATTTCAAGATAGTCATATGAGGGTGCAGTGAGATACCCGATGGGTTGGACAATACTTTTCTCATCAGTCATTTAAAAATAAAACATATACTTAAACTGGAAATGTACAATAGAGCGAGGAGTTGCAGCTGTAGCAACCTCCACCAGGATATTGAATGTGTATGACCTCCTCCTGTTGTGACCCCCATAGCGATGAAGTTGCTAAGCTCTCTGATTGGAGTAGCCCTTAGTCTGAGTGTGAGTGTTGAGAACAGCCAGAGACTGGGCGAGGTGGAGAGAACCAAGACATCAGGAAGACGCAACTCACCAAGACTGGAGAGAATACACAGAAAGACCACAGAGGTGAGGCTGTGTGTGTGTGTGCGTGTGTCAGTGCAGGTGTGTGTGTGTTATGTCAACACCACATTTTACAAGTAACTTCTTCAGCTGCAGGATAGAAGGGTGGAGATAGAAAACATGATGGATGCCATATTCAAAGGAGTCTTCCTGAAGAGATACCGGTAAGCACCCTATTTACTCTACTCACCGTATTTGTGTTTTTCAGTGTTTGAGTCAGACCTGGATTTAAATAATATTTATTGTATTACTTTCAAATACATTTTCGAAATAAGTATTTAGACAATTGAAGTTGACTATTGAAATGTTTTTGGAAATACATTTGGAAAGTATTGGCATGTAGTACATCTACTTGTAATAAAAGTAATTGTTTACATTTTGTCCTCCGTAGGGATGTGCTCCCAGAGATCCGGTCCATGTGTATGGAGGAGCTGGCTGTATGGATGAAACTTTACAGTCCAGTGTTTCTGACCGACAGCTACCTCAAATACATGGGCTGGATGATGCATGACAAGGTAAACAACAACAACCACCACAACAACAACAAAAACATGTAGCCTGCACAAAGACACATTTAGTTAGGAGTCTTGGTTAATTAACTTTAGCTTAACCATCTTTACTTGCAGAAACAAAAATGCTTGTTGAAGTTTTAAGTCAGTGTATCCTGTTGTGTAATTTTGTTTCATTAGAACACATTATTTTGTTGTCACAGTTGCAGAATCTAACCATATGTTGCAGATGTTAGCTGACGTCACCCTCCCTGAGCTCTAAAGTTCGCTGTCGCTCAAGGAGTGACAGGATAGCTTCTTGGTTTGTCAGTTAGCACATTTGACTTCGAGTGACGATGTGTTGTGCAGAGGATGCCGGGATCATGTCCTGGCTGAGGAGGACAAGGACAGAATTCACTCTGTTACACATAAACACCATTTTTCACTGTACACACACACACTCTCCTTCCCCCCCTTAGCTGCCTGACGTGCGTCTGAAGTGTGTGTTGGGGCTACAGGGTCTGTACGGAGACCCGCTCCTCCTGCCCAAACTAGACCTCTTCAACAGCCGCTTCAAGGTACAGTGACCCAGTATGTGAGTGTATGTGCGTGCTTGCCAGTGTGTGTATAATAATAATAATAATATGCCATTTAGCAGACGCTTTTATCCAAAGCGACTTACAGTCATGCGTGCATACATTTTTAGGTATGGGTGGTTCCGGGGATCTAACCCACTACCCTGGTGTTACAAGCACCATGCTCGATCCCCGGAGGGCACCTTGGATTTGATACCAGCAACCCTCCGATTGCAAGCTCACTTGCCGACAGTTCTATATCATGGAGCTCCGCCCCATAGGGGAGCTCTGCTCCTATTGGTGTACCCCGCTGCCTAGGCAGTGAACAGCCTGAGACAAAATTATGCACACACCTGCAGCCAATAGGAGTACAGGTGTCCCTATAAGAGGGGACGCTTCCCCTCAATCAGCCTCCCATTATCTTCAGCGACTGGACTAGACTGAAGAAGCCACGAAGACTCAGGACGAAGATAACGCCGTCGATTTCTAGCTCTCGACATCTTCCTAAATGAGCACACTGGGAAGTTTTCCACCCCCAAAAGCTATTTTCAGAGCTCAATGCCGCTGTTCCTCCATGGCGGCTGTGGACTCCCACAACCGTTGTTTCGTGTGTTTGGGTTCACAGCGCGCCAAGGACGGAATCATCGATCCCCCTATTTGCGCCAACTGCGCCCTCCTTCCTTTGAAGGAGAGGAAGCAGCGCTGGGCGTTTTTTAGGAGGATATCCCCTTAGCGGATGTGCTATCGGTGTTAGCCTCAGCTTCTGAGGCATCATCTGAGGGCGCAGACTCTGAGGAAGACAGGGATTATGGGGATGAGATGGATATTCCTGTGGAACAATCCGTCCCTCTGACCCAGACTTTCAAGATCCCCTTTCCTTTGGAGAGTGAGAGGTCTTGTAACTCCCTGGGCGATGACGACACATGCTCTGAGAGATCAGTAGCCCTGTCCTTCACGGCAGGCTCTCTGCACTCAGATTTTCCAGGGCTCATTGAGAGGGCTGCTAGACATCTAGAGATAGCGCTTCCCCCCACTCCCCCCGATGCGGAAGTGAATATGATGGAGGGCGGACCTTATTCTCGGCCGAGAAGGGCGGCAGAGCCACTGGCACCAGCCATGCCCTCTCTCAGTAAGTACGTTGAGGGCTCATGGGAGGCACCTCTAGCGGCGCATTCGCCGGCTAAAGCGTACCTCCCATTCACTAGAGTGGAAGGGAGACAGATGGTTGCTAAGGAAATCCCCAGGCTCGAGAGCGCCATGGCGGCATATCTCGTGCCGGGTTCGAGTCCCTGGCCCTCCTCCAAAAAGGCCACTTTGCCGACGCAGAAGGACAGACTCACAGCGCAGCTGGCAGAGAAGTCCTTCACGTTGGTATCCCCGGCTGTAGCAGCAGCAAACAATGTTGCCCTCCTCGCGGCCTCTCTGTCCGGTCTAACAACGTTGTTTGTGTGGGTAGATGCATGCATGTGTGTTAAATGGGCAATCCGCTGTTGCTACATAAATTTTTTGGACTTACAGTACCAGACAAAGGTTTGGACACACCTACTCATTCAAGGGTTTTTCTTTATTTGTACTATTTTCTACATTGTAGAATAATAGTGAAGACATCAAAACTATGAAAGAACACATATGGAGTCATGTATTAACCAAAGTGTTAAACAAATCAAAATATATTTTATATTTGAGATTCTTCAAAGTAGCCACCCTTTGCCTTGATGACAGCTTTGCACACTCTTGGCATTCTCTCAAGCAGCTTCATGAGATAGTCACCTGAAATGCATTTCAATTAACAGGTGTGCCTTGTGAAAAGTTAATTTGTGGAAATTCTTAATGTGTTTGAGCCAATCAGTTGTGTTGTGACAAGGTAGGGTTGGTATACAGAAGATAGCCCTATTTGGTAACAGACCCAAGTCCATATTATGGCAAGAACGGCTCAAATACAATGGCGTCTGTACGGAGATACAATGGCTGCTGTTTTATGGACTCTTAACCAACCGTGCTATTTTGTATGTTTTTTCGCATTGTTTGTAACTTATTTTGTACATAATGTTTCTGCTACCGTCTCTTATGACCGAAAAGAGCTTCTGGACATCAGAACAGCGATTACTCACCTTGAACTGGACAAATAATTTTTATTTTATGTTTCGGACGAGAGGGATTTGCTCCAGACACCCGACAGGGCCCTCATCCCCGTCATTCGCAGTAGAAAGAAAAGGAGATATCGCGGAAGGAGATCGGGCTAATCTGCCTTTGCCGTCGATACTATTGGCCAATTTACAATCGCTTGATAATAAAGTGGACGAACAACAGGCACGTATGTCCTACCAACGGGACATTAAAAACGATATATTTATATTTCACAACGAAGACAGGAATAACATACAGCTGGCAGGTTATACACTGTATCGGCAGGATAGAACAGCAGCCTCTGGTAAGACAAGGGGTGGCGGTCTATGTATATTTGTAAACAACAGCTGGTGCACAATGTCTAAGGAAGTCTCAAGGTTTTGCTCGCCTGAGGTAGAGTATCTCATGATAAGCTGTAGACCACACTATCTACCAAGAGAGTTTTCATCTATATTCTTTGTAGCTGTCTATTTACCACCACAAACCGATGCTGGCACTAAGACCGCACTCAATTAACTGTATACAGCCATAAGCAAACAGGAAAACGCTCATCCAGAGGCGGTGCTCCTAGTGGCCGGGGACTTTAATGCAGGGAAACTTAAATCCGTTTTACCTCATTTCTACCAGCATGTTAAATGTGCAACCAGAGGGAAAAATACTCTAGACCACCTTTACTCCACACACAAAGACGCGTACAAAGCTCTCCCTCGCCCTCCATTTGGGAAATCTGACCATAATTCTATCCTCCTGATTCCTGTTTACAAGCAAAAACTAAAGCAGGAAGCACCAGTGACTTGGTCAATAAAAAAGTGGTCAGATGAAGCAGATGCTAAGCTACAGGACTGTTTTGCTAGCACAGACTGGATTATGTTCCGGGATTCTTCCGATGGCATTGAGGAGTACACCACATCAGTCACTGGCTTCATCAATAAGTGCATCGATGACGTCGTCCCCACAGTGACTGTACGTATATACCCCAAGCAGAAGCCTTTGATTATAGGCAACATCCGCACTGAGCTAACGGGTAGAGCTGCCGCTTTCAAGGAGCGGGACTCTAACCCGGAAGCTGATAAGAAATCCTGCTATGCCCTCTGAACCATCAAACAGGCAAAGCGTCAATACAGGACTAAGATCGAATCGTACTACACAGGCTCCGACGCTCGTCGGATGTGGCAGGGCTTGCAAACTATTACAGACTACAAAGGGAAGCACAGCCGCGAGCTGCCCAGTGACACGAGCCTACCAGACGAGCTAAATTACTTCTATGCACGCTTCGAGGCAAGTAACACTGAAACATGCATGAGAGCATCAGCTGTTCCGGACGACTGTGTGATCACACTCTCCGTAGCCGATGTGAGTAAGACCTTTAAACAGGTCAACATCCACAAGACGGATTACCAAGACGTGTACTCCGAGCATGCGCTGACCAACTGGCAAGTGTCTTCACTGACATTTTCAACCTCTCCCTGTCTGAGTCTGTAATACCAACATGTTTCAAGCAGACCACCATAGTCCCTGTGCCCAATAACACTAAGGTAACATGCCTAAATGACTACCGACCCGTAGCACTCATTTCTGTAGCCATGAAGTGCTTTGAAAGGCAGGTTATGGCTCACATCAACACCATAATCCCAGAAACCATAGACCCACTCCAATTTGCATACCACCCCAACAGATCCACAGATGATGCAATCTCCATTGCGCTCCACACTGCCCTTTCACACCTGGACAAAAGGAACACCTATGTGAGAATGCAATTCATTGACTACAGCTCAGCGTTCAACACGACAGTGCCTTCAAAGTTCATCACTAAGCTAAGGACCCTGGACTAAACACCCCCCTCTGCAACTGGATCCTGGACTTCCTGACGGGCCGCCCCCAGGTGGTAAGCGTAGGTAACAACATATCCACCACGCTGATCCTCAACATGGGGGCCCCTCAGGGGTGCATGCTCAGTCCCCTCCTGTACTCCCTGTTCACTCATGACTGCATGGCCAGGCACGACTCCAACACCATCATTAAGTTTGCCGATGACACAACAGTGGTGGCCTGATCACCGACAACGACAAAACAGCCTATAGGGAGGAGATCAGAGACCTGGCCGTGTGGTGACAGGACAACAACCTCTCTCTCTCAACGTGATCAAGACAAAGGAGATGATTGTGGACTACAGGAAAAAGAAGAGGACCGAGCACGCCCCCATTCTCACAGACAGGGCTGTAGTGGAGCAGGTTGAGACCTTCAAGTTCCTTGGTGTCCACATCACCAACAAACTAACATGGTCCAAGCACACCAAAACAGACGTGAAGAGGGCACGACAAAACCTAATCCCCATAAGGAGACTGAAAAGATTTGGCATGGGTCCTCAGATCCTCAAAAGGTTTTACAGCTGCACCACCGAGAGCATCCTGACTGGTTGTATCACTGCCTGTTATGGCAACTGCTCGGCCTCCGACCGCAAGGCACTACAGAGGGTAGTGCGTACGGCCCAGTACATCACTCGGGCCAAGCTTCCTGCCATCCAGGACCTCTATACCAGGCGGTGTCAGAGGAAGGCCCTAACAATTGTCAAAGACTCCAGCCACCCAAAACATAGACTGCTACCACACGTCAAGCGGTACCGGAGTGCCAAGTGTAGGTCCAAGAGGCTTCTAAACAGCTTCTACCCCCAAGCCATAAGACTCCTGAACATCTAATGAAATGGCTACTCAGAATATTTGCGTTGCCCCCCCCCCCCCCCCCCCCCCCCCTCTTTTACGCTGCTGCTACTCTCTGTTTATTATCTATGCATAGTCACTTTAATAACTCTACCTACATGTACATATTACCTCAATTGCCTCGACTAATCGGTGCCCCCGCACATTGACTCGGTACCCCCTGCATATAGCCTCGCTATTGTTATTCTTACTGCTTCTCTTTAATTATTTGTTACTTTTATTTCGTATTATTTATATATATATATATATATATATATATATATATATATATATATATATATATATATATATATATATATATATATATATATATATACAACAAGTGTTTGATACACTGCCGATTTTGCAGGTTTTCCTACTTACAAAGCATGTAGAGGTCTGTAATTTTTTATCATAGGTACACTTCAACTGTGAGAGACGGAATCTAAAACCAAAATCCAGAAAATCACATTGTATGATTTTTAAGTAATTCATTTGCATTTTATTGCATGACATAAGTATTTGATCACCTACCAACCAGTAAGAATTCCGGCTCTCAAAGACCTGTTAGTTTTTCTTTAAGAAGCCCTCCTGTTCTCCACTCATTACCTGTATTAACTGCACTGTTTGAACTCGTTACCTGTATAAAAGACACCTGTCCACACACTCAATCAAACAGACTCCAACCTCTCCACAATGGCCAAGACCAGAGAGCTGTGTAAGGACATCAGGGATAAAATTGTAGACCTGCACAAGGCTGGGATGGGCTACAGGACAATAGGCAAGCAGCTTGGTGAGCAGGCAACAACTGTTGGCGCAATTATTAGAAAATGGAAGAAGTTCATGATGACGGTGAATCACCCTCGGTCTGGGGCTCCAGACCTGAACCCAATAGAAAATCTTTGGAGGTAGCTGAAAGTCCGTATTGCCTAGCGACAGCCCCGAAACCTGAAGGATCTGGAGAAGGTCTGTATGGAGGAGTGGGCCAAAATCCCTGCTGCAGTGTGTGCAAACCTGGTCAAGACCCACAGGAAACGTATGATCTCTGTAATTGCAAACAAAGGTTTCTGTACCAAATATTAAGTTCTGCTTTTCTGATGTATCAAATAATTATGTCATGCAATAAAATGCAAATTAATTACTTAAAAATCATACAATGTGATTTTCTGGATTTTTGTTTTAGATTCCGTCTCTCACAGTTGAAGTGTACCTATGATAAAAATTACAGACCTCTACATGCTTTGTAAGTAGGAAAACCTGCAAAATTGGCAGTGTATCAAATACTTGTTCTCCCCACTGTATATATATATATATATATTTTTTACTGCATTGTTGATTAAGGGCTTGTAAGTAAGCATTTCACTGTAAGTATTCGGCGCATGTGAGAAATAAAATTGGATTTGATTTGAAATAAGGAATGAAAAATGACAGTCCATCATTACTTTAAGACATGAAGGTCAGTCAGGAACATTTCAAGAACTTTGAATGTTTCTTCAAGTGCAGTCGCAAAAACCATCAAGCGCTATAATGAAACTGGCTCTCATGAGGACCGCCACAGGAAAGGAAGACCCAGAGTTACCTCTGCTGCAGAGGATAAGTTCATTAGAGTTACAAGCCTCATGAATTGTAGCCCAAATAAATGCTTCACAGAGTTCAAGTAACAGACACATCTCAACATCAACTGTTCAGAGGAGACTGCGTGAATCAGGCCTTCATGGTCGAATTGCTGAAAAGAAATCACTACTAAAGGACACCAATAAGAAGAGGAGACTTGCTTGGGCCAAGAAACACGAGCAATGGACATTAGACCTGTGGAAATCTGTCTTTTGGTCTGATGAGTCCAAATTTGAGATTGTTGGTTCTAACCGCCATGTCTTTGTGAGACGCAGAGTAGGTGAACGGATGATCTCCGCATGTGTAGTTCCCACCGTGAAGCATGGAGGAGGAGGTGTGATGGTGTGGTTGTGCTTTGCTGGTGAAACTGACAGTGATTTATTTAGAATTCAAGGCACACTTAACCAGCTTGCCTACCACAGCATTCTGCAGCGATATGCCATCCCATCTGGTTTGCGCTTAGTCCCACTATCATTTTGTTTTTCAACTGGACAATGTACCAAAACACATCTCCAGGCTGTGTAAGGGCTATTTGACCAAGAAGGAGAGTGATGGAGTGCTGCATCAGATGACCTGGCCTCCACAATCACCCGACCTCAACCCAATTGAGATGGTTTGGGATGAGTTGGACCGCGGAGTGAAGGAAAAGCAGCCAACAAGTGCTCAGCATATGTGGGAACTCCTTCAAGATGTTGGAAAATCATTCCAGGTGAAGCTGGTTGAGAGAATGCCAAGAGTGTGCAAAGCTGTCATCAAGGCAAAGGTTGGTTACTTTGAAGAATCTCAAATATAAAATATATTTTGATTTGTTTAACACTTTTTTTGGTTACTACATGATTCCATATGTGTTATTTCATAGTTTGATGTCTTCACTATTATTCTACAATGTAGAAAATAGTAAACATAAGAAAAACCCTTGAATGAGTAGGTGTCCAAACTTTTGACTTGTACTGTATATACTGTATATATTAATGCTATATTGATTCAGCTTAGTTCAACTGTTGTACCCCATCTGAAACCCAAAAGTTAAACTAGTTTTACTCTAATGTTTGTAAATGTAAAAATAAAAAAACTGTATAGCCTCAAGATCTGCAAAACTATGATTTTGATATCTTGGATGTTCAGTCCTTGCGTCAATAGCTCTATGAATTTAAGAGTGGTTACATTTCTCCAAGACCATCCCTCAGCTTTATACTAAAACAGAGGCTTTGTTATCGTTTCAACTTCGGATTGCCCCTTTTAACTCTGATATCTGCTCTCTACAGGACAGGATGATCTCTATGACTCTGGATAAGGACCACGAGGTGGCAGTACAGACCCTGAGACTACTCACACTCATCTCCCAGTAAGTCCCTGTCTCTCTTTTACACACACACACACACACACACACACACACACACACACACACACACACACACACACACACTCTATCCAGAGACATATACAGTATTTATTGGGTTTGGTCATTGCTGTTTCTGTCTGAACATTCAGAGAGCGCCCAGAATCTCCTCTGGTGTTAGGTGATAATTGACGCTTTTGGGTTGCGCTGTTTATTTCTAAACACTTTCAAAACCTCAGAAAATGTCTAGTGAAAGTGAATATGAAATTTGTTGACACCCCAACACAGAGACTTGGATACACATTACCACGAATGCCACTGAAAAAATGACTGTTCAATTCGCTGCTTGTTTGCACTGGGTCATTTCATAGGGAATTGTCGGAGGCGCTCTCACGTTGTTACATCACCAACAGTTTGAGGATAAAAGGGCTAATATGACGTCTGTTCTAAAATGCTTTATCAACCTCCCCCTTTCTTCTCTTTTCCTGACCCTATCTCTCTTTGGCCATCCCCTTTTCTTTCTCTATCCACCATCCCCTCCCTCCCCTACCTCTCAGGTCAGCTGATGATGTTATTAATCCTGAGGACTATAAGCAGCTGTTCCAGTTGGTGTACTCCTCACATCGCCCCCTGGCTGCCACCGCAGGAGAGCTGCTCTACACAAGGTCAGTGCAGTGGGCTGGCCATAGACCATATACATTAGCTGGGGTGTCTATAATAGTGAGAGTGAGTGAATGAGGGCCAGAGTCACTGGTGACATTCTCATCTCTGCTGTCAGGCTGCTCAGCTCCCAAACTCAGACACCTGACCTCAGAGAGGGGGTGAGTGAGCAGGACACACACACACAGCTGACGATAGCCAGAGTGAGGGCTCTGCTGCACTTCTACCAGGACAGTGAGGTAAGAGAAAGTGCCCGTGTGTTGGTATATACTCCGTTTTTACATCAGCACAGGTGGACAGTGAATGTGTGTATTCTCTTTCTAGCTCCATCAGCATGTAGTATACCTGGTGGACAGTCTGTGGGACTGTGCTGGTGCCATGCTGAAAGACTGGTCGTCTCTTACCTCTTTACTGCTACAGGACCCCTCCGCTCAGGATGAAGGTCAGTGTGTACGTGTGTGTGTGTGTGTCAGGGTTTCCATTAGCCGGTAATTGCCGGCTTTTGGCCCAAAAAAATTATAATGAAAAGCCGATAAATGAAATTGTAGTTGGTCATTTGTCCTGGAGAAAATGAATCCCAGATTAGGCTGCCTACCATTTACCACCATTCTCTCACTCCTTGTGCACTGCCTGACATGCCTGTGCCTGCTGCTGAGCCTTGGCCTAGGCTACTGTTGATTGTGAAGATGGAGGTATTTTTTTTTTGAAGTAAAACAAAAGTTAGAGGAAAAAGAGTATGCCCAATGACAGTACAGTATGGTTTAGAAATTCTGTGGTATGACTATAGTGAAAAGCCTACAAGGGGAATGTCTTCCGTGTGGACAATTTTAATATTGTAGTGGACAAAGATGAGAAGAATGTTGGCGCGGCCAAATGCAACTACTGTGTGCAACTCGCTATTTAGGTAGGATGTAATTTCGGAACTTTTATTTATTTTGTATTTATATATATTTGTTTTATTATTATTATTGTATATCATTGTTATTATTGTATGCATTATTCATCTAATGTGTTTTTCATTCTATTGAGACATTTTCGTTGCTGTTTTTTTAAAATTGCGTGCTCCGTATATAGTTTAAGATAGGTTATAAGTAGGCCTGTTGTATTATTATTAGCCTATTGTTGTCATTTGTTGGGTACGGTAGGCACTAGCCTTTGTTGGTAATTGCTGCAATATAGCCTGTTCAAAACTTTTAAGCTTTAAACCAGTTCGTAAGTGTTTTGTTTCATTTTGTTGAGTCATTTTCTTTGGCCAAATTAAGTTTAAACTGTAATGTTGTTTGCCGCAATATAATAGCCTGCTCGTATTTTCCATATAAACAATAGCTTGGCTTGACTTTTGAAATTACCGTAATACAGTTTTGAAACTTTTATGAAGGTTTGATGTGGCTATTCGCCTATTATACTGCAGGACTATATGAAGGCAGTGCGCATCGGCGCTCCAACTGACTCTGACAGTTGAACTTGAGGTGAGGAAGAATGTTTTAGGCCTACCAGAGTTACTCCTATAATCTAACAATATAATGCTTATCTTTATAAAAAATATTTGGATCGTATTCTGTACGCCGGCCTATATCTACAGTGGGGAGAACAAGTGTTTGATACACTGCCGATTTTGCAGGTTTTCCTACTTACAAAGCATGTAGAGGTCTGTAATTTTTATCATAGGTACACTTCAACTGTGAGAGACGGAATCTAAAACAAAAATCCAGAAAATCACATTGTATGATTTTTAAGTAATTAATTTGCATTTTATTGCATGACATAAGTATTTGATCACCTACCAACCAGTAAGAATTCCGGCTCTCACAGACCTGTTAGTTTTTCTTTAAGAAGCCCTCCTGTTCTCCACTCATTACCTGTATTAACTGCACCTGTTTGAACTCGTTACCTGTATAAAAGACACCTGTCCACACACTCAATCAAACAGACTCCAACCTCTCCACAATGGCCAAGACCATAGAGCTGTGTAAGGACATCAGGGATACAATTGTAGACCTGCACAAGGCTGGGATGGGCTACAGGACAATAGGCAAGCAGCTTGGTGAGAAGGCAACAACTGTTGGCGCAATTATTAGAAAATGTTCAAGATGACGGTCAATCACCCTCGGTCTGGGGCTCCATGCAAGATCTCACCTCGTGGGGCATCAATGATCATGAGGAAGGTGAGGGATCAGCCCAAAACTACACGGCAGGACCTGGTCAATGACCTGAAGAGAGCTGGGACCACAGTCTCAAAGAAAACCATTAGTAACACACTACGCCGTCATGGATTAAAATCCTGCAGCGCACGCAAGGTCCCCCTGCTCAAGCCAGCGCATGTCCAGGCCCGTCTGAAGTTTGCCAATGACCATCTGGATGATCCAGAGGAGGAATGGGAGAAGGTCATGTGGTCTGATGAGACAAAAATAGAGCTTTTTGGTCTAAACTCCACTCGCCGTGTTTGGAGGAAGAAGAAGGATGAGTACAATCCCAAGAACACCATCCCAACCGTGAAGCATGGAGGTGGAAACATCATTCTTTGGGGATGCTTTTCTGCAAAGGGGACAGGACGACTGCACCGTATTGAGGGGAGGATGGATGGGGCCATGTATCGCGAGATCTTGGCCAACAACCTCCTTCCCTCAGTAAGAGCATTGAAGATGGGTCGTGGCTGGGTCTTCCAGCATGACAACGACCTGAAAAACACATCCAGGGCAACTAAGGAGTGGCTCCGTAAGAAGCAGCTCAAGGTCCTGGAATGGCCTAGCCAGTCTCCAGACCTGAACCCAATAGAACATCTTTGGAGGGAGCAGAAAGTCTGTATTGCCCAGCAACAGTCCCGAAACCTGAAGGATCTGGAGAAGGTCTGTATGGAGGAGTAGGCCAAAATCCCTGCTGCAGTGTGTGCAAACCTGGTCAAGACCTACAGGAAACATATGATCTCTGTAATTGCAAACAAAGGTTTCTGTACCAAATATTAAGTTCTGCTTTTCTGATGTATCAAATACTTATGTAATGCAATAAAATGCAAATTAATTACTTAAAAATCATACAATGTGATTTTTGTTTTAGATTCCGTCTCTCACAGTTGAAGTGTACCTATGATAAAAATTACAGACTTCTACATGCTTTGTAAGTAGGAAAACCTGCAGTGTATCAAACACTTGTTCTCCCCACTGTATATAGTAGACGCAGTAGCCCATCTGACAAGGGTAAATAAATGTGTGTCGTGGTCGTAGCATGCCGCCAGCAAATCTTTCTGGGGCTAGGCCTAAGCTTATCTTCCTTTTTATATTATTATTTTTTAAATATTAATATCATACAGTTGATGCCTAAGCCTATAGGCCTATGCATGCAATGCCCTGATGCCTTTAGTGCTCACATCTCTGACAGTTGAATCGTGAGGTGGACAATTATTGTTTTAGGAAAGTAAAACCAATAAAACAACAGGCTATAACGTTTTGCATATGCTACACATCGAAACAAGGAATAGTGTTTTTGTCATAGGCTGTTCTTAAGGACACGTAAATGTGGCTCATTTGGCCAATACCCCTCATTTATTGATTGAGTTGGTGGACGCCCTAATGGGTTAAGCACCCAATGCAAATGTTTTCAAATGTCCTGTAAATTAAAATATTTCTGGTCACGTTGTCCAGCGACAAATTTACCTAACTGAAACCCTGATGTGTGTCACATTTCTGCCATTTGGGATATGTAGCATAAGAAGTATTTAAACAGTGGTTCTACTTATGTCAACTACCCTCATATGTAAGTGTCAGCTATATACAGTGCCTAGTGAAAGTCTTCACACCCCTGCAGTCTTGTACATTATGCAACCTTACATTTTTGGCCTAGTGTTATCCATGAGCAGCTTATATTCTCTTCCACAGCTCAGTTAGGAAATACAGTCAGATCTTTGCAGTGTCTGGATGATATAACACACCATACACAGCTTAATTGCCATACTCAAAGGGATATTCAATGTGTTGCAATTATGTCATAACCTTCCCCTGATCTGTTCCTGTCTACAAATGCCTCCTTTACATGTTTAAAAGCTCCTGGTTGGATCTTTGTTTGAAATTGACTATACAACTGAGGGACCATACAGAAAAAGGGAAGTTATTCTTGAACCACTACTTTTGCACACATATAGACCCCATTCAACTAACTTTATATAAATATTCAGTATGGTTTTTTGATGCAAATAGGCTATTTGCTCCTGAACTTATTTAGATGTACCACAGCAAGGGGTGTGAAGACCTACGCAATCAAGACAATTCATTTTATAAATGTTCATAATTTTTCTTTGTGGATATTTTTTCCCACTGCTATTTAACTATTGCTATTTAAATTGCAATTTAACTGCTGTACTATTTAGAATACAGTAACATAAATAAATCAGGCTGTAAGAATGATGACAAGAACAAAAAAAACAAGTAAATATAAGGACAACATTATTAGGCAGCAAGTAATCTCGGAATACACAACCAAATCTGGCATGTTCTGGGTGCTGTGGTTTTCAAATCTGAACTGACGGACTCAATCAGTCAACACACTCTCAAAGCCTCAGCCACACTCCTTCCAAAAAGTCCACCTGTGTTTACAATCTGGGCTGCACACAATGCACTAAATGACAACATGAAAGTGTTCAGTCCAAAGAATTTCACGCTTGCAACACAAAACAATGTGCAATGCCACTCAAGTATTCCACTGTGTTGGCACTCTGGTAGTTCATCACTCTGCGCTTTAGCTTCTCCTGCAGCTTCCGGTCCTGCAGGCTTCCGCTGCCTCTGCATCTCTTGGTTGGTGGTGGTTTCTTGTCTCCTGCCAGCTCTTCCAGTTGAAGTTGTTCACTCTGTCTGTTGCTTGCACAATGCTACCATGAACATCCAAATGAGGGTTTCTGTGGATTTAAGAACCCCTTCAAATGTATGATGACATCTCTTCAGGACTCTGTTTATCATGGCATTGTTCGACTGGACAGCATTGCAGCAATTCCACTCTTCTGAAAACATAATATAGAAATATGTTAGACAATGTCATTATTTTATCAATCTCATAATCGTAATTTCCATTTGTATTTCTGTTATAATAACTGTCAGACATACCTATGGCACATTTTGCTGGTCTTCGATTAGTTCTTGTGAGGCGGCCGATCAGTGTGTCCTCAAAGTAGTTAGGACAGGAGTCAGGCTCTGGTCCTTGAAGAAGACGGTGTCCTGAAGTTTCTCGTAGCATTGCGCCATGTCAGCTGGAGGGACGAACACCAGAGCGGGGAGCATCTTCAGGTTGTGAGCGAACTCTGGGTCAGTGCTGTATTGTGATGTCACCTCAGTGCACCACTAAATGTTCCTCCAGAAGGCCTGGTTCAGGTGGAAGAAGCTTACTCGGTGGTGGCTCTCAGGGAAACACCGCGCTAAAGGCCTTCGCCGCTGCTGGCTCCAGATCTGTCATGATTGTCTCAAATTTCATCTCGGGCCTCAAATTTCTCAGCACCTGGAACCAACGTTCATATGTTGCCTAACAGATAAAACAAATAGTTTATTACATGTGCTAATACATGTTCAACTAGACAACTGGAACACATACATGTACAGTACCTGTCAAAAGTTTGGACACACCTACTCAAGGGTTTTTCTTTTTACTATTTTCTACATTGTAGAATAATAGTGAAGACATCAAAACTATGAAATAACACATGGAATCATGTAGTAACCAAAAAAGTGTTAAACAAATCAAAATATGTTTTATATTTGAGATTCTTCAAAGTAGCCACTCTTTACCTTGATGACAGCTTTGCACACTCTTGGCATTCTCTCAACCAGCTTCACCTGGAATGATTTTCCAACAGTCTTGAAGGAGTTCCCACATATGCTGAGCACTTGTTGGCTGCTTTTCCTTCACTCTGCGGTCCAACTCATCCCAAACCATCTCAAATGGGTTGAGGTCGGGTGATTGTGGAGGCCAGGTCATCTGATGCAGCACTCCATCACTCTCCTTCTTGGTCATATAGCCCTTACACAGCCTGGAGGTGTGTTTGGGGTCGTTGTCCTGTTGAAAAACAAATGATAGTCCCAATAAGCGCAAAACAGATGGGATGGCGTATCGCTGCAGAATGCTGTGGTAGCCATGCTGGTTAAGTGTGCCTTGAATTATAAATAAATCACAGACAGTGTCACCAGCAAAGCACCCCCACACCATCACATCTCCTCCTCCATACTTCACAGTGGGAACCACACATGCGGAGATCATCCGTTTACCTACTCTGCATTTCACAAAGAAATGGCAGTTGGAACCAAAAATCTCCAATTTGGACTCATCCGACCAAAGGACAGATTTCCACCGGTCTAATGTCCATTGCTCGTGTTTCTTGGCCCAAGTAAGTCTCTTCTTCTTATTGGTGTCCTTTAGTAGTGGTTTCTTTGCAGCAATTTGACCATGAAGGCCTGATTCATGCAGTCTCCTCTGAACAGTTGATGTTGAGATGTGTCTGTTACTTGAACACTGTTAAGCATTTATTTGAGGTGCAGTTATTCTAATGAACTTATCCTCAGCAGCAGAGGTAACTCTTTCCTGTGGCGGCCTCATGAGAGCCAGTTTCATCATAGCGCATGATGATTTTTGCAACTGCACATGAAGAAACTTCCCGGATTGACTGACCTTCATTTCTTAAAGGAATGATGGACTGTCATTTCTCTTTGCTTATTTGAGCTGGACTTGGTCTTTTACCAAATAGGGCTATCTTCTGAATACCACCCCTACCTTGTCACAACACAACTGATTGGCTCAAACACATTTAGAATGAAAGAAATTCCACAAATGAAAAAGGCACACCTGTTAATTAAAATACATTCCAGGTGAAGCTGGTTGAGATAATGCCACGAGTGTGCAAAGTTTTCATCAACGCAAAGGGTGGCTACTTTGAAGAATCTCAAATAACAAATATTTTGATTTAACACTTTTTTTTGGTTACATGATCCCATATGTGTTATTTTGATGTCTTCACTATTATTCTAAAATGTAGAAAGTAGTAAAAATAAAGAAAAACCCTTGAATGAGGAGGTGTGTCCAAACTTTTGACTGGTACTGTATATGTCGCCTAAATACAAACAGGATTATTATTTTGGCCTGTGCGGTTTTCTTTTTGACAAATAAAAACCCATCATAACATTCAAATCAATAGAACATAATCATGTACTTAAGCAAAATGAAGGCAGTTGGAATCAGGTTAGATTCCCGCAGTGCATGAATAGTGTATGGCTGCTGGAACAGCGGTGGGGCTGTCTTGAATGCACCGTCTGCAAACCAAGACTTGGACTCGCATAAGCAAGCCAAGTTGCCTGTAGTAGTAAAGGTGAGGATCCTATTATGTCCTGGTCCACTGTCGTGCTGAAGGAACAGCTCTCCCCCCACTCTCTCACAGTAGCTCTTTGGGATGACAAGGTCAGAGAGGAGCGTAGGTTTAACCATAGGTGTCTGGTGCTTTTTCCAGTCCCTCTCTATGATCTTTTCGTGGAAATTCTACACATGGGACACTCAAAATGAATCATTCTTTATTATCAGCAAGCTGGAGAGGTCACAGTCAAACTTGGATGCATAAAGTACCGGTCCGAAGTGAGCTTCGTCGGGGCAGTCCCGTTAGATCTCTTATACTGCTTACACAGACAAGTTATATTTGTATGATTTAGCTTATTCATTATTCATAATTAATTCATCATCAACGTTTTGGTTCATGCATGTGCCTGACCAATACCTCACGAGGGTTCATCTCTCCAAGCTGAGACCTTGAAACTGAGATATCCCTTTCGTTCTCAAAACAATGTTCTGGGCGTACTGCCAAATTGCAGATACTGATAGTGAGGATTCCTCCCATGCACGATTAATCAGTCACTTGCATGAACCCAGTCGAATTGGTTATTAGAAAAGCACAAACATAACATTTTCCATCACAATCTTCTCCATGTTTTTAACAGAAGGTAACTGTTCTTTGACATCTGATTGAATGGACAACACATTGCAGACCAAAAGGTGCTTTGGACACTCCTGCATTTTAAGGCTTTTCTCCTTTAGGTCATTGAGTACCTGCCTGGCCTGAAGCCGCGCTGCGTTTGGGACATGGTTGTGCTCTCCGGACACTCTCTTGATCATTCCATCAGAAAGTGTGATGTGACCTCTGCATTTCTGTGAGTCATAAGCAGTGCATTTCCAAAAGGATAATTTGCTGTCTTCCTTCCGTTCCTTTCTGTATGTGTATCCATCATGTAGCAGGAGCAGGCCTCCATGTACAGAAGGGATGTAGCTGGGTTCCATTGTAGGCTACAGGAGCTCCTCTAGGGAAATACAAAACAGGGTTAACAAAGGAAAGAGCCTACGGAAAGAAAATAAGTTATTTTAAAGCCATAAAAAGTCCAGTTGAGTGTCACAGGTGTAGAGAGGAGTAGGCAGGAGGCAGTCGCAGGTTTAGAACTATTGAATTTATTTAAGCACCATAGATCAAAGCGTGACGAAACCCAAACGCTGTTGTGCTCAAAATTTATCTTTATAAACAAAAGGCACAGGGCGAACCCAACCTGCAAAATATAAAGTACTCAGGAAATAGTAGGAGAGATTCCTCTCAGGAAAACAAGTAACATTTACAATAACCGACAAAGAAAAATGGCAGAGGGAGTGTATATATATACAGTGATAGTGGGGATTGGAACCAGGTGTGTGTAATAATGATGAGACAATTCCGGGGTTGATGAGTGAAGGGCGATTGCCAGCAGTAGGTTCGGCAGCAGCTAGAAGGCCGGCGACGCCGAACGCCTGAGCTGGACAGGCTAATGTGACATTGAGACTGCATACTGATCACAAGTACTTTGTTTGCTACAGCGTTTCACATTGGGAAGGTTTTTGAAAGAATGTTGGAGATTTTTTTTTTAACCAGTTATAGCCTATAGCTAATGTAGTTACAGTACAACTTTTGTTGTCTAGTCTAGGGCTGTGACGGTAATTAAATAATGTAATGTAATAATGTGTTGCTCAGTTGGTAGAGCATGGCGCTTGCAATGCTAGGGTTGTGGGTTCGATTCCCACAGGGGGGCAGTATGAAAAAATGTATGTATGCACTCACTAACTGTAAGTCGCTCTGGATAAGAGCGTCTGCTAAATGACTAAAATGTAAAAATGTAACTGACGGTTATGGATGAAGACGTCATCAAAATAAAATAACCGTCAAAACTGTTTAAATAGGCCTACATTCATTTTAGGATGTCAATTATTATTATTATTTTGTACTTTCTTTTCATGTAGATAAACTTTATCTAATAGCGGGAGTGTATACTACTGATTATAAGCTATTGTTTTGCTAACTTATTCTGTCTATTAAACTTTCTACATCTTCTTCCAACTGACCTTTGATGCTCAAGCAGCTAATCCGCTAGATGCGCGTGTAGAGCGCTATAGGCTATGGCACTTCAGTAAAAAAAATAGTTTGTATGGACTTCCTTTTATACAATAAACGTTTTCATTGCTTGCTAGTAAATAAATAGATATGTCTGACTCATTAGTTATTCAACAGTAGTCGACAAGGTTGTTCTGGCTTTGTGGCCTATAATGCGCTAATGTTGTTTCAAATGGACAATGCGCCAATCCTTTCCAAACTGGCATGGTATTATTTGATACAGAATATTTTCTTAATTGATAGACTAGTCAACGCTGATCAGGCCGATATCCCGCCCTAGGCGAGACCCAGAAAATTATAATTGCCACCCTCCTATCCCCGCAAAGTAGAATAGTAGCCTTGGCTATATAGTGTAGGCCCGCAATGCACTTTTATGAATGCCGATGTGGTAGCCTACCGTTTGTACAACAGGCAATTTACAGTTAATTCCTGTCATTTGGTTACATACATTTCTGTTAACGCATTTGTTAGTTACAGTAATTTACCGTTCTCATTCTAGGAGTGGAAACGTTGTTTGCAGAATTCACAACCTGCTACATGGCTGAGCACGCGTAGAAGTACTTGGCCTGCTTCTCGCAAATGTAAAATGTAGGAAAGTGCCCAGCTGGGCTTCTCAGTGAAAATAAATATTCACCTCACACAGTTAGTAAGTCAACAAAGTCCTATTATTATTATTATTATTATTATTATTATTATTATTTTGTTTTTACATCCTTTCAAATCTCACAGTATTTGAAAAATCTTCCCAACACTCTCCCCCTTAATTGCTGATAAATAGACTATGGATATGTTGTGTGTATTTGTTTCTATTTGAATGATTGTCAATTTCATCTCCATACTATAGCACAGCTGTCCCCTTCATACTTTCCTTGTCACATCATTATCTTATAGCCTACTTTCGGCAAGCCTAAGGTAGGCCTAGGTTTTTTAAATATAAGTTTTAAGGAAAATATAAATACACTATATATACAAAAGTATGTGGACACCCCTTCAAATTAGTGGATTTGACTATTTCACCCACACCTGTTGCTGACAGGTGTATAACATCGAGCACACAGCCATGCAATCTCCATAGACAAACATTGGCAGTAGAATCGCCTAATTGAAGAGCTCAGTGACTTTCAACGTGGCATCGTCATAGGATGCCACCTTTCCAACAAGTCAGTTCGTCAAATTTCTACCCTGCTAGAGCTTCCCCGGTCAACTGTAAGTGCTGTTATTGTGAAGTGGAAACGTCTAGGAGCAACAACGGCTCAGCTGTGAAGTGGTAGGCCACACAAGCTCACAGAACGGGACCGCCGAGTGCTGAAGCACGTAGCGCGTAAAAATCGTCTGTCCTCACTACCGAGTTCCAAACTGCCTCTGGAAGCAACGTCAGCACAAGAACTCTTAGTCGGGAGCTTCATAAAATGGGTTTCCATGGCTGAGCAGCCGCACATAAGCCTAAGATCACCATGCACAATGCCAAGCGTCGGCTGGAGTGGTGTAAAGCTTGCCGCCATTGGATTCTGGAGCAGTGGAAACGCGTTCTCTGCAGTGATGAATCACGCTTCACCATATGGCAGTCTGACGGACAAATCTTGGTTTGACAGATGCCAGGAGAACGCTACCTGCCCCCAATGTCTGCTCTACCCAAAATTACCGCAAAAATGGAAGAGGAAAGTGGAAGGGGGAAAAAATAAGGAACTTGCCTGTCGGCCCTGCATTAAAGAACATAATTGGTTAAAGAAAATTGTGATATATAAAAAAGTATACCAGTTTCATTTGAGGACCAAAGGATTGACAGCCGTTCCATATAGATTGCAAAATAGTTGGGAAGAGATTTTTGACGTACCAATTCCATGGCATAGTGTTTATGAACTGAAACGCAAAACGATGCCGGATTCAAAACTTAAAATTATTCAATTAAAATTATTATACAAAATTCTTGCTACCAATATAATGTTATTTATATGGGGAATACAATCTTCCCAGCTCTGCAGATTTTGCTGCGAAGAGACAGAATCATTAGATCATTTGTTTTGGTACTGTCCATTTGTAGCTTGTTTTTGGACACAGGTCCAGGAATGGCTAAAGGATTGCAATAGTTACCTGGAGCTAACCCTGCAGATAGCACTACTGGGTGATCTGAAAAGTGATAGTCAATCGATCAATAATATAATAATACTTTTAGCAAAAATGTTTATTTTCAATTTAAAATCTGTAGAAACAATGAGAATAGAAGGGTTCAGAACTTTTGTAAAACAGTACAGTTGAAAAATATATGGCAAATATAAATCCAATATGGATGGTGCTAAGCGATAGATGGGAGGTGTTGAATGGAGTTGAAGGATGGGACTAATAACAACTAACAACAACTAATAACAACAAGATAACTAATATAAAGCATACTGTGTCCATAATAAGTATATAGGTTATAAGTTGAGAGCTTTTGTGAAAAAGCACAGTTAGAAAGATATGGCATATAGAAGCAAACCGGATGGACATCATGAAAATGATCGGAGAGGTTGAGGGTAGAGGAAGTTCAGGAGTAAAAACAAACAAAATAGAATTATTGTAAAATTGACTGTGTCCATAAAATGTTGAGTTGATACAACAAAATGTATATAGTATGTATAAACTGGAAGTAGAGGACTAAGCGTTGTTGATCACTAGTTTCCTCCAATTAGGGGAGGGGTGGTGGGGTTGGAAAGTAATACAGATAAATATATATTTTTTAAAGGATATGTGTGTATATACAGTGAGGGAAAAAAGTATTTGATCCCCTGCTGATTTGTACGTTTGCCCACTGACAAAGAAATGATCAGTCTATAATTTTAATGGTAGGTTTATTTGAACAGTGAGAGACAGAATAACAACAAAAAAATCCAGAAAAACACATGTCAAAAATGTTATAAATTGATTTGCATTTTAATGAGGGAAATAAGTATTTGACCCCTCTGCAAAACATGACTTAGTACTTGGTGGCAAAACCCTTGTTGGCAATCACAGAGGTCAGACGTTTCTTGTAGTTGGCCACCAGGTTTGCACACATCTCAGGAGGGATTTTGTCCCACTCCTCTTTGCAGATCTTCTCCAAGTCATTAAGGTTTCGAGGCTGACGTTTGGCAACTCAAACCTTCAGCTCCCTCCACAGATTTTCTATGGGATTAAGGTCTGGAGACTGGCTAGGCCACTCCAGGACCTTAATGTGCTTCTTCTTGAGCCACTACTTTGTTGCCTTGGCCGTGTGTTTTGGGTCATTGTCATGCTGGAATACCCATCCACAACCCATTTTCAATGCCCTGGCTGAGGGAAGGAGGTTCTCACCCAAGATTTGACGGTACATGGCCCCGTCCATCGTCCCTTTGATGCAGTGAAGTTGTCCTGTCCCCTTAGCAGAAAAACACCCCCAAAGCATAATGTTTCCACCTCCATGTTTGATGGTGGGGATGGTGTTCTTGGGGTCATAGGCAGCATTCCTCCTCCTCCAAACACGGCGACTTGAGTTGATGCCAAAGAGCTCCATTTTGGTCTCATCTGACCACAACACTTTCACCCAGTTCTCCTCTGAATCATTCAGATGTTCATTGGCAAACTTCAGACGGGCATGTATATGTGCTTTCTTGAGCAGGGGGACCTTGCGGGCGCTGCAGGATTTCAGTCGTTCACGGCGTAGTGTGTTACCAATTGTTTTCTTGGTGACTATGGTCCCAGCTGCCTTGAGATCATTGACAAGATATTTTGTGTTTCTTCCATTTGCGAATAATCGCACCAACTGTTGTCACCTTCTCACCAAGCTGCTTGGCGATGGTCTTGTAGCCCATTCCAGCCTTGTTTAGGTCTACAATCTTGTCCCTGACATCCTTGGAGAGCTCTTTGGTCGTGGCCATGGTGGAGAGTTTGGAATCTGATTGATTGCTTCTGTGGACAGGTGTCTTTTATACAGGTAACAAACTGAGATTAGGAGCACTCCGTTTAAGAGTGTGCTCCTAATCTCAGCTCGTTACCTGTATAAAAGACACCTGGGAGCCAGAATTCTTTCTGATTGAGAGGGGGTCAAATACTTATTTCCCTCATTAAAATGCAAATCAATATATAACATTTTTGACATGCGTTTTTCTGTTTTTTTTGTTGTTGTTATTCTGTCTCTCACTGTTCAAATAAACCTACCATTAAAAGTGGGCAAACTTACAAAATCAGCAGGGGATCAAATACTTTTTTCCCTCACTGTATATTTATTTATATGTATGTATGTATGTATGTATGTATGTATGTATGTATGTATATTTTAACTTTATTTAACTAGGCAAGTCAGTTAAGAGCAAAGTCTTATTTACAATGACGGCCTACACCAGCCAAACCCGGACGACGCTGGGCCAATTGTGCGCTGCCCTATGGGACTCCCAATCACGGCCTGTTGTGATACACCCTGGAATTGAACCAGGGGGTCTGTAGTGACGCCTCAAGCACTGAGATGCAGTGCCTCGGGAGCCCGAGTTGCGCAGTGGTCTATATTTTATGAGAAAAAAAAACATGGGTGATTGGAAGTGATGCAGACAATTACATTGATGGAAGTTAGTCTATCTGCAATATTAAAGCTGATCTACCACCTAAAAAAAGAAAATGAAATAACAAAACAACTAAATAAAAATACATAAAAAAACACCTGCAACAAAACAACATGCTAAGAAGGAATATGTAGGCCTATTACAGCAACATTTGAGCAGTAGCCTAGGCTGGCTACTCAACCACAATACATTTTGAGTGCACCATACAGCAATGCTGCATTCAACTGCACTGGTTATCCATGCACTGCAAAACAAAAGGACACATTTTTGTTATTTGGAGTTATTAAATACTTTTCGATTAGGGTCACAGCATATTATGCACATCTGCAAGCATAGCAGCAAAGGCTGGATAAACATTGTATGATTTTTAAGTAATTAATTTGCATTTTATTGCATGACATAAGTATTTGATCACCTACCAACCAGTAAGAATTCCGGCTCTCACAGACCTGTTAGTTTTTCTTTAAGAAGCCCTCCTGTTCTCCACTCAATACCTGTATTAACTGCACCTGTTTGAACTTGTTACCTGTATAAAAGACACCTGTCCACACACTCAATCAAACAGACTCCAACCTCTCCACAATGGCCAAGACCAGAGAGCTGTGTAAGGACATCAGGGATACAATTGTAGACCTGCACAAGGGTGGGATGGGCTACAGGACAAAAGGCAAGCAGCTTGGTGAGAAGGCAACAACTGTTGGCGCAATTATTAGAAAATGGAAGAAGTTCAAGATGACGGTCAATCACCCTCGGTCTGGGGCTCCATGCAAGATTTCACCTCGTGGGGCATCAATGATCATGAGGAAGGTGAGGGATCAGCCCAGAACTACACGGCAGGATCTGGTCAAAGACCTGAAGAGAGCTGGGACCACAGTCTCAAAGAAAACCATTAGTAACACACTACGCCGTCATGGATTAAAATCCTGCAGCGCACGCAAGGTCCCCCTGCTCAAGCCAGCGCATGTCCAGGCCCGTCTGAAGTTTGCCAATGACCATCTGGATGATCCAGAGGAGGAATGGGAGAAGGTCATGGGAGAAACATCATTCTTTGGGGATGCTTTTCTGCAAAGGGGAGAGGACGACTGCACCGTATTGAGGGGAGGATGGATGGGGCCATGTATCGCGAGATCTTGGCCAACAACCTCCTTCCCTCAGTAAGAGCATTGAAGATGGGTCGTGGCTGGGTCTTCCAGCATGACAACGACCCGAAACACACAGCCAGGGCAACTAAGGAGTAGAGCCCCAAACTGAGGGTGATTGACTGTCATCTTGAACTTCTTCCATTTTCTAATAATTGCGCCAACAGTTGTTGCCTGCTCACCAAGCTGCTTGCCTATTGTCCTTTAGCCCATCCCAGCCTTGTGCAGGTCTACAATTTTATCACTGATGTCCTTACACAGCTCTCTGGTCTTGGCCATTGTGGAGAGGTTGGAGTCTGTTTGATTGAGTGTGTGGACAGGTGTCTTTTATACAGGTAACGAGTTCTAACAGGTGCAGTTAATACGGGTAATGAGTGGAGAACAGGAGGGCTTCTTAAAGAAAACTAACAGGTCTGTGAGAGCCGGAATTCTTACTGGTTGGTAGGTGATCAAATACTTATTTCATGCAATAAAAATGGAAATTAATTACTTAAAAATCATACAATGTGATTTTCTGGATTTTTGTTTTAGATTCCGTCTCTCACAGTTGAAGTGTACCTATGATAAAAATTACAGACCTCTACATGCTTTGTAAGTAGGATAACCTGCAAAATCGCCAGTGTATCAAATACTTGTTCTCCCCACTGTGTGTGTGTATGTATGTATATATATATATATATATATATTATTTCTCTTTTGTTTTAACATGTTTAAAATGCTATATGCAGCACTATGTAGTAAGTGGACATTATAGTGCATTTGGAAAGTATTTAGACCCCTTCACTTTTTCCACATTTTGTTACGTTACAGCCTTATTCTAAAATAGATTTAATAAAACAATTCTAAAGCTACACAAAATACCCCATAATGACAAAGTGAAAACCGGTTTATCAATTTTAGCCCATTTATTAAAATGTTTAAAACATACCTTATTTACATCAGTATTCAGACCCTTTGCTATCAATCAATCAATCAAATGTTATTTATAATGCCCTTTTTACATCAGCAGATGTCACAAAGTGTTATACAGAAACCCAGCCTAAAACCCCAAACAGCAAGCAATGCAGATGTAGAAGCATGGTGGCTAGGAAAAACTCCCTAGAAAGTCAGAAACCCATGAAGAAACCTAGAGAGGAACCAGGCCATGAGGGGTGGCCAGTCACCTTCTGGCTGTGCCGGGTGGAGATTATAACACTACGTGGCCATTAAGGCCAGATTTTTCTCCAAGATGTTCAAAAGTTCGTAGATGACCAGCAGGGTCAAATAATAATCACAGTGGTTGTAGAGGTTGCAACAGGTCAGTACATCAGGTCACTTGGCTTTTCATAGCCCGGCATTTAGAGGTTGAAATAGCAGGTGCGGTAGAGAGAGAGTTGAAACAGCAGGTCTGGGACAAGGTGGCACGTCCGGTGAACAGGTCAGGGTTCCATAGCCGCAGGCAGAAGAGTGGAAACTGGAGCAGCAGCACGACCAGGTGGACTGGGGACAGCAAGGAGTCATCAGGCCAGGTAGTCCTGAGGCATTGTCCTAGGGCTCAGGTCCTCCGGGATGAGAGGGAGGGAGTATTAGAGGGAGCATTCTTAAATTCACACAGGACACCAGATAAGACAGGAGAATAACGCCAGATATAACAGACTGACCCTAGCCCCCCGGCACATAGACTATTGCAGCATAGATACTGGAGGCTGAGACAGGGGGTTTGGGAAACACTGTGGCCCCATCCGACGATACCCCCAGACAGGGCCAACCAGGCAGGATATAACCCCACCCACTTTGCCAAAGCACAGCCCCCACACCACCAGAGGGATATCAACAGACCACCAACCTACTACCCTGAGACAAGGCTGAGTATAGCCCACGAAGATCTCCTCCACTGCACAAGCCCGAGGGAGCGACAAACCGGAGAGGAAGATCATATCAGTGACTCAACCCACTCAAGTGATGCACCCCTCCTAGGGACGGCATGGAAAGCATCAGTAAGCCATTGACTCAGCCCCCGTAATAGGGTCAGAGGCAGAGAATCCCAATGGAGAGACAGGAACCGGCCAGGCAGAGACAGCAAGAGGTTTGTCGCTCCAGTGCCTTTCCGTTCACCTTCACACCCCTGGGCCAGACTACACTCAATCATAGGACCTACTGAAGAGATGAGTCTTCAGTAAAGACTTAAATGTCAAGACCGAGTCTTCGTCTCTCACATGGATAGGCAGACCATTGCATAAAATTGAGCTCTATAGGAGAAAGCCCTGCCTCCAGCTGTTTGCTTAGAAATTCTAGGGACAATAAGGAGGCCTGCGTCTTGTGACCGTAGCGTATGTGTAGGTATGTATGGCAGGACCAAATCGGAGAGATGGGTAGGAGCAAGCCCATGTAATGCTTTGTAGGTTAGCAGTAAAACTTTGAAATCAGCCCTAGCCTTAACAGGAAGCCAGTGTAGAGAGGATAGCACTGGAGCAATATGATCAAATTATTTGGTTCTAGTCAAGATTCAAGCAGCCATGTTTAGCCCTAACTGAAGTTTATTTAGTGCTTTATCCGGGTAGCCGAAGAGTAAAGCATTGCAGTAGTCTAATCTAGAAGTGACAAAAGCATGGATTAGCTTTTCTGCATCTTTTTTGGACAAAAAGTATCTGATTTTTATAATGTTACGAAGATGGAAAAAAGCTGTCCTTGAAATATTCTTGATATGTTCGTCAAAAGAGAGATCAGGGTCCAGATTAACGCAGAGGTCCTTCAGTTGTTGTTTTTTGACGACTGTACAACCATCAAGATTAATTGTCAGATCCAACAGAATATATTTTTGTTTCTTGGAACCTAGAACTAGCATCTCTGTTTTGTCCGAGTTTTAAATAAAAAAATGTGCCGCCATCCACTTCCTTATGTCTGAAACACATGCTTACAGGGTAGGCAATTTTGTGGCTTCACCATCTTTCATCGAAATGTAGAGCTGTGTGTCGTCCGCATAGCAATGAAAGTTAACATTGTGTTTCCGAATGACATCACCAACAGGTGAAATATATAGTGAAAACAATAGTGGTCCTAAAACGGAACCTTGAGGAACACCGAAACGTACAATTGATTTGTCAGAGGACAAACCATCCACAGAGACAAATGTATATATTTCCTATGAGACTCGAAATTAAGCTCAGGTGCATCCTGTTTCCATTGATCATCCTTGATGTTTCTAGAACTTGATTGGAGTCCACCTGTGGTAAATTCAATTGATTGGACATGATTTGGAAAGGCACACACCTGTCTATATAATGTCCCACAGTTGACGGTGTATATCAGAGCAAAAACCAAGCCATGAGGTCGAAGGAATTGTCCGTAGAGCTCCGAGACAGGATTGTGTCGAGGCACAGATCTGGGGAAAGGTACCAAAACATTTCTGCAGCATTGAAGGTCCCCAAGAACACAGTGGCCTCCATCATTCGTAAATGGAAGAAGTTTGGAACCACCAAGACTCTTCCTAGAGCTGGCCGCCCGGCCAAACTGAGCAATCGGGGGAGAAGGGCCTTGGTCAGGGAGGTGTCCAAGAACCCGATGGTCACTCTGACAGAGCTCCAGAGTTCCTCTGTGGCGATAGGAGAACCTTCCAGAAGGACAACCATCTCTGCAGCACTCCACCAATCAGGCCAGACGGAAGCCACTCCTCAGTAAAAGGCACATGACAGCCCACTTGGAGTTTGCCTAAAGGCACCTAAAGGATTCTCAGACCATGAGAAACCAGATTCTCTGGTATGATGAAACCAAGATTGAACTCTTTGGCCTGAATGCCAGGCATCACGTCTGGAGGAAACCAGGCACCGCTCATCACCTGGCCAATACCATCCCTATGGTGAAGCATGGTGGTGGCAGCATCATGCTGTGGGGATGTTTTTCAGCGACAGGGACTGGGAGATTAGTCAGGATCGAGGGAAAGATGAACGGAGCAAAGTACAGAGAGATCCTTGATGAAAACCTGCTCCAGAGCGCTCAGGACCTCAGACTGGAGCGAAGGTTCACCTTCCAACAGGACAACGACCTTAAGCACACAGGCAAGACAACGCAGGAGTCACTTCAGGACAAGTATCTGCATGTCCTTGAGTGGCCCAGACAGAGCCCAGTCTTGAACATCGAACAACCGATCGAACATCTCTGGAGAGACCTGAAAATAGCTGTGCAGTGACGCTCCCCATCCAACCTGACAGAGCTTGAGAGGATCTGCAGAGAAGAATGGGAGAAACTCCCAAAATACAGGTGTGCCAAGCTTGTAGCATCATACCCAAGAAGACTCAAGGCTGTAATTGCTGCCAAAGGTTCTTCAAGAAAGTACTGAGTAAAGGGTCTGAATACTTATGTAAATGTGATATAATATTTTTTATTTTTAATACATTTGCAAAAACTTCTAGTACCTCTTTTTGCTTTGTCATTATGGGGTATTGTGTGTAGATTAATGAGGGGGAAAAAACAAGTGAATGATTGCAGGCCCATGTGTCAAATGGCTTATTTGCATATAGGCATACTGTAGCTCTGATTTAGCTCTGATTTAGCTATGGCGTACCGGACAGACAAATTGGGTAGTGCATCATCAGTTCCTCTTGTCATGTTAGTCATTGCATACCTTAGAGAGTTATTTATAAATGTCAACTAGCTCATGTCAGCAAAACATTTCTTCAATTAGGTTTTTTAGCCCATACATATTGTTGACATATCACATAGACATGGCAAAATGTATAGAATTGCAAGAAAATGGACTTTAAAACTACAAAGTTTTCTTTGCACCCCATGACAAAATGTGTAGAATTGCAGGAAATAAGCCCATAGAAATAGACGTGGCGTGTGTGTGCGCGCACGCGGGATGTTCCCCAATGCTGGAAGGGGGGACCCGAGTGAAAATGTTTGGGAACCACTGGTCTAGTGTACTACAATTCTGACTATGTTTAATCCTGACGCTCTGTCTAAACTAATATGCCTCACTTGCGATACGATTTTGGAAACCTTGGTGCAGCTTTCCTAAACTGCGTACAGTAATTATATTTTGTATCAAAATTATTTATCGCTTATATAGCCTAAAAGTTAAGTTCCAAATGTTTCTGAAACTGTGTCGCGTGCAATGTGTATTTGCGTTTACACAAGAGATCCACATAGCACGTTGTGGCCATGAAACAAAGCAAGCCCATTCATTTTCAATTAAGGAAGCGAAGTGGGCTGGGGACCGTTGGGCGATGCAAGCATAGGCGAGGTATGTGAACAAGACAGGACCAATGTTGGAATAAGCAGAACTTTATTCAAATACCAGCGACATTGCCTCATGATTGACCAATCGAAGCTCACAATAGTTTCCAATCCCTCCTGGATTGGCTGTTGATGCGATGCAAGTGTGGCTCTCCGAATTTACGCGAAGGATCTCGGGCCATGAGCATTTGCGCAGTGTCAGAGCCTAGGCTAATATCAGGCGGCACACAGTTTAATGAATAGACAAAATGGTTAATAACATTTACCGTCTATTTGAATGTGCTAGCCCTTATCATGACTCCAATTAATTACATTGCATTACATCTGCTGCAATTATGGCTAGTTAGCCTGGCTACTGCGATCAAAATAACACTGCTGCAATATAATTTGTAAAGGGCACCTTGATATTTAGGAGCATTTCATCAAAGTTTCGAAACCCAGTTTGTAGTAATGTTATCTTTGATTTAATGTTTGTGAATTATCAGACTGCAGATTACAGGCTATTCAGTTTACCAAATTGTTAGGTTAGGAAGAGATTGTTCAGTGCCTGTTTGCAGATTGCTAGCTTTACTCACATCCAATTGCATTAGCCCAGGTCAAACATGCACTGTTTGACCTGACAAAGATCCATGTTAGATCGAAACGTTGACCAATAAAGGTGGTAAATTGGGAGCATATACAGTGCAGGCCTCTGTTCTTTTTCATATATCCTGTAGAATTCATAATTCAAGTGTATTTCATAGCTAGCTACCTGTTTGAACTAAATGTTGCATGAAGTTTTAATGATAGCTAATTTTACTGGCGGGAAAGAATGAATATAAATATGTATACCATTTCACAGTCGTCTTCTTCTTCAATCAATCAATCATGTTCTGCCCAATTCTGTACTACCATGAAAATAAAGTTAAAAAAAACAAATAAATCCCTAACTTCTGCCACACTCTTCCCCCCAAAAACCCTCCCCAAACCCATTCAACTTTATCTACAGTACCAGTCAAAAGTTTGGACACACCTACTCATTCAAGGGTTTTTCTTTTATTTTTACTATTTTGTAGAATAATAGTGAAGACATCAAAACTATGAAATAACACATATGGAATCATGTAGTAACCAAAAAAAGTGTTAAACAAATCAAAATCTATTTTAGATTTTAGATTCTTCAAAGTAGCCACCCTTTGCCTGGATGACAACTTTGCACACTCTTGGCATTTTCTCAACCAACTTCATGAGGAATGCTTTTCCAACAGTCTTGAAGGAGTTCCCACATATGCTGAGCACTTGTTTGCTGCTTTTCCCTCACTCTGTGGTTCAACTCATACCAAACCATCTCAATTGGGTTGAGGTCAGGTGCTTGTGGAGGCCAGGTCATCTGATGCAGCACTCCATCACTCTCCTTCTTGGTTAAATAGCCCTTACACAGCCTGGAGGTGTGTTTTGGGTCATTGTCTTGTTGAAAAACAAATGATAATCCCACTAAGCGCAAACCAGATGGGATTGCGTATCGCTGCAGAATGCTGTGGTAGCTATGTTGGTTAAGTTTGCCTTGAATTCTAAATAAATCACAAACAGTGTCACTAGCAAAGCATACCCACACTATCACACCTCCTCCTCCATGCTTCACGGTGGGAACCACACATGCAGAGATCATCCGTTCACCTACTCTGCGTCTCACAAAGACATGGCGGTTGGAACCAAATATCAAATTTGGACTCATCAGACCAAAGGACAGATTTCCACCAGTCTAATGTCCATTGCTTGTGTTGCTTGGCCCAAGCAAGTCTCTTCTTCTTATTGGTGTCATTTAGTAGTGGTTTCTTTGCAGCAATTCGACCATGAAGGCGTGATTCACGCAGTCTCTTCTGAACAGTTGATGTTGAGATGTGTCTGTTACTTGAACTCTGTGAAGCATTTATTTGGGCTGCAATCTGAGGTGCAGTTATCCTCTGCAGCAGAGGTAACTCTGGGTCTTCCTTTCCTGTGGTGGTCCTCATGAGAGCCAGTTTCATCATAGCGCTTGATGGTTTTTGCAACTGCACTTGAAGAAACTTTCAAAGTTCTTGACATTTTCCAGATTGACTGACCTTCATGTCTTAAAGTAATGATGGACTGTCATTTCTCTTTGCTTATTTGAGCTGGTCTTGCCATAATATGGACTTGGTATTTTACCAAATAGGGCTATCTTCTGTATACCACCCCTACCTTGTCACAACACAACTGATTGGCTCAAACACATTAAGAATGATAGAAATTCCACGAATGAAAAAGGCACACCTGTTAATTGAAATGCATTCCAGGTGAGTACCTCATGAAGCTGGTTGAGAAAATGCCAAGAGTGTGCAATGCTGTCATCAAGGCAACGGGTGGCTACTTTGAAGAATCTCAAATATAACATATATTGTTATTTGTTTAACACTTTTTTGGTTACTACGTGATTCCATATGTGTTATTTCATAGTTTTGATGTCTTCACTATTATTCTACAATGTAGAAAATAGTAAAAATAAAGAAAAACCTTTGAATGACTAGGTGTGTCCAAACTTTTGTATGGTACTGTATATCATGCTGTATATCATGCACTCCACCCTTAGGATTTTTCAGCATGCCAACAACCATTTCAACAGTAATATCTGTTACCCCCAATATCTCTTTTGCCGTCTCCACAATAACCTTCAACCTGGCATTTCCACAACCCGAGTCGTATTGATAACCTTACCACAATAAAAGCTATGAAGTCAACTTTATTCATTATTGAAGTGTCCTTTGACACCACACATTCATGAGCATAAGGTTTCTGAACAGGCCTCGAAACCATGCCAGGGCCATCAGAAGCACCAGCCCCGACAGTAGGTCCACTTACTACAGGTACATCCATGTAAGCTCCGTCAGTCCGCACTGTAGTTCTACCACTCTGTTTTACGGCCTCTGCATATGATACATCATGACTGATCCTATATCTCTGAGCCTCTAGCCTCTCTCTGTACCTGGCATCCACCAAATGCTGCACTGTGTTCTCCCCCATAATTACAGCACTTAAACTTCACATTGCTTCCACATTCACCGTAATCCTGTGCCCCTCCACACTTAGCACATCTTACCTTTACACTGAGAAGCTACATGTCCCATTCTTTGGCATTTAAAACACTGCAGTGGATATGGGACAAATTCTCTAACATTGAAACGAAGGAATCCTATCTGTACTTTTCCCGGCAAGACTTTCTCAAACCCCAGCATCACTGATAAGCTTTCACTTCTTTGACCCTCTTTCCTACTGATCAACATTTTGGCCTCAATCACTCTGCCTCCCTTCACATTTTCTTTAATTTCATCTGTGGACATAGATATTGGGACTCCTGTGATATCTCCCCTCAATCTAGCATAAGCACCAGGGGCATGGCTTTTAATCTTTAAGCTTTCAAGCTTTTCCATTTTCAGAATCTTTGATGCTGAGCCTGGCTACCACACAATATTAACAATCTACCATTTCCAATGAACCAAGCTAATTTCACTTCACCTACCTCTTTCTCTATGGCATTAGTTAGTCGGATATGGTGTAAGTGAGGCCCTGTGGTTTCATCAAACACTATCACCACTTTCCACTCCAACACATTGTTACTCTTGCTTCCTACCTTGGCCCTCTTTATGCTTTCTTTACTAGGCACTCCACTGCTTTCTGTATCATGATCTCTCTTCTTCCTATGTCTTTCCACTACCGACCATTCCCGTCCTTGACCCTCATCCTCCCGCTCCATACCATCAGAACTGACACCCATATTGATCGTATTCCAGCACAGCTGTTGCTTCACCAACTTTTTCTCAATTTCGTCCACACTACACGCCACCATTTCCGACCTCTCGTCCCTGCGTCCAATATCTTTGCCAGGCTTCGCTTGCCCCGCCATCATCTTGTTTTGAATGTGAAGCACTTCCGGGTCACGATTTTTTTGAATCCTTCATAATAAGAGTCCTGTCCTGTAAATTGTGTAAATTAATAATTTCCAATAATTGAAAATATGCACATTTATTGACATATTATACTAGTTATTAAACAAGAATTTCTAAAAGTGTTTCTAAAAGTAATTATGCGATACATTTTTTTAAATGAGATTTTTAAGCCTACATGGTAAACAATGTTTGTGTGTGTGTACTCCAATGACTGTATGTTGTACTCCTATCATCTAGATCAACACCCCTGTAGTTCTTTGCTTACACCCACACTCTGAGACACATGACTGTGCCACTAGAGATCCTGGTTCGAATCCAGGCTCTGTCGTAGCCGGCCGCGACCGGGAGACCCATGGGGCGGCGCACAATTGGCCCAGCGTCGTCCAGGGTAGGGGAGGGAATGGCCGGCAGGGATGTAGCTCAGTTGGTAGAGCATGGCGTTTGCAATGCCAGGGTTTGTGTGTTTGTTTCTATGTGTGCATCATATCATATGATGTGTGTGTGTCCTCAGGTCTGAGTGCTGGAGAGCAGTCTCTGGTTGTAGAGGTATTGGTGGCATCAGTACGTCAGGCAGTAGAGGGACCCCTGCTGGCCGGAAGGAGCACATGCAAGAAGGTCAGTGTGTTGAAGAGGCTTAAGCGCAATTACCATAATCACCCATTCTCCCTGAAGTATGGACTTGTTTACTCCCCCAAAAGGATTTAAAAACATTGGATTGGTAAAAGTGTTTTACCATATTTATTACACCTCCAACCTAACGCTTTGAGCAAGTGCACTCTTTTGGGAGAAGGTTAGTGTGGAACCCCAGCGTTTAAGAAATATATTACCTTCAACAGTGTTATCTTGTGATCAAGCCATCAAGGTTTTGTAATTATTGGTGTCGTAAAAATGTTAGCTAACGGGTTAGCAATTAGCATGTTTGACATTTCAGTGGAAATAACTGTAAGTCGCTCTGGATAAGAGCATCTGCTAAATGACTAAAATCTAAATGTAAATGTAAATACTACTATTATCAGCTTTTTGATAAGCGGTTTAGCAAAAAAAAATAAGTCCCGTATTATCGGCATACGGTCCCCAGTTATCGGCCACCTTACTATTTTGTTCAATTACAATAAATATCAGTTTAATTTTGTTGAAAAAAGACACACCAACCTCGTATCCGAAGTGTTTACTAGATAGTTGGCCTCCTGTAGCTCAGTTGGTAGAGCATGGCGCTTGCATCGCCAGGGTTGTGGGTTCGATTCCCACGGGGGGCCAGTATGAAAAATGTATGCACTCACTAACTGTAAGTCGCTCTGGATAAGAGCGTCTGCTAAATGACTAAAATGTAAAATAGTTGACTAGTTGGCTAGCCTTCCGGTAAAGAATTATGACTTGCCTGTCAACTTTCCATTGCGTAGCCCGGTGCACCCTCCTGTGGACTCTTAAGAAATGGTTCTTCACCAACATATTCAGTGTTGTAACCAAATAATGTCTCATCATTTGTTTTACAGATTAATATTATGTTTTGAGAAAGTAGATAACAGTTGAATACTAAAATATGAGTATTAATAATTTACATCAAATAAAACTTTAATTTCAGTTATGTGTATTGACATAAACAATGAAAACACTGTTGGAGTTTGTGTTGCAGAGATGCACTTGAAAAGTAAAGGAAGAAATACACAAGATGGGTTGAATAAATATATATATATATATATATATATATATATATATATATATATATATATATATATATATATATATATATATATATATATATATATTATATTTTAGACATTTATGTTTTTGTACAAATAAATAATTTCATATGAACACAAACAAAACAAACAATTAAATCTCGACCTCCATCCCTATATTGTCACAAAAATCACAATAAAAATCCAGCTCCACCGCTACCTCTGGATCCCACTGCACACACCTGCAGTGGACCCAGTGCTGGCAGAAGTTACAGCACACCCATGGCACCTCAGATCTACACTCCTGAGGGGAGCTTGCAGGCGGATCATGCTCCCCGCAGCGAGCACAGCAGGTGGTGTCTTCTTTTATAAAAAATAAAATAATAATACAAATTAATTAATATGGTTTTGCAAAATGTAGAAGTTCTTCAACAACAATAGTAATTGATACAACTAAGAGAGAGAAAAACAGATTATAAAGTACCTGAGAGTGTTGCCATGGATGGCGTGACCGGTGGAGCTTTTCTCTTCCTTTTCTGTGCTGCAGTTTGAGAAAAAGTGGTGTTCGACAGAGCATGTTACATGAAAACCCTTTTCAACTTTTTTACATCAATACCTCTGGAGGAAGCTGCAGAAGGTGGAGATTACTTCTTTTTTTTTACATTGCTGTTTGTAATGGTGGGGTTGAGGGGCCGACGATGGTGTGGCTGGGAGAGTAGGCACGTGGCCTTCTTCTGCAGCTGGGGACTCCGGCGGCTCCTACAGGTGTTGCACACTGGGAGGCACTGGTATTGGTGAAGCAGCTGTCAGGAGTGGTTCCAGCAGGTGGTCCAGCAGATGCGATGGCGTCAATGGTCTCATCCATGGCAGCCCTCTCCTGTGCCCTCTGTGTTCTGAGGGCTGCCCGACGCTCTTTCTCCTCTGCCTCGGCCCTCTCCTTCTCACCCCTCTCCTGCCACTGCCGCGTGTATTCCTTCCCGGTGAGGCATGTGGCGACCACAGGGATTCTTAAACCCTTCCACCACATAGCGCATGTCCTTGCATCATTGGTACGGGTAGCGGAATACTCTGGCAAACTCTGATTTGTTTACCATGTAGGAGTGGTCAAAATGGCTAATATCTCCAGCTACCTTGGAAAACTCAGCCTTTAAAGGGCCAAAGTATGCCACGTCCAGCGGCTGCAGGACATGGGTGCAGTGTGGTGGAAGACAAAGAAGTATAACCCCTTCCCTTAGTGCCGCCGCGAGCACCTCCGGGTCCATTTTCAACATGTCCCTGACTGAGTCTGTAATACCAACATGTTTCAAGCAGACCACCATAGTCCCCGTGCCCAAGGACACTAAGCTAACCTGCCTAAAAGACTACCGACCCGTAGCACTCACGTCTGTAGCCATGAAGTGCTTTGAAAGGCTGGTCATGGCTCACATCAACACCATTATCCCAGAAACCCTAGACCCACTCCAATTTGCATACCGCCCCAACAGATCCACAGATGATGCAATCTCTATTGCACTCCACACTGCCCTTTCCCACCTGGACAAGAGGAACACCTATGTGAGAATGCTATTCATTGACTACAGCTCAGCGTTCAACACCATAGTGCCCTCAAAGCTCATCACTAAGCTAAGGATCCTGGGACTAAACACCTCCCTCTGCAACTGGATCCTGGACTTCCTGACGGGCCGCCCCCAGGTGGTAAGGGTAGGTAACAACACATCTGCCAAGCTGATCCTCAACACGGGGGCCCCTCAGGGGTGCGTGCTCAGTCCCCTCCTGTACTCCCTGTTCACCCATGACTGCATGGCCAGGCACGACTCCAACACCATCATTAAGTTTGCCGACGACACAACAGTGGTAGGCCTGATCACAGACAACGATGAGACAGCCTATAGGGAGGAGGTCAGAGACCTGGCCATGTGATGCCAGGATAACAACCTCTCCCTCAACGTGATCAAGACAAAGGAGATGATTGTGGACTACAGGAAAAAAATGAGGACTGAGCATGCCCCCATTCTCATCGACAGGGCTGTAGTGGAACAGGTTGAGAGCTTCAAGTTCCTTGGTGTCCACATCACCAACAAACTATCATGGTCCAAACACACCAAGACAGTCGTGAAGAGGGCACGACAAAGCCTATTCCCCCTCAGGAGACTGAAAAGATTTGGCATGGGTCCTCAGATCCTAAAAAAGTTATACAGTTGCACCATCGAGAGCATCCTGACTGGTTGCATCACCGCCTGGTATGGGAACCCATGGCTGGCGCAGTATATACAGTACTGCAGCAGAGCATTTTCATCCTCTGGTGCAAGCAATGTGGGTGGTCCACTGCGACAACCATGGGTCACCCGGCCGCACAGCCTGTCCGCCATGGTCTGCCGAGGTACACCATGCACCTTGGTAGATAAGAAAATAAAACTGTTACTAGCAGATAAAATTCACATACACATGGTAATCTCCTAAAAACAAAAGATGCCTAACCTTGGCAGCCTGGCGGATAGCCATCCCTGCCCCGCAGTCCTCCATGGCATGGAACATGTCCACCTCACTCCACTGCTTCCTCTTGACTTTCTCCATGCTGTGGTGTTAATACATGTAGCTAAATAACTTTGCATACTATACACATTTTAGAAAGATGACTCAATCTGAATATGTATAAACATTTACATTTCAAAGCTAAGGCTTTGAAAGTTGATGAACGTTTTCACAATAACTGAAAGTGTACCCACCTTTTTTGTTTGATGTTATCTGTAATGAAAATTAGTGTCCCAATTAGTTTAATATTGATGCATACATTGTAACATTTGACTAAATAATGGCTCTATGTAGCTGTTGTAAGATGAAATATAGCCAACAGTGATAGGTGTCAAAAAGTTCATGGTTCAAAGTTCCAAATACATTTTTGCAGATTGTGCAAAACGCCTCCGTCAGAGGACTCCAATTTTGATACGGTAAAGCTTGACAATATTCAGCTGTTTTCGTGATATGTATTATCTAACGCTTACAATTTCTTTCCTTTTTGCTTACTTAGCAGTTCTATCAACATTTAGCAACTAAGCTAGCAACATTAGAAAATCCTTTAGCTATATTTGAGAGGTAATAAGTTGGATGTTAAATGATAATAATATAATAATATGCCATTTAGCAGACGCTTTTATCCAAAGCGACTTACAGTCATGCGTGCATACATTTTTTGTGTGTGTATGGGTGGCCCCGGGGATCGAACCCACTACCTTGGTGTTACAAGCGCCGTGCTCTACCAGCTGAGCTACAGAGGACCACGTGTGTGGTCTGTCGCGCAGTCGGATTTTACAATATACAGCGTGTTCCACAAAATGTGTACATATATAACTTTTTTGAAAACTCTCAAAACCTAACTTAACTTACATAAATTGCACTGAAAATCGGTGGTCAGCTAGAAGGGTGTCGTTAGTCGCAAAACTTACCGTTATTTTCCAGTCCATTTAAATGTTGAGCTCGAGGTGATTTAGTCCTCCAACCGCTAGAGAGTGTCCGAAGTTGGGGGAAAATTAGCTAGGGAATCGGACCGCAGCCTAGAACTGCCCTGTTTGAAAATGCATCCTTCACATGATTGGATAGGTAAAGGCTGGATGAAACCCCTGCTTTTAGTTGCATCTGTGATTGAACTCCAGTTGTTGATTGTGATGTTGTTTTTGGCCTTAAAAATATATATTTGGGCATTTGTCATTGAACAGAAATACATTTACATAACATAACTCCTTGTGTTTTATTGCTGTCTTACAAATCCTTTCTGGAATGATATTCATGAATGAGTATCACTTAAAATTCAAGGCTTACATGATATTCATTTGAATAACATTTTTTATTGTACTGATTACAATGGCAAATATATTTCAAATCTTTTTGTTAATGTAACAATGTTTTTGACAGGTGGTAAGTGCCAGAGAAAAAAAGGCTCAGGTAGATGACTGTGGCAGGCTCACTGAATACTTCCTCAAGGTACTGCCACAGTTACTGATTAAGGTAAGAACACACACACACACACACACATTACGTTAGTAAAACACACTCTTTCATGGGGACATATTACACCAGTGCAGGAGGGCTGGTGATGACAGAAAAGATGACGATGGTAGTGATGATGATAATGGTTCTGATAATGATGCTGATGATGGTTAGGATAATGACGATAATGATTGTATTGATATTACACTTTCTATCCTCCTACTAGTTAATATCTGTTAAGGCTACTGCCACTAGAGGGCATTACAATACAGCAGGTGACCGGTTATACTCCATCTAACAATCTCACAACTAACATGGCTTTTGCTACAATGGACTAACTGGTGTGCAGAATAAAAAAAAAAATGAAAACGATGATGGTTGAGATAATTGTTATATGATAATGATGATTGTGATAATTATATTCCTAGTATTCAGGGAGCCCTGAAACTGTGGCATCCCTTTTGAAGATACCTCAGTACTTTCACCCAGACTCACCTAATGCAGAAACCCCACAGGTCAGCCTACATTGTTCTTGTAAAAGTTTAATTGTTGTCAGTTGATTGTGATATGTGATTGTCTTACCTACTTTAGATGAATGTACTTGTTGTAAGTTGGTCTGGATAAAAAGTGTCTGGTAATTGACTAACATGAAAATGTTAAACAAATACCATAGAGATTAATAAGTAAAGAAATACATGACAATAAGACTGGAACTTATTTATTATTTTATATTAGTGTACTTCTCAGCAATTACATTGCAATCCTGTTGTTTACAGATTGCTTATCTACCCTCTTAGCACCTTCTGCTGGTGAGACTATTAAAACAGATTTGAGAAGGAAAAAATCTCCAGCATTATGCATTCTTGTATGCTTCACAGTACTTTCAATGGATCCAAAACATATTTTGTCAATAGACCTTGATCAGGGGTTAAAGTTAAACCTCCATGAAGGTCTATTGACCCAACCATTTGTTTGAGATCACCAATGCCAGTGTGTTGTTTTACATATACACCCAAAACTAAACTAAATGTCCGAACAACCCTGTTTTAAAGAGTATTTCTCTCCCCCTTCCTCCCAGGCGTTGTCGTGCCTGCTGGCTGAGATGGGAGCTGTTGTGGAGCGCCACACTGACCCTGCGGTGCTGGAGGCGGCTGCCCGCTCATACCTCAGCCTGTGTGGGGAGGAAACAGCCTGGCACCCCCTGGCACGACCAGTCAGGGACACAGTGGTCCAATGCTGGGCAGACAGACTGGCAACACTGCTGGGAGACGCACTGCAGGTAGGCACGGAGATGCCATGTGTAACACATACATAAAAATATGTGGTTTCTTCAGGCTGTTTTTTGAATGCAGAGTGGCGATTGAGTTGCCATGTTTCTCTTCCCCCTCTTTCTCTCTTTCCCTCTTTCTTCTCAGGATGGCAACTTCACTGCTGATGAGGAAAAAACAGGAGAGATTCTATCCACGCTGAAGAAACTCACTGCATTCCACAAGTAAGATAATGTGTAAAATGTGTGTGTTTGTTTGTCTGTGTGGTGTGTTTGTGTGTGTGTGTGTGTGTGTGTGTGTGTGTGTCACCTACTCTTCTCTCTTGTAGTGCCCAGGACCTGTCTCGTTGGGGACTGTTTGAGCAGGTCTCTCCTCTTCTCTCAGTAGAGATCATGCATGGTGGATTACCTACACAGGTAGAGTATAGTATACCCTGCCCTGAGCTATGATCACCCTCTGTCAAATAACATCACACCAGTCACGACTTGCCTTACTAACACCTGAGCTCTTCCTATATGGAACATCACATAACCTTTGACCTTTACAGTACAGTTGAAGTATTAAACACCAATCAGGACTCACTCTAGTTGAGAACACCATTCCTCACCACCTCTGACCTCCCTCTCTCTCCCCTCTCAGCTGACAGTGGAGGCCCTGCAGTGTGTATGTTACTCTGTCCTCTGGAACCTCAACACCAGCAGAGAAACCCTGACCTCACGGGTGACCACCTGATATTACCTCCTACAGTTAGCTAGTCCCTTTTCTACAGTTAGCTAGTCCCCTTTATTTACAGTTAGCTAGTTGCCTGTACGGTTGTACTGAAGTATTGAATGCTATGACAGACAGTGTGTGTGCGTGTGTGTGTGTGTGCAGGAAAAGGCTGTAGCCCAGAGGAGTCAGATGAGAGCATTGTGTGAGAAGTGTCTACGTTGCCTGTCCCACAACGATCAGAGTGTGAAGGAGCAGGTAGGACACACAGCAGCACTATTAGTCTGAACCTTTAAATACTTTAGCTGCACTGGGTTGATCTTGTCTGGTGCATTGGAATCAATGGAATAGTCCCAAGAGTGTAAATCCTTCCCATCTGGCACAGCAGGCAGGCTCAATGAAACGGGTCTTAACACAGGACTGCTAGCCTCCATGTTATTTTGTCTAAATGGACCCGTATGTTGTGCATCAATATTGACTAGTGAACTATGAACTTTGTTATCCTACTATCCTAGTGACTGTTATCATTTACACCCCCGTACCTCATTCTGATAATTAGTGAAACTGATAAACTATCAGCAATCTCTTTCCATGAGAGAAACTGTACTATACTCAAAATGTGCTTTATTAGCGCTTTAAAGAACAAACATTATTTTAAATATTATTTAGATGATTATTTCCTCTGTTTCTGCCTTTCGGTGGCTCCAGCATGTGTGACAATGTGCTGCTTACACCATTGGACATACTATTGATTCTACATCACTGGTCATGTGATTGATTGTAAGTCATTGATTGTGTCCTCAACCCCTCAGGCCTTCCTATCTATCTCTGTGTATGATAACCTCAATGACACTGGGTGGTTCATCTGCTCTCTCTGTGAAGGGTACAACTAGCCTGAGCTAGTATTTGTCATGACAACCACTAAAGAGTTAGCTAAAGCAGAAACAGATCCGACAACCACACCACGATTGATCTAACCTTTATTCAACCAGACAAGTCAGTTAAAAACAAATGTTTCTTTAGTTCTCTGAATGTTGGCTACATCTCTCTTCACTGGTAAACGAACTAATAAGTTGTCTTGCTCCTGTCTCTCTGATGGTCTGTTCCCCCCCCCAGGCATTCCTGTCTCTGTGTGATGTCCTGACGGCCCACAACTACCAGTTGCAGGTGTGGGATCCCTCGTCTTACGGACCCCTGCTCTACACTCCCGACCCGAAACTTCAGAGGGCGCTGCTCGCCTTCATTCTGGAGCACGTCTTCACTGGAGCAGAATACGACAGCCACAGCAGGAGTGAGACCACTGACAACTCTACTTCTGATTACTGTAGATACTCTATTAGAGAGAGAGCGAGAGGGAGCTTACTGCACCCCCCTCTTACCATACCTCTACCTGACTCGCTCACCCCTTCTCCCCCAGGTCCCCAAACTCGACTGGAAATCAATACGAGTTTGTCAAAAGTTTGCAGGAATGTATTAAGTCAGGGTAGAGTGCAATGATGATCAAAAACATATCCATGAGACTAGATGAGGCTAGAGAAAATAGCACCTCTGTCACCGCTGTGTTTCGTCCTGTGCGACTTACACACTTGTACCTTTCCCCAGCAGATGGCAGGGTTTCTCTTTGTCAGACTGTAGGATGTACAGTATGTCTCAGGTTTACAGTTCACTCCCTGTTCCTGTTACAAGTTAATCATGCAGATATTAAATTCACAGCCGCAGTCGTAGCTAATGGATCTACACAGAGGTGCTCCTAGGCTATACATCGCTTCATATTCTCCTCCTCAAACCTGACCTAACAGTTGACTTCAAATCCCGTAGGAAAGCCAATAATACACACCCAGTGCTACACAGACTCATTATACAGTTTGTTATTAGTCCATGAGATCATAAGTATTTGTTAGGTGACGTGTCTATGGATGCTTTGTATGGCGTTTGGATACATTTTTACGGCTTCCACAGTGGGAAAAGTTATATAAAAAAACATGGCTATATTAAACAATGTATTTTGTGTGGGCCATTTACTGTATGTTGTATTGTGTATTGATGGTCAAGAGGAGGCATTAATAATCAATGGTACTTGACGACAGCTTTTCTCATGTGAAACATATTGCGTCCTCACGGTTCGTCCAGATAAGTCAATAACCGCACAGGAAGGAATTTCTCATCTGTTCAAACAAATGCAATATGGGACTATTGGTTTGGAACATATAGTAATACACTTCTATTGTGTTATTTGATTTACCTCATGGCCATTATAGTATAGACACTGTTTTCTATTAGGTGGTGGATTGGAGATCAGTCTCAGGGCAAAGGCATTAAGTTAAGTTACGAAATAAGGGCAATATCTTTCCGTTAGAAATAGCATTAACTTTGGTTCCCTTCTGTGAATGTTTTATTGTCTCTGTGAAAGATTGAACCCACATGGTGTCATAACTATAGTTGCATGTTGTCACTTATTTCCACCTGTTAAACCCATTGACCTGAAACTAACTAAACCACTCTTTCCCTCTCTTGTCTGTCT